>NW_006399768.1:21791510-21801018 GCF_000299155.1 Elephantulus edwardii | reverse complement strand
AGGTATGGAGACAGGATGCATCCCTGGCGTACACCCTTCCCAATTTTGAACCATGCAGTGTTACCCTGCTCTGTTCTGACTACTGCCTCTTGTTCGATAATTTCCACACTTTGTTGGGTCACATTTTTTTTGAATGGGAACAAATACGGATCTCTTCCATTCAGTTGGCCAGGTGATCGTCCTCCAGATTTCTTAGCACAACTTGGTGACTGCGTTCAGGGCAGTATCTGTTTGTTGAAATAGATCAGTTGGTATTCTATAAATTCCTGGGGACTTAATTTTTGCTAATTCCTTCCTTTAGAGAAGCTTGAACTTCCTTCATTGCCACAGGCTCTTGATCATATGTTATTTCATGAAATTCTTCTTTTTCAGCCTGTTCCTTTTAGTACAGTGACTCTGTATATTTCTTTCATCTTTTTCCTTTTTTCTTTTCCTTCTTGTGGGCCATCCAGTTGGATCTGACAGGCACAGGAGGAGACTGATCATCCTATCTCAGCAGAGCATCTAGTGGATTTGAACCATTTGCATTTGGGATTGCAATGCAGCTTCTTGCCACTAGGCCACCAGAGCTCTCTTTCCATCTTCTTTTAATGCCTCCTGAATCATGTGATATTCTGCCCAAAGCATCTTTAATTATTGTAACTCAAGTCCTTAATTTGTTCTTCACTTCCTTCATCTTAGGAAATGCTGAGAGAACCAAAACCACAGTGAGATACCATCTCACTCCAGTAGCAGTGGCAGCAAGTTCAACAGGGCAACAAGTAATAATTGTCAGAGAAGATGTGGCAAGATAGGAACTCTTATACATTTTTGGTGGGATTGTATAATGGTACAACCATTCTAGAAAGCAATTTGGCATTTCCTCAGAAAGCTGAACATAGGAATTCCATGTGACCCAGCTAGTCTACTGCTTGGAATATACCCTGAGAGAAAGAGAACTGAGGCACAAACGAAGACTTGTACCATTGTTCATAGCAGCATTATTCACCATGGCAAGAACATAGAAAGAGCCCAAATGTCCAACCACAATCGAATGAATTAGAATGAATGAGAAATTATCATACATTCCCAGGATGGAATACTACATATCACATAGGAGCAATGATTTTGTAACTCACTATCTAACTGGGGAGGGACTGGAGAGTATTATACTAAGTGAATTAACCCATTCCGATAAGGACAAATACTGTATAATACTATTATTGTAGAAATAAATAACTAGTAAAACATATATGAGGATCTAAGGTAGAAGCAGAGGTATGGGAATTGGGGAGGTAATCATGAGATCACACAGTTTGATGGGTGGAGGGGGGGTGGGTTGGGAAGGTGTGGAATATCTGGTGTGAGGAGCAATGTTTACAAACTTTATAAATTTTTTTTAAAAAATGAATTGCAAGAAGTAAAAATCATTTAAAATTAACTCAAAAGGCAAGAAATGATTTTAAATAGTATTAATTAACATATATACTTAGGAGAAAAGACAATTTAGAGACATTCACTGTAACTTATCATTATAAAACTAAGTGAATGAATATGAAAGAAAAATTGAAAAGTAAAAAAAAAATGTCGAGAGAGTTTAAACCCTTTTTATTCCAGCTCTTTGCACATTTCATTATAATACTTTACTTTGTCTTCCCACACTTCCCTTTGAAATATTCTGTTCTGCTCCTTAACTTTTTTCTTTCTTCCGTTTACTTTGGCTTATTGGCATTCTAGTGAAATATTTAGAGTCTCTTCTGACATTCACCTTGATCTTTTCTTCTTCCTCTGTCTTTGTCATGACCTTCTGCATTCTTCTTGGATGATATTCTTGATATTCTCCCACAGATCATCTGGTCTTCTCTCATTAGCATTCAAGGCCTCAAACCTGTTCCTGAAAAAGTTTTGAAATTCAAGTGGGATAGACTCAAGGTCAAACTTTGGTTCTTGTAGAGTTAATTTCATTTTCTTTAGCTTCTGTTTGAACTTGCTTATTAGTTAATGGTCTTTTTCACAATCAATACCTAGCCTAGTTTTCACAGCTGATATTGAGCTTCTCCAGTGATTCTTTTCACAGATGTAATTGATCTGATTCGTATGCATACCATCAGGAGAAATCCATGTGTGTAGCCTGCATTTGTGTTTCTTTTTGCTTTGGTACATATAGTCTATCATTCTATCTCCAGCCTCATTTCTGTCACCATGTTTTCTTACTACTGACCCTTCTTCCCTGTTTCCAGCTTTTGCATTCTAGTCCCCCATTATTATTAATGCATCTTGATTGCATGTTCAACTGATTTCTGACAGCAAAAGTTGGTAAAAATCATCTATTTCTTCCTCTTTGGCTCCAGTTGTTGGTCCATATATTTGAATGATAGTAATATTCACTTAACTTCCTTCTATGCATATGGATATTATCCAGTAACTCACAACATTGTATTTTTTTCTATTTTATTATTACTCTGTGTGTGTGTGTGTGTGTGTGTGTGTGTGTGTGTGTGTGTGTAGTCAAATTGGATCTGATTGGTTCCAGGAGGAGATTGTCTCTCCTTCTCCAGCAGAGCATCTGGTGGATTCAAACTGCATACCTCTGGGGTTACAATGCAGCTTCTTGCCACTAGGCCACCAGAGCTCCCACAACATTGTATTTTAAGACAGATCTAAAAATGACTTTTTAAACTATGAAAGCAACCCCATTTTCCCTCACCTTTTCATCTCCAGCACAGTAGATCATAGGATTGTCCGATTCAGGGAGGTTTTTTGTTTGTTTGTTTGTTTGTTTGTTTTGTTTTGTTTTGTTTTTGTCCAATCTACATCTAGCTGTTTGGCTTGTGGTCTTCAGATGAGAACTAGAATCCAAAGCCACCTATCTACAACCCTGCTTTCACACAGCCATCTTTGGATGTATCAGCTTCTGAAGCCAACAGGATCTAAAACAATCCCTCATAGTTACTCTACTTCCCAACAATGTTTTTTGAATATACCAGCTTTAGGCAGGTTCCAAAATGAGCTACTCATGACCTTCTCTGACTGCTGAAGAATTGCTCATTAGTCTCTCAGACTGCCCCTCCACATGAGATATGGCAAATAAACCTGTCTTCTTCCATACAACACACACACACACACACACACACGTTGTTAAGTGCCTTGGAGTCAAGTGCAACTCATAGTGACCCTATGAACAAAAAATCTGAACTTTGTCCTATCCCTTGCCATCCTCACTATGTCCAACACATTTAAGCCCATTGCTACACTCACTGTGTCAAGCCACCTGGATGAGGGTCTTTCTCTGTTTCACTGACCCTCCACTTTCCAATCATAATGTCCCTTTCCAAGGAATAGCTTCTCTTAGCACCATGCCCAGAATATGTGAAAAGAAGTTTCATCATCCTTGAATCTAAGGAGTACTCTGGCTGCATTTTTTCCCTAAGACATATCTGTTTGTTCTTTGGGCAGTCCATGGGATATTCAGTGCTCTTCTCCAATACCACAGTTCAGAGACATCAGTTCTTCTGTTGAATTGGAACCAACCCTAACCTAACACCTTTAGTGTTTTCAGAGGCAGTAAATTGCACAAGAAATGATTGTCCATCCTTGTCCCATTTGATTCAGGTCATTGTCTTTTTCAATCACTTGTTATGTATATACGTATTGAAAAAAGAGCAAGGATGACAGAAGAAGAACTTAGAAAACCAATGCGGCGGGTCTGCTTGGTCCTGAAAGGTCAAAATTGACTCCATAACAGGTAGTCATAATAGAATATCATCTAGACTTAGTCACTGATTGTATTTAGAGGATACGTGAAAAGACATACAGTTTGTGCTTTGGGCATGGGCCACAGGTAGATCATGGCACAGACATGTGAAATACAAAGTTCATGAGGCAAAGTAGGTTTGTGGGGGAAGAGAAAAAAATTAAGAATTGTAAACTGTGTCTATTGTAGGTTTTATTTCCCTGCCCTCCCCTCCCCATTATAGGTCGGGTGAAAATTTACAGAACATGCCAGTTTTCTATTCAATAATTCGTACACATTTTGTAACATTTTTACAGTCCCCACAGTGTAACAGCCCTTTTCCTACTTCCTACCTGTACTTCCCATTTGTGTTTGTCTTTTCCTGTCCCTTCTCAGCTTCTGAGTGGTTTTAGTTTTGGTCTTAGTTTGGTTGATTGTATTAAGCAGTACATTCCTCACAAATGTTACTGTGCACTTTATTGGCCCATCTATTATGTAACTGAAAGTTGATCCCTGAGGGCTCATTTCAGTTTTAGGCTTGAAGGATGTCCAAGGGCCATAGTCTCAGGGATTTTGCTGTCTGATCAGACAAGTTGTTACTGAGTACTGCCAAGTTGGAACCAGCCCATAGATGACCCTCCAGTGGGTTTCCAGAAGCTGTAAAATTCACAGGAGATTGCCCATCTTCTTTCCATGGAGTAGTTAGTGGACTCGAACCATCTGCATTTGTATTTATAGTGCAACTCCTTACTGCTGGGTTACCAGAGCTCTCAATGCTTAGGCCTCCTTTTCCAAACAGTATAAACTACTGCTTCCTATTTGTAGCCTTCTTATTTATAAAGAACAACTAGAGAGATAAATTAGAAACTGGATGATAAATTCATATCTATCACAGGTTGTAAATGATATTGTTAAAATTTACAGTAATTAAAAACCATATAGCTGTCCATCTTTGTACTATGTTCATTCTAGGCCTCCACTTCCAAATAGGGTAAACTATAGCATCTGCCCATAGCCTGTTTGTAAGGAACAACCAGATAATGTGAAATGGAGGTTGTAAATGCATTTGGAAGAGAGGCTGAAGAGAATGATTCAGAGACAAGGTTGCCTTAAAAATGTCTTCCCTGTGCCTGTATTTATTTAATTTTATTTTCTTCTTATTATATAAGCCAGTCATTAGTGATTGGCAACAGTAAAGGCATACAGGTCATTGTGAGGGGAAAGCCTATAGGTGTGGCTGCTTATTCCTTGTATATCTCCAGTGGAACCATGATTGGCCCTTTTCCTGGGAGCCTGGGCCCTTGAGTGCCCTTTATATTAGCGATGATGGTTTTGTATATATGTTGGGAGCAATGGACCTTGCCCTACTGACTTTTTAGGTTACTTTGCACAAACACCAAGATTGACAATACACATCTGGAGTCCTGAAATTTTGTTGTTGGAGTCCTGAGATTCTGTTACCCGGACTAATTACAGAACAATATTTATGTGACCAACCAAAAAATCTTGAACCACAAAAGTTAAATGTGGTTTCATGGGCATATATTCCACATATTCTACCAGTAGGCTGCTAGAGAGAAAGAGACAACACTCCTGTGTAGCCTTACAGGAAAGACCTTGGAAGCCTGGGGTGGACCTCTTTGTATCCCATCGATGCATACCTTTTTTTCTGTTGATTTTGCTTTATATCCTTTGCTGCAATAAATCTTAGCCATGATATAGCTTGCTGTTGACGCCTGTGATTGTTTGGGCAAATTATCAAAGGAAACAATAATATAAAAAAATAAGAACCCTCTCTATTCATCTGAATTCTGAGAAGATTAATTGAGGGGGGAAATTAACATCATCATGTGCAAGTATATGTTGTGTATGAATTTAAACTCAATAAAACCTTGGGTCCAGAGGTATTGCTACAGTTTTTAGGAGGCAAACAGTGTGGACAGCCCACAGACAACTGGGCTTGGCCGTGCCCTCGCTCCCATGCACTTCCTGGTTGGCTGGACTGGCTGCAGCTCTGAGGAGACATCTGTAGCATCCTCTCTCCAGCCTCAGATGCCCCTTTGGACACTCCAGAGGTACTGACTACAGATACCTTTAAAAATTGCTATTTATCAGACTTGATAAGACCATCATGTTTGGGAAGACTGTGTGTAGGTGCCATAGCACAGAAGATGGAGCCACACCCTCTTACCACCAAAGCACCAGCTAGGGGAGAGGGGCTTTGGTCTTTATCTTTCAAATCACATATGCATTGGCTGAAGCATTCATTGAGTATATGAAGACTGTTTATACTGTGCTTTCACCATACTGACAATACACAAGTTTACTCGGGGAAATGAATTCACAAGAGGAAGATGAAGTGTGCAGGTGACCGTTGGAGCCAGGAATGAGATGGCTTCAGAACAATACTTCAAGTTGGAAGCAACTTGGATGACTACAGCTGGTTTTTCAGACATGACAGCAGAAGCTGCATGCCAAACTGACATAGACCATGCCCCTATTACGGCCCCAAATCACATCTGGCTGGTGAAGTCATAGATGCAAAAGGTGTCCCAGCTCTCCTAGAAGGCAAAGAACAAGCTGGCAGAGGCACAGATGGAGGAACTCTGACAGAAAATACAGGAGGAAAGGGAGACTTACTTGCAGAAACATTGAGACTTGTACTCCTGCTGCCATGTCTGTTTACTGTAGTGGGGAGATCTCATGTGTCACAGTTCCCCTGCATGGACAAGGGGTGGTAGGACCTGGACCCCAAGACCACGGACCTCCATGTTGAGTGCTAGACCCTTCCCCTGGGGTTGCAAGCCTGTGACAAGCCCACTCCCTGCCTGGCTTTGTGCCCAGTTTAACAGTTCACCCATTCAGCATAACTGTCATCACCCACTGATCTTTTCCTTCACTCCCAAAGACAGCTCAAATGCAAGCAGAAGGTCCAAGGGAGAAGGGTCATGGGAGCAAGGTGGGAGATGCAGCTGTTGTTCAGGGTAGTAAGTTCAGTAGCTGTTTAACTTTGGATTTAGATCTTACTCCTATTTTCAGATACGATTTCATATTTGCTGTCTCCACAGGGATGTACAATGGGGAGAGACTTTCCTTTTTCTAAGGGAGCTGAGCTCCGGTGGTCTACTGGTGAGCTGATAGGCAACCCAAAGGTATGAAGCTCAAATCCACCAGCTGTGCTGTGGAAGAAGGATGGGCAATCTCCTCCTAGGCCAAAAACTGCCTTTGGATACCTGCTAGAAGTCAACTATAGGTTGATTCCAACTTGACAGTAAGCAACAACATCCTTTGTCTAAACTACCTCTTGAAGTTTTTGTTTTCCCAGACCCAGAGGGACACTTCAGGTGTGACTCTGAAGGAGTGAGTGTTGTGTAATTAGTGCCCAACCAGACCTCTTCCACTACTTGCCCCACTCACATCTGTTTTCTTTACTTTTGAGTCTGTTTAATCCAAGGGAGATCTTTTTTTTTCCTTTCTTGACATTAAAAAAAAAAAAGAAAGAAACACCCCCAAACCACTGTTACTCCATTTTCAAAGTACTTGTAGTCTATGTTCTGGTGGCAGAGTGTGTAAGTATTGGGCCGAAAGGTCACTGTTATCCAAATCCACCAGGTGCTCCATTAGAAATAGATGAGTGGTCTTCTCTCATTTAAAGATTTAAAGCTTCGGGCTCGAGACAGAAGGTCACGATGAGCTGAAATTGATTCAGTGACAGTGGATATATGGGAAAATACTTATGAGCATAAAAATTAATGAAAGTGAATTAGCAATAAATGCAGAAAGAAGGCATAAAGATTAAAACTAGTAACAGTCAAGGTTTGTGGACAATGTTGTGTGTGAAGACATAAGAGACGATATGGGTCTGTATGAGTTAGAATTGATAATAATATGTTTGGGGTTTTTATTACTTTGCATGAAAGTACATTATCAAATAAGACCTTTAATTTCCCCCTCAAAGGTACATTACTCAATAAAAAATAATTATAGCTTAAATAAATAAAAATAATTACGTTTTGGTATGTATATTCCTGCTTGTTTATTATTTCTTATTAGTACAGCATTTATCTATCAGTTTGCTGTACTGCAGTGACTTGTGGGTTTCTGTGATGTTGACAGCTCTGCCAGTGATGTGTCAAATGCCAGGATGGCCACACGTGGTGGATGAATTTGAGCAAAGCTCCCAAATTGACAGCCTAGGAAGCAGGCTTGGCCATCCACTTCTAAAATAACAATCCTCTGAAAATCCCATGAGCAGTAGAGGAACATAGATAGCACCAATATTAGTGGTTGGACCCAGATAGTACATCAATCAAAACAAAGAGAAACACCTGCAGACAACCTTGAATCATTGGAACTTAGAATGTACTAAATATTAATATAGTTGTCAAAGACTAACTGGAATGTTTGAATATTGACATTCTAGGCATTAGTGAAATGAGATGTAATTGCCTTGACCACTTTGAGTCCAACAATCACATGATCTTTTCTGACCCTGAAATATTTTAGGAAGGAAAATTTTCTGACCCTCCACCTTTTGAAGCATGATGTTCTTTTCCAAGGAATAGCCTTTCCCAGCTACCTGTACACAGTACGAGAGATGCAGCTTCACCAACTTTGTCTCCAAGGAGCACTCTGGCTGTACTTTTCCCAAAACATATCTGTTTTTTGTTTTTGACCTTTTAAGGTATATACAGTACTCTTTGCATACAATACAAAGGCATCAATCCTTCAGTCATCCTTATTCATTGTCCAACTCTCTGATGTGTTGCAGGTGATTGGAAAGACCATGGCCTGAATCAGGCTTGTCTTAGTCTTCAAATTGAAACCACTCCTCTTCAGAGTTTTGGAGACTGGACTTGCAACACATTTCCTGAGAATTGATGTCTTTGAGCTATGGTGCTAGAGAAGAGTATTGAATATACATACCATGGACTGCTAGGAGAACAAATAGGTTCGTCCTAGAACGGTGAGATGAGGATTCTTTTTGGAGGCAAGGATTCTGAAGCTTTGTCTGATATACTTTGGACATGTTACAAGGAGGGACCAGTCCTTGGAGAGGGACATCATGCTTGGAAGGGTGGAGGGACAGTGCAAGGGAGGAAGACCCTTGATGAGATGGATTGATTCGGTGACTGGGGAAATAGGAGGAGGTGTGTCAGAGACAATAAGATTGCCACAGGATAGAGCAGGGGTTAGGGATGTTGTACATAGGGTCACTATGAGTCACAGGTGACCCAACAGCATATAACAACAGCAATGCCATGGGTGTTAATTGTTGATCCAGGCAGGATGAAATCACTGATAGCTTCAGTCCTTTCTCCATCTATCATAATGTTGACTGTTGGTCTTGTGGTGAGAACCTCTTTTTTCTTGATGCTGAGATGTAATCTATACAGAAGGTCTTTAGTATATAATAATCTGCAGCAAGTGTTTCATAATATGTAAAATAAAAAGCTCCCTGAATTTTGTCTAGGGTATTCAGAGTTCAATACAAATTTGATTAAAAAATTACATGTGGAATAAAAATGATACTAAATTGTTGCTATTTTATAAAATAATTTTTATAAATCCTCATATATTATCATTACAAAGGCTCCACATCAATTCCTATCATAATTTTTCTGTCTGTTTTTTTTCAGATACTTAAACTATTTGTAACTAGAAATTAAGAATGAACTTTAATGGTTCCTACCTCTAGCAGTGCTGAAGAGCAGTGGTGTCTCTTTGGAGACTAAGGTGCGTCTGATACAGGCCATGGTCTTCGCAATCACCTGTTATGCATCAGAGAGTTGGACA
>NW_006399768.1:21739067-21790250 GCF_000299155.1 Elephantulus edwardii | reverse complement strand
GACAGCACCTAACAACAACAACAGTAGAAGAAAATGGCCTTTCTTGAATTTCCTTTGTTTATAGCTGAGGCTAATTTCCAATAACCACTAAAACTTACATAGAAACTTGAAAGCTTATGGACTTGAAAATCCAGAGGTTAGAGTTGGGAGCAAATATAGCAAAGGAAATCAAGAGAAAAATACTAGAAAGAAAGATATTTAAGCTTTTCACAGAGTAAAGACATCTTAAAATATTTGTTAAAACAAAATATCTGGCTACCTCTAAAACTGCACCATATGTATGCAGAGTTGAACAGAACTGCCTAATATTAAAAACTAACACTCCAAAGAAACAACGAAATTGAACCTCTCTATAGTCTGGACTGCCAAAAGAACAAACAGATGATATATATGGCAAAAAATTTCAGCCAGAGTGCTCCTTGGAGGCAAAGATAGCAAAACTTTATCTCTTCTACTTTGGGCATGTTCCATATTCCTTGGAAAGGGCTATCATGCTTGGAAAGGTGGAGGGACAGCAAAAGACCCTCACCAGATGGACTGACACAGTCACTGCAACAATGGGCTTGAGTGTTTCAGAAATTGTGAAAATGGCACTGGATAGGTCAGGGTTCAAAGCTTATTGTTTATAGGGTCACTCTGAGCTGTGCTCAATTTGACAGCACCTACCAACAATAGCATGGGCTACTGAAAGAACAAGCAAATCTGTCTTGAATGAAGTACAGCCAGAGTGCTCACCCCAGGCAAGGATGGTGAAATTTTATTTCTCATACTTTGGGTATGTTGTCAGGAGGGACCAGTCTTTGGAAAAAGATATCATACTGGACAAGGTGGAAGGTCAAGGAAAGGCTTCAATAAGGTGGACTGATACAGTGATTCTAAAATGGTCTTGAGCATGTCAGAGATTGTGAAGAAAGGACAAGGTTCAGGTCTGTTGTTCATAAGGTTGCTTTGAGTCATAGCTGATCCAATGACATATAACAACACGGCACATCATTATATTCATGATAGAACCTAAAATTACTAAGTATATATAGAAAATATGACTCGAAAGTCAGTCAGTGGAGCCCATTAGCCTCAAAATGATCTAGATAGTGGAATTAGAGACTAAGATTTTAAAGCAGCTGTCAAAAGTATATTCACAGACTTGAAATATAATTCATGAAAACAGGAAGTCTCAGAAGTAAAAAAATATAAAAAGAGCTGAAAAGTACAGTATCTAAGATATGACTAGCTAGGTTTAGAGTGGAAAAAGCAGAAGCAAGTGGGTGAACTTGAATGAATAAAAAATTAATTCAATATAAAGATGCAAGAGCAAAAATAGTAAACAGAACCTATATGACCTATATGACAATACCAAAAAACCTTAACATATACAATCCACTGCTCTGAATTGATTTTTACTCTTACATATACTAAAGGACTGGGTAGAACTGTCTCATTGAGTTTGCAGAGCTGTGAATCTTTCTCCTGTGGATTCGCCAACGGTTCCATTATCTGCCAGACACTTTAACCACTGTGCTATCAGGGCTCCTTTGAAGATTCTAGATTCTTAGAGACTCAGTTATACCCAATTAGGAGGTATGTGTATTAGTATATATAATGAAAATCACATTTAGATGTAGAACAGAGTCAAATTGCTGAAAATCAAAGAGCAAAATCTTAAAAGTAGCCAAGGGATATTATATGAGCAATACTACTGACCTAATCAGAACCAAGAAAATGGTAGCTTAAGTGCTGAAAGATTTTTTTTTAAAAAAAATTTAAGTCGCTCAGAATTCTCTACATGAAAATATCCTTCAAGATGAAATAAAGTATCTTTTAAGAATAAAGGTAATGTAAAGATAGTCACTGAAAAAAATCATAAGGTAAATTCTCAACAGCTGAGCAATACTATAAAAAATAATTTCTTTAGGCAGAAAGAAAATAATAGAAAATGGAAAGTTACGGTTTTTTTAGGAAGGAATAAACACTAGAAAGATAAATAAGTGGGTAAATAGAAAAAGCTTCCCTCACCTTTTTGTTTCTTTTTCATTGCGTGACTGCAGAAGCAAAATCTTTTTAAAGTGCTATTTATAACATGTAGGGGTAGAACATATGACAACTCTATGGCATATGTGACTAGGTAGAGATGCAAAGGTTTTGCATCTTATGTAAAGTTACACAAATAATTCCTTTTTTATATAAAACAGAAATTATTTTATTTATTCATTTTTTAACATGAAGTAAGTTTTATTCTACAAGTATTTCCTTCCAAATGAAAAATAACATACAGGCTTAGAAAATGTTTGATTTTCTTAGGTGCTCTGTGAGTCAGCTCTAATTTGTGGCAAATATATGTACAACACAATAAAACTCTGTCCTGTTTAAATCATTTCTTTTACAATGATTAGTCAAAGGTTAGTTCTTGTACAGGTAAGCTCTGATGGCCTAATGGGTAAAGAGTTTTGCTGCCACCTCAAAGACAGGTGGTTCCAATCCACCAACTTCTCCAAAGGACAAAGACTATCTCCCATGCGATTTATAGTCTATGAAAATCTGCTGGAGGGGGAGGGTCAACTATGGCTTGGTTCTGACTTCATTGCACATAGCCAAAACAACAGATCTTATAAGGCAAAGAAGGTCAACAATGTTCTAAATGTTTAAACCACAAGCACCACATCATCTCTGGCATCAGTTATTCCTCTTTCAGTCTTCCCACTCCCATCTATGTCTTTCAGTTCTATAATTCATTGGAAGATTTTACAGAAGCTCAAAAAAGCCATTAGTGAAAAGGCTCACATGATTGTGTATAATGTAGGTCAATGTATGTGATTGCAGAGTTTGCTTGGCTTCCACAATCAACATGCTCAGAAATCAGCAGCCAGGAATCAAAGACGAATTGGGAAAATCTGCTGGGAGGAACCTTTCCAGAGTACTGAAGAGCAACTATGTCAGTCTGGAAACCAAGGTATGCCAAATCCAGGCCATGATTTTCATAATTATGTGCTATGCCTCAGAAAGCTGGACAATGACTAGGTATGATAGAAGGAGAATGGATGCTTTTGAGCTGTGGTGCTGGAGAAGAGTATTGAATATACCACAGACTGTGAATAGAACAAACAGGTTCATCCTGGAGAAGGTGAAGCAAGGCTGCTCCTTGGAGGCAAGGATTCTGAAGCTCTGTCCAACATATTTTGGACATGTTACAAGGAGGGAACAGTCCATACAGAGAGATGTTATGCTTGGGATGGTGGAGGGACAGCACAAGAGAGGAAGACCCTGGACGTGGTAGATTGGGGTAAAAGGGCTAAGTGTGTCAGAGACAAGAAGGTTGGCTCAGGGTAGAGCAGGTTTAAGAGCTGTTGTACATAGGGTCGCTATAAGTCAAAGGCAACTTGATAGCACATAACAGTGACAACAAACCAAACCAGTTACCTTGTAGTCCATTTCAAGTCATAGTGGCTTCATGTGCCTAACAAATAAGATCGCAGCTTATCCTCCTCAAAAAAGAAAAGGGGAAACAAACAATAGAACAACACAATTTCACATCTACCCTATTCACTCCATATTTTGCACCATTAACCCAGCAAAGTAAAAGAGGTGAACATCTTAATCACTGTATTAAAATTCCTTCTTTAGAATGAGACATTCCTTCCAATTTTCTAATGGGCAGATTATCAGTGCTATAATTGAATAGGTGATCCATAAGGAGAGATTGGAGGACAGGAAGTAATTCTGTATAGAGATGTTAACACCATCATCTACCATCTTTCTCTCATCCCTCCAACACCACGATCCATCACACACTAGCACTTATCCATGATCAAATTATCAATGACTTATCTATGTATTATACATTGAGAATGGACTCACCTGAACACTATGCTTTTAAGTTCTGCAGTGCAGAGTTGAAGAAGTCAAATGAAAATTCTCTCATGGGATTTTATTTTCTTCAGTTTCAACTTTAATTTTCCTGTGGTGATTTGTTCTACTGTCAGCCCCTAAGCTTGTTTTGATGGACGACATTCTGCTTCTCCATCATCTCTTTCCACAGACGTAGTAAATTTGATTCCAGTTTATTCAATCAAGCAAGTTTCTTATGTGTAGTTAGTGCACATTTATGCTCTTGAAAAAAGAAGGTATTTGCAATGATTAGGTTATTGGTCAAGTGGTGTCTTAGTGGTAAGGAGTTGTGCAGCCAACACAAAGTTCAAATTCACCAGTAACTTTACTGAAGAAAGATGGACAATCTTCTCCCGTATGATTTATAACCTCTTAAAACCTTCTGGAGTTTCAGCTCAGCTATGAGTCAGTTCTGATTGGAACGTACGAAGCAATAAGTTACTGGTCTTACAATATTCTGTCAAGCAACTCCTCTATTATTTCTGTCCCCAAGGCCATATTTTCCAACTACAGATCCTGCTTTGTTTCTAAATTTTGCATTCAAATCTCCAGTAATTATTAGTGCATCTAAATTACATATTTGATAAATTTGGGACTGCAGATGTTGGCAAAAATATTCAACTTCATCTTTGGTTTTAGTGGTTGGTATGTAATTTGAATTGCAGTCCTATTTGCTTGTCAATAGCATTATACTACATGGAAGATTTTAAATGTTCCTTTTGACAATGAGGATGGTGCCATTCATTTTGTCATTCCCAGCATACTTATTGTTGTTATATAACTTTGAGTTGAAACTGGTCCACAGTTGGTGGTCTAGCAGGTTTTCAGAGGCAGTAAATAACACAGGAGGAGATTACCCGTATTTCTCCCATGGAGCATCTGGTGAATTCAAACAGCATGCCTTCAAGTTGGCAGTACAGCTCCTTACCACTAGGACATCAGCACAATCTATTTCTGCTTGCTAATGCAGTCAGGAGATCAAAAGACAAGTTGCTTTTGAGAAAGTCTGCTGTCAGGAACCTCTCCAGAATGCTAAGGAGCAATGATGTCAGTCTAGAGACTAAAGTGTGACCGACCCAAGCCATGATCTTTGCAATTCCTTACTATGCATCTGCGTACTGGACAGTGAGTAAGAATGACAGAAGAAGAATAGATGCCTTTGAGCTGTGGTGCTGGAGAAGAGTATTGAACATATCGTGAATTGTCAAGAGAACAAACAATTCAGTCCTGGAGAGGGTGAATCCAGGTTTCTCCTTGCAGGCAAAGATTGTGAAGCCCCATCTCACATACTTTGGGCATGTTGGAGGGACCAGTCCTTGGAGAAGGACATTATACTTGGAAGACTGAGGAATAGCACAGGAGAGGAAAACCCTGAATGAGGTGGATTGATACCGTGACTGTAGCAATTTTTTCATTTATGTTGGAGATAGTGAGGAAGGCACAGAATAGGACAGGATTCGGATCTATTGTTCATAGGGTTGCTATGAGTTGTACTCCATGGTAACTAACACCAACAATATGTAGAATATTGAACACTTGGTGCTCCATTGTCTACTTCCTGACCAACTTCTCTTGCCTTAGTCTACATGACCAACTATCAGAGTGATTCCTTCCAGCCACCTAACCAGTACCCCTCTGTCTGGAATGATAAGATATGTTTTCATCATAGTGTTTTTCAGTTTTACATAATTGGCTGGCACTGAGAATATCCAGTCTGAATCATGCCACTTTGCCTGTAACCTCTCTGATTCAAAGCAAACATACGTAGTTCTTTTTAGGAGGCACCTTCTGGTAATTTGGAACACAGCGTAACTACTTAGCTGTCTGTTCTTTCCAAACACAGCTGACATGATATTTCTTCTAGACTTCCCAGCATCTTGACACAAAATTCTTATTAGAAGTGATCAAAGATCATAGCTCAAAACTCAGTGTGCCAGATGTGGGCGAATACTGCAGTTACTTTATCTGTTGTCCATGGTTCTCCTATCATTCTTTGAGTTAATGGTCGGAAAAACCAGCAGCGTAAGACAGAGAAGCCAGAGGGTGTTCATGCTTTTATTTTTTAATGATTTTTAAATGTTTGTTGTTGTGTACCCTCAAGTGTGCACCAACCCATAGCTGACCTCCAGTGGGTTTTCAGTCAGTAAAGGAGGAGATTGCCCATCTTTTCCCACAAAGCACCTGGGAGTCAATCTTATCTTTGTGTTGGTAGTGCAGTTCTTTACTACGAAGCCACCAGAACTCTCTGCACCAGAGCCCCTGAACCCACTGTCCATGTTTTTTCTGTCATTCTTTGGGCTGATGATTGAAAAAAAAAATTAAACAGCAGTTTAAGAAACAGAAGCCAGATGGCATTCATGCTTTTTTTTTCCTCTGTGAATTATTCTGAATATATTTTTAAGTTCTAACTAAATCTGTATTGAGTTGCACTGCTAACTCAAAAGCTGCCAGACTGTATGTCTCTGAATCCACTTGTGGCTTGGGAGGAAGATGGGCAGTGTGCCCCATTGTGATTTACAGCCTCAGAAGCCCAATGAAAGGTTGCTGATTTGGAACTGACTCAACTGTAGTGAGTTTGAGGGGTTTTTAGTTTAAATCCATAGGAGAAGTAATAACTACATATATAAAAGTAATACCTGCTTTTTATTCCACATATCTTATGGTTCTTGTTTGTTTTGTTATGTGCCATCAACCCATAGCGACCCTGTGTACAGCAGCTCTGAAGCCTGCCCTATCCTGAGCCAGTCTCAATGACCCCGACACACCTACCCCCATTGCCCACCAAACTCACCGTCTCTGGTACACTTGGGCCCCTGGCTGTAGTCACTGTGTAAACCCATCTTGATGGGGGTCTTCCTCTCTTTTATTAACCCTTCACCCTTCCAAGCATTTTGACCTCTTTCTCTTGGTTGATGAACAATGGAAATGAAAAGATTGTATAAAACACAATGTACATGAATGAAACAAAACATAAAGTTATTATATGAAAACCAATACAGTTATTCTAAACAAATGTACATAAATCCTTGTCTGGCTAGCTCTGCGATGTGCATCAAGAGCAGTAGATTACAAGACTCGACATCCTGTGGAAGAGAACTTTAGGCATCAGGTCTACCTCAAAAATGTCCAGGCCTTGGCCAGCTAGCTACATTGCTAGCCACCAACACTTTAAAATTATCTTCTCAGAAACCTTTCAGTGTCATTTTTCCTTGTGACTATACAATGTCTTCATGTAAACACTGGACATTCTGCTTTATATGCATATCCTTAGCTATTATGGTTATATTAATTTGGTTTCATAGAAAATATTTCTTCCTTCAGATCCTTTACAAACTTGAAGGACTTCTCCAGTAACTTGTGGTGACTGAGATCAATGGCACTGGATGGCCTGCTTTTTGAATCATTTTCCCAAAAATGCCAACCTGTTTCTATCTGGATTTCATATTTAGGAAGACCCTCAACCAGGTGGATTGACACAGTGACTTCAACAATGGCTCTAGTGTGGCAGAGATGATAAGGGTGGCACAGGATAGGACAAGGTTCAGATCTGCTCTTCATAGGGTCACTATGAATTATACTTGATGACACCTAGTAACAACAATATCATCATCATCATCATCATCATCCTCTTTTTCCCCTCTCAGAAGTCCTCTGCATTCAAGAAAATGAAAAATTACTTTGAGGCTCTTTACTCCGAAAATTCCTAGTATATGAGCAAAAGTTTCAAGGGTCTGGTTGATTTTTGCTTTGGCCCTTCTATTCCTGGTCCTGTTGTTGTTATGAGCCATGGAGTCAACCATGACTCATAGCGACCCTATGAACAAAGGCTCTGAACCTTGCCCTAGCCTGAGCCAACCTCACTACCTCTGACTCAACCCCATTTCTACAGTCACTGTATCAATTCATCTTGTCTAGGGACTTCCTCTCTTGTACTGACCCTCCACTTTTCCAAGCATAATGTCTTTATCCAAGGACTGGCCTCTCCTGATAACATGCCCAGTGTATATGAGACAGAGTTTCACATTCTGGCCTCCAAGGCAGTGCCTTATTTTCATTTCTCCAGAACAGACCTGTTCTTGTCTTCCTGGCTTTAGCTACTGCAAAAGAACATTGTTGTTGTTGTTGTTATGTGCCGTCGAGTCGCCTGCGACTCATAGCAACCCTATGCACAACAGCCCTAAACTCTGCTTTGTCCTGTGCCAATCGCACTGTCTCCGACACTCCCATCCCAATTATCCCAGTCACTGAATCAATCCACCTCATAGAGGACCTTCCTCTCCTGTGCCGTCCCTCCACCCTCCCAAGCATGATGTCCCTCTCTAAGGCCCGGTCTCTCCTCACAACATGTCCAAAGTATGTTATACGGAGCCTCAGAATCCTTGCCTCCAAGGAGCCACCCGGTTTAACTCTTTCCAGGACAAATCTGTTTGTTTTCCTAGCAGTCCATGGTATTCTCAATACTCTTCTCCAGCACTACATCTCAAAGGCATCAATTCTCCTTCTCTCCTCCCTGGCCATTGTCCAACTCTCTGATGCATAACAAGTGATTGTGAATACCATGGCCTGTATCAGACGCACCTTAGTCTCCAGAGAGACACCATTGCTCCTCAGTACTTTGGAGAGGTCCCTAACAGCAGACTTTCCCATGGCAATGCGCCTTTTAATTTCCTGGCTGCTCTGGTGGCCTAGTGGCAAGAAGCTGCACTGCAATCCCAGAGGTGCGTGGTTCTAATCCACCAGATGCTCTGCTGGAAAAGGAGGAACAACCTCCTCCTGTACCAGTCAGATCAGATTTGATAGTACACACACACACACACAAAAAATAAAATAAAATAAAAGATGAAGCTTCGCCATCCCTGCCTCCAAGGAACTGTAGCAAAAGAACATAGTAAGTGTAATATTGAGAACTCGTTGTTTCAACTCACATAATCTTCATAGTGTAGGAGCTCTAGTGGCCTAGTGTCAAGAAGCTGCACTGTAATCCTGAGGGCATGTGGTTCAAGGCCACCATTCTTCTGCAGGAGAAGAATGGGCAGTCTCCTGTGTACTTAACTGCCTCTGAAAACCCACAAGAGGGTCAGCTACAGGGAGTTTCCACTCTGTGGTGCACAGCGACAACAGTCTTTGCATTCCTTTGTAATTTCCGGCTATTATAACTAGATTCTCTAATTTCTCTGGCATCCAAAGATTGAACTGACTCCTGGTCAGAAACTATTTAAGGGCCAGGGTCTTGATCATCTTCTTGATACAAGTTTTTACCTCTGATGAGGAAATTCAGTGTCAGTTGAGCCTTCTCTCACAATGACATTCACTTCTTTAGTCAAGTCTACCTCATACAGATCTTGGATCCTGAGGCTTCTTAGATCTGGTGACAAGTCTTTTGGAAGCAGTATTTCGCTAAGTAGAATTTTCACTGGAAGAAACAGACATGACTCAACAGGAAAGATGCACAACTTGTGACAGTTGGCACTCAGGGACTGTTTATTACTTTTTGGTCTGAATTAAATCTTGTCTACTAATCAGATCTCAACCCCTGCTTTCTTTTTGTGGACAGTTCATTTTTGGTCATCATTTTAATGGTACTTGATATGTGCAAAGTGCTGCTATGAGCACTCTGCTCATATTACACCTCATTTAATTATTTTTTAAATTTTTATTAACAGGCTTTTGTTTTTCCTATTATTTTCACACTTTTCCCGTTCCCACCCCCCACAAACCTTGGACACTTTCAACCTAGAGATTAATTTTCCCCATATATAACTTATGAGAGAGCTCTGGTGGCCTAGTGGTAAGGAATTGCATTGACAACCCAAAGGCAGGCTGTTCAAATCTATCAGCTGTTCCATGGGAGGGGACAGTTTTTTCCTGTGCAATTTACAGCCTCCACAAACCCACTGCAGAGTCAGCTATGAGCTGAAAGCAACCTGAAGGGACACAACAACAGCGCATAATTTGTTAGGGAACTCCAGTGGTGCAGTCTATAGGGAGTTAGTCTGCTGACCCGAAGACTTTGCCTCTTGGGTGATTCTAATCTCAAGTGAATTACTGCCTAGACAGCTCAGGGTGTGGTCAGCTATGAATTGGTTCAATTCCACAGCAGTGAGTTTAAGAGTAGAATTTATAAAGGGTTTGTGGGGATTAACATTTCCTGAGGTTTTGGATTTTTAAAATGGTCTATTTTAAGTTGTTTTTAATCATGTGCCTACATGAAATTCTTGATCTACATTTTCTTCATAGTATCTTCCAATGTTGCATGTTGATGTGAAGAGGTCTGAGATTACCTTTAGGGTTTTTTCACCCTTTTTTCTTTCCAAATGGCTTGATAATTTTGCCTGGATGTGGACAGAAAGTTTAATTGGCTTTTAATCTTTAAGTCCAATACCTTTACCAAGATATCTCTCTCCATTTATTAGTTATATTTTTATTACTTTAATTTTGTAAATAGACATAGAGGTTTTATGGTGGCTTAGTGGGCTAGGAAACGAACAGGTTCATCCAGGAGAGGGTTAAACCGGGCTGCTCCTTGGAGGCAAGGATTTTAAAGCTTCGTCTGACATACTTTGGACATGTTGCAAGGAGGGACGGGTCCTTGGAGAGGAGTGTCATGCTTGGGAGGGTGGAGGGACAGCACAGGAGAGGAAGACCCTCTATGAGGTGGACTGATTCAGTGACTGGGGTAGTGGGGGTAGGTGTGTCAGAGACAGTGAGATTGACACAGGACAGAGCAGGGTTTATGGCTGTTATACATAGGATCATGTGAGCCACAGGCAACTCGACGGCACATAACAACAACAGCAGTGGATTAGAAGTTGTGCTGCTAACCCAAAGTTACACAGTTTGAATACACCAACTACTTCTCACCTGAAAGATGAGCAGTCTTCTCCTATGTGATTTACAGCCTCTACAAACTCACTGGAGGATCAGATATACATACAGACAGAGATACAGTAATGTTACTGTTATTGTTAGATGCTATTGGACTGACAATTCATAGTGACCCTATGAAAAACAGATCTGTGTCTTACCCTACCCACCCCAACCATTCTCACCATCTCTGACACTGTTACAGTCACTGTGTCAATCCCATTTTGAGAGTCTACCTACATATAGACAAATATTTAGTATTATAGGTCAGTTTTCCTTGGAATGCTGTATGCCTTTTAATATATTGACTCAAGTTGGGGTTTTTTTCTTATTGTGGTGAAAAACACACACCAAAATATTCACCAATTTAAAAACTTCCACATCTACAATTCAATTTAACTGATTACATTTTTAATGTTGTGCCATCATAGGGGTTTTGGGACCACCATTGTCACTATAAATTCCCAAAATATTGTTCCACCATTAACATAAACTCAATGTCCCCAAACAAAAACTCCTTCTTTAAATCTTTCTCTCAGTCCTGGCAGCAACCATTAATATTTTTGTCTATCTATCTATCTATCTATCTATCTATCTATCTATCTATCTTGTTGTTGTTAGATGCTATCAGAAGATCTGAACCCTGTTCTGTCCTGTGCCATCCTCACACTTCCTGACAAACAAGAGCTCATTGCATCAGTCACCATGTCATTTCACCTGGTCTAGGGTCCTCCTCTCCTTCTCCAACCCTCCACCATTCCCAGCATCATGTCCGTCTCCAAATAATAGCTCCTCCTAGCAACATGTGAAAGTGGGAAACAGTGAGGAAAGAATAGTAGTTGGAAAATATGGGCTTGGTGTTAGAAATGAGGCTGGAAATAGAATGACTGAATCTTGTATTTATAATAGTTTATTCATTGCAAATACCTTTTTTAAAGACACAAATGACAACTTTACACATAGATTTCATCTGATGGACTACATGGGAATCAGATTGACTACATTTGTGGAAGAAATTGTTGGAGAAGCTTAATATCAGCAGTCAAAATTAGTATTATCTATATATATGATTATTTCTTGTATGGGAGCATCTACAATATTTGTCAACTTCTTTTTTAGTTCTTTGGCTGAGTACAGTGCACTTTATTGATGGTACATGACAAGATGGGCTCGCCAAGCCCCTCCCCTTTCTCAGGGGGATTTGATGGAAACTTGTGTCAAGAAGGTGAGATTCTCAGTGTGTGGGAAGATCGAGTTGGGGCAAGGACTCCCCAGAAGCTGAGGGTCCCTCTCTCTCTCTTCTAATGCTATTGCTGGGGCTGGTGGTCCAGCGGGCTCTTATTCTTTGGAGGCCATGTGAACTATCAGGTTGACCACCCGGTTGCTGTAGCCAAATTCATTGTCATACCAGGAAATGAGTTTGACAAAGTGGTCGTTCAGGGCAATGCCAGCCTCAGCATCAAAGGTGGAAGAGTGAGTGTCACTATTAAAGTCACAGGAGACAACCTGGTCTTCAGTGTATCCCAGGATGCCCTGGAGGGGCCCTTCTGGTGCCTGCTTTACTACTTTCTTGATGTCATCATGTTTGGCAGCTTTCTCTAGATGGCAGGTTAAGTCCACAACTGACATAATGGGGGTGGGGACACAGAAAGCCATGGTGATAAGTTTCCCATTCAGTTCAGGGATGACCTTGCCCACAACCTTGGCAGCGCCAGTAGATGCAGGGGTGATGTTCTGGGCAGCTCCACGGCCATCATGCCACAGTTTTCCAGAGGGGCCATGCACAGTCTTATGGGCGGCAGTGATGGCATGGAGAGTGGTCATGAGTCCCTCTACAATGCCGAAGTTGTCATGGATGACCTTGGCCAGGGGAGCCAAGCAGTTGGTGGTGCAGGAGGCATTGCTGACAGTCTTGAGAGAGTTGTCATACTTTTCATGGTTCATGTCCATCACAAACATGGGGGCATTAGCAAAAGGAGCAGACCTGATTACCCATTTGGCACCACCCTTCAAGTGAGCCCCATCCTTCTCCAAGGTTGTGAAGACACCAGTGGACTCTACAACATACTCAGCACCGGCATCACCCCACTTGATGTTGGCGGGATCTTGCTCCTGAAAGATAGTAATGGCTTTTCCATTGATGACCAGCTTCCCATTCTCAGCCTTGACAGCTGTTGAACTTGCCATGGGTGGAATCGTATTGGAACATAGACCATGTAGTTGAGGTCAATGAAGGGATCATTGATGGTGACAACATCCACTTTGCCAGAGCTAAAAGCAGCCCTGGTGACCAGGTGCCCAATGTTGCCAAATCTGTTTACTCCATCCTTCACCATCATGTCTCAGGGATGCATCAGAGGCTGCATAAGAAGAGAGGGCAATCTGGATCGACGAGGAGCAGAGAGCCAGTATTTGTCAACTTTTTTGACAGGCAGGAGAGGAAGGCCCTCTATGACGTGGATTGATTCAGTGACTGGGATAATTGGGATGGGAATGTCTGAGACAGTGCGATTGGCACAGGACAGAGCGGAGTTTAGGGCTGTTGTACATAGGGTCTCTATGAGTCACAGGCGACTCGACGGCACATAACAACAACGTATCACTTAGCACAATGTTTTCAAGGTTTGTGCATGGTTTGGTACAGCAGAACTTCATTTCTCTTAACAACTGCATACTATTACACATTTTGTTACCTATACATGTATTGATGGACACCTTGGGTGTTTTCAGAATTTTTGAGTTTTGTACACATATGTAGAAATCTGTTTCACTGTTGGAAGAAGTGCAACAGTGAACATTGGTGTGGAAGTTTCTGTTTACAATCCTGCCTTCACTTCTTCTGGGTTGGGGTTGCTGGGTCAAATGGTAGTTCTCTTTGCAAGATCACCAAACCATTTTCTACACTGGCATCATTTTATGTTATCACCAGTGATAGATGTTCTGCTACTGACCAAAGAGTTACTTCTCTGATTTAAATCCATCAACTGCTCCACAGGAAATCTCATGGGCTTGCTGGCCATTTGAAAGTCTTCTTTGATGACCCATCTATTTAGGTCTCCTACTAATTTTTTAAAAAACTTGAGTTGTCTTTTTGTTATTAAATTCTAGAAATTTTATATATTTTGGACATCGGGACTTTAGGATTCACCATCATTTTCTACCTATATGTATATTGCGTTTTCACTTAATTTGTAAAGTCCTTTGATGAACAAAATTATTTCACTTTTATGAAATCCCACATATCTGTCTTTTGCTGCTAGCACTTTTATTGTCATATCTGAAAATCTAATGCCTAATGCTAGGTCTCACACAGCCCTACCTCTATAGTTCTTCTAATAATTTTATAGTTTAAATTTTCACATTTAGGTCCTTGACCCATGTTTAGTTGGTTTTGTTTTGATGGGTATTTTTATATTTTACATTTTATTTTCAAAAAATGACATTTTGTTTTCACAAAGAGATATTCCATCCTCTCAAACATAGAAGCTATCTTTAGCTTTCAGGGGTAGCTGTAGGAGTACATCCAACCTGTCCAAAGGGAGCTGCTTCTGAGGTCCCACAACAATAACTAAAGCAGCAAAAATAGAAAATTATAAAACAAAACTAGTACAACCCATACAACATGTACTGAAGGAGTCTATTAAGTACCTTTAAGCAGTTAGCTCTGTGAGTATTGATGGTGCTTCGGGCACAGGGGCAGCGTGGCTGGCCAACATCAACGGCTCATGAAGACAGAGAACATGCTAACTCAGATTGTTTCACGTGATTTCTCCAGAGGATATTCAGAACAGCTCAAATCATGTCCAAAGAGACTCCTCCAGACCAATCCCAAGCCCCTGTTGCCTGACCGCCTTTCAAATGCCCTAAAGCTTGGTCTTCAGGACAGTCACTTTGCTTTTTGTTCCTTAGCAAGGATAATTCCTCCATCTCTCACTTCTGAGCTCAGGTTATTTACCATTTAACTAATGCAGTTGTCCAGAATAAGAGAGTGAGTTTTGGATGTGATGTCTTTCTGACAAATAAGACACTCCTTTTTCTACTTCAGCCATTCACTGATCCAGAAAGAGCAGAAGCTTGGCTCAAGGTGACAGCGTCAGTGAAGTATTCTGAGCAAATAGTATACTGGAGCCCCTTCTCTAGCACGTCATTCATGTGGTTAAGAGCTAACAGAAAAAAAGAAAAAAAAAAAAGAAAGAACTAATAGCAAAAGTTAACAGAACAGTAAACAACAAATGCTTTCAAGATTGCAGAGAAAGTGGAAGATGCGAATCAAAACAACTATGAGGTATCATCTCACCCCAGTTAAAATAGCAAAATTCAACAGAACCGCAAACAACAAATGCTGGCAAGGTTGCAGAGAAACTGGAACTCTTATTCACTTGTTGGTGGGAATGTAAAATGATGCAACCACTGTGGAAGGCAGTATGGCACTTTCTCAAAAAGTTGGAAATAGGAATACCATTTGACCCAGCAATTCCACTACTGGGAATATACCCTAAAGAGACTACAACTGCCACCCATGGCAGATATATGCACTCTCATGTTTATTGTTGCTTTGTTCACAATAGCAAAGAGTTGGAAACAACCCAAGTGCCCATCAACAAACGAATGGATAGAGAAGTTGTGGTATAGTAACACAATGGAATATTATGCAGCGCTGAGAAACAAAGAACTCATGAAATAATACAAAATGGGTGACCCTGGAGGACATTATGCTGAGTGAAATATCTCAGTCACACAAGGACAAATACTGCATAGTGCCACTGTTGTAAAGCGGGATTGACATTGGGGTTGAGGTGAAACTGCGAAGGAGGGGATAAATAACGTATACTGCATTGAAACAGATGAGGGAGAGAACTGTTTAGGAGGAATATATGGTTAGGTATTATTGTCATGACAGGAGTACAGAATTAAAGCTGCATAGTGGAGTGGACTGGCAGGGGCAGGGGGGCGTTGTATAACAATGAAAGTTGTTTTTTTTTTAACTTTTGAAAGAGAAAAGCTCACTGGGGGGAGGGGTGGACAGGGAGGAAAATATGCAACTATGAATGAATGGAAATCCAAAGTCTCTGTAACTTTCATTAAAATAAATTTTAAAAAGTACTTCGTCTTTGTATGCTTGTACCTTCTGCTTCTCTTCCTTGATCTGCTCCAGTTCTTTATTCTTGGCTTGAAGGATTGCTTCAGTGTTCTTGTTGCCATTTAGCTCTTCTGTTAGAGTGTGATGATCCTGTAGAGCCTGGACCAGCTCTTGCTTCAGGTCCTCTTTTCCTTGATCTTTCTCCAAACCCTGCAGAAACTCTTCCTCTTCCTGGAATGTCATCTGTGGTTGCTCCACTCCTGCTTGCTGCTGGGCCTACTCTACACATAGCTGGGATTGTAAATCCTGCAACTCCTGCTCCATTTTCACAAGTTTTGTTTGTTTGGTTGGCTTTTTGTTTTTAGTTTTCATTTTGGTTCTGCTTTTTTCACATTCAGAACAGCTACCGGCTTATCTTAAACCGCTGTTTTCAGCTTTAGAATCCTAGACATGGTTACCTGAACAGCTCTAAGCTGCTCTGAGATGCAGAAATATTTGTGCCTGTCTTCTTCTAATGAGGAGTTGGGGTTTAGGTATGATGTAAAGGGCTGTTGTTGTTAAGTGCCATTTGGTTGAGTACAATTCATTTGATCCTTTCACAACAAATCTGAACCTTGTCTCATCCTGTACCATCATCATCATCATCTCTGATAGACTTGAGCCCATTGCTGGAGTCACCTTGTCAGTCCATCTTAGTGAAAATTTTCCTCTCTTTTGCTGACCCTCCACCTTTCCAACCATGATGTCTTTTTCCAAGGAATAGCCTCTCCTAACATATCCAAAATATGAGTAAGTTCCAACTCAACAGTAAAAAACAACATAGATGTGTAAAGGAGCTCTGGTGATGTAGTTTGTTATAGTGCCAACCAAAAGATAAGGGGTTTGAATATACCAACTGCTCTGTGAGAGAAAGGCCATCTTTTCCCATAATGATTTAAAGTCATTTAAAGCTTTCAAGTCCATACTGACTAGATTCTCGTTTGTATGTCTATTATTATATCAGGACCTGTTGTGTTATTAGGTACCATCGAGTCAAATACAAGTCATAGTGACCCTAGAAACAGCAGCTCTGAACCCAGTCCTATCTTGTACCATCTTCATAATTTCTGACATATTTGAGGCCATTGATGCAATCACTGTGTCAGTCCATCTGGTTGAGGGCCTTCCTCTTTTTCCCCAACACTCCACCTTTACAATCATGATGCCCCTTTCAAGGAGTCCCCTCGCTTAACAATATGCCCTAAATATGTTAGACAAAGCCATCATCTTTGCCTTCAAGAGCATTCTGGATGCACTTTCCGCACAACATATCTATTTGTTCTTTTGGCAGTCCATGGGATATTCCGCACTCTTATCCAATACAACAGTTCAAAGGCATCAGTTATTCTTCTATCATTCTTATTCATTGTCCAACTCTCAGATGCGTAACAGATGATTGGAAAGATTATTGCTTAAAACAGACACACCTTAATCTTCAAACTGACATAATTACTCCCCAATAATTTGGGAGTTGTATTGATTTAAATTTATGGGATATATGTATAATTCTTGTTGATTTAAGTTTATAGGGTATTGATATTTCTTCTATGTAGTAATGTTAAGATACATTATCAAACCAAATTCTGGGTAATGTAGATTTACTAAGTGTGTAATTGTCACCTTCAGCTTACTATCTATTAATTATACCCAAAGGGGAAAATTGCCCTGTAAAATGATTGTTTGGTTTTGGGGTTTTTAAAATTATTTTTCATGAAATTGTACAGAGGCTTAGGGTTTCCAGTCATTGATTGTTGCATTTTTCTCCCTGTCCATCCCCTCGCCCCAATTCACTCTTCTCCTTGAAAAGTCCCCCCAAGTCCACTCCACTGTGCAGCCTTCATTTTGGGTTCCTATCATGACAATAATACCCAATCATATATCCCTTTGAAACAGTTCTCTTCCTCATCTGCTTCAGTGCAGTATACATCATTTCTCCCTTCCTTGTCTGTCTTCCCTCAACCCCAATGTCAGTCTCATTTTATATCAGTGGCCTCATGCAATATTTGTCCTTTTGTGGCTGAGATATTTCACTCAGCATAATGTCCTCCAGGGTCACCCATTTTGCAAAATATTTCATGCGTTCCCTATTTTTCAGTGCTACATATAAAATGATTGTTTAAGTTAGTAGAATTTGGTAGAGGGCCAGGACTTAGCCTGGGAGAGGATTAAGTTCTATACAATTCTCTTAAGAGAGTTGCATTTGAATGGATTTATAGACTCTCCTTGGACTTTTGATTGAAGAGATGTATATTTGAAAGTAAAAGAGAGAAAGAGACTTGGACTTTTTAAACTGCAACACACAATTTGGCTTCTGAGACAGGGTAGAGTTGGTACTCATCAGAGCCCCTTTCTATGACTTGAAGTTAGAGGGGACTGTTGAGTATGCTCACTTGTGACCACCTAGATCCACTGGAGTGGGATTAGGAGGCGTGGAACAATGAAGAGACCATCTGAACTTGGACATGTTCCATTAGCACTGTTGATCTAGCATGCATAGATGTAAAGATAAGCACAGAAGAGTTGCTGGCTTGTGGAGCAGGGAGTCCTGAGGACCCCCATCTTGTTGGGTTGGCTCAATGTAGGGCCTAAAGCTGAGTGAAGGGACCTGTTATTCTGGAATGCAGGAAGAAGTATGGACTCCTGAGTTTGCAGCTGATGCCCAGTCTGGAACACAGGAAGAAGTGTGGATTCCTGAGTTTGTAACTGATGCCCATTTGGATATAACCTCAAAAGGCTGGAGATAAGTTGACCAGAACCCAAGCAGATGAAGATATTATGTTCCACTCTGTGAATTAGTGTTTACTAGTGCAACCTGATGGTTTGCTCTAGACTGTACTTTGCTATGGATGCAGATGCTCAAAGTTTCCAAATGAAACAGAAGATCCTTCAGAGAAAGAAATATACTAGTTTCCTCAGAGAACTGGTTTGACAGGGATGGGAAAATTAGAAATTGAGACTGCTACTCCATGAGGAACTAGAATGAAGAGCCCTTGCCAAATTTTGTTGAAGGACTGAGGAGTATGAAGAACCATAATTGGCAGGACTGAGAGCATTATAACACTGGCCTATAGCCACAAGGTTCAAGGCTGAGGTGCCTATAAGCATGAAATTCTCCTGACTATATCTTGCTGTCAACCTGAATTATAGCCTTCCGGCTTCCCTAATACTGTATGAGGAGGGATGTTGCATCAGGATTGGAGAAAGACTCATCAATAACCTAAATTATACCGATGATACAATCTTGCTTGTTGAAACTGAAAAATACCTGAAGCACTTGCTGCAGAACATCAAGGACTGTAGTCTTCAATATGGATTGAAGCTCAATGTCAAATAAAGATTCTCATCACTGGGCTGATTGGCAGAATCATGATAGATGGTGAAGGGATTAAGATTGTTGACAGCTTCAGTTTGCTTGGCTCTACAGTCAACACTCTTGGTACCAGCAGTCAGGAAATGAAAAGACAAATTGCATTGGGTAAGTCTGCTGTCAAGGACCTCTCCAGAGTATTGAAAAGCAATGATGCCAGTCTAGAGATTAAAGTGTACCTAATCCAGGCCATGGTCTTCCCAATTACTTGCTATGCATTAGAAAGCTGGACAATGACTAAGAATGACAGAAGAAGAATTGATGCCTTTAAGTTGTGGTGCTGGAGAAGACTCTTGAACATACACCATGGACTGCCAAGAGAAAAAAGACTGTCTTGGAGAGGGTGAAATCAGCTTTCTCTTTGGAGGCTAGGATTTTGAAAATCTATCTCACACAATTTGGCACATGGTCAGGATAGACCAGTTCTTGGAGAACTGCTTGGAATGGTAGAGGGACAGCTCAGGAGAGATAGACCCCAGATGAGATGGATTGATACAGTAACTGGGGCAATGGCAGTCAGTGTGTCAGAATTAGTGAGATTGGTTCAGGACAGGGCAGGGGTTAGAGTTTCTGTACGTAGGGTGGCAGGCGACTCAAAGACACATAACAAGTAGTTGTGGGATTAATTTTTCTAGAAATGCTTGGCAGAATTCTCCAGTGATGTCATCTGGTCCAGAACTTTGTTGTTAGGATTATTTTAGTTACTAATTAAACCTTTTACTTTTTATGGGTCTGTTGAGATCCACTATTTCTTCTGGAGTTAATGGACATTTATGCATTTAAGGAAATGTTAACTATTTCTTCTATGTTATCTAATTTGTTGGTGTAAAACTGTTTATTGTTAATCCAGCTGTGACTCATGACAAACTCATGAACTAACTGATCAGAACTTTGCCATGCACACAGAACTGTGCCATCCTCACAGGCTCCGAGCTGGTCAAGCCCACTAGGTCGGTCCATTTAATTGAAGGTCTTCCTCTCTTTTACTGAGCCTCTACTTTTCTAAGCATAATGTATTTGCCAGAGACTGGCACCTTCTGACAACATGCCTAAAGTGTGTGAGACCAAGTGTCATTACCTCTAGGGGGCACTCTGGTTGTACTTTTCCCAAGACAAATTTGTTTGCTCTTTTGGCAGTCTGTAGTACATTCAATCCTCTTCACCAACGCCACAATTCTAAGGCATCAGTTCTTCTTTGGTATTCTTTATTCATTGTCCAATGTTCAGAGGTGTGGGGAGGAATAAAAAAATACTATAGTTTGAGTGAGGTGCACCTTGGTCTTTAAACCAACATCTTTGTTCTTTAGCATTTTTTTCCTCATTGAGATGTTAATGAAAGTTTATAGAGAACTTGTATTTCATTCATTCATTGCTGCACATTTTCCTCCCTGCCCACCCCAAGCCCAGTTTGCTTTTCTCTTTGAAAAAAGAAAATTCTTTCACTCTCTTTAGCACTTTAAAGAGGCCATTGACAGTGGACTTGCTCACTCTAATACCTCCATGGGTATTGATTGTGGATCCAAGTAAATGAAGTTATTGACAACTTCAATCTTTTTTTTTTCCTATTTATAATGATGTTGCTTATGGACTAGTTGTAAAAATTTTGTGTAATCTTTACCAAAACTATAATCTCTGATGATTGAATTCCAGTGTGGGCTCTACCTCTACTATTATAACTATCCTTGTTCCTCTATTGCTCTTAGGGTTTTCAGAGGCCTGATATTTAAGAAGTGGATAGTCAATCCTCTTCCTGTTGTTATTGTTGTTTTATGTGCCATTGAGTCATTTGTGACATATAATGACCCTATGCACAATAGCTCTGAAACTTCCTTATATTGAGCCAGTCTCACTGCCTCTGGCATACCAATCTCCATTACTCTAGTTACTGTGTCGATCTATCTCATTCAGGGTCTTCCTGTGCTGTCCCTCCACCCTTCCAAGAATGATGTCCTTCTCCAAGGTTTGGTTACTCCTAGCAACATGCCCAAAGTATATGAGATGGAGCCTCAAAATCCTTGCCTCCAAGGAGCAACTTGGTTTCACCTTGTCCAGAACAGACTTGTTTGTAGTCTATATTAATCTGGGAACTCTACTACAACCTTTATACCATTGGTGACTCCACTGGCATTTGACACACTAATGGCACAGCTTTCACAGTATACACAAGTTACCTCAATATTGCAAACTGATACACAAATGCTGTACTAATTACTAATAAGCAATGAAGGATACAGATACTCAAGTTATAATTAGCAATATTCAGGTCCTTCCCCCAGTACAACAAACTGCCAGATAAACAAGTCAGAATATAAATACCCAATCTAGAAAGTAATTAACAATATGCAAATACTATGCAAATAAGGAAAACTGGCTGGAAGAGATCAATATTTGTTCCCAATTCCAAGCATTGTGATCCAATAGAATGTGGATATTATTGAACATTATTATTACTATAACATGCAAACAAACTACTGCTCAAGAGTGTTAAAAAATGGCTACAACAGTAAGTACATAGATATTTCCAAAAGTTCAAGTTGGGTTTAGATGGGGCCATGGCACCAGCAGTATCTTTGCTGATATCAGATAAATCCTGGCTGAAAACAAAGAACACTAGAAAAATGTCTGTCTATGCTTTATTGACTATGCAAAGGCGTTTGACTGTGTGGATCATAACAAATTATGGCTAATATTGAGAAGAATAGGAATCTCGGAATAATTAATTGTGCTCATTTGAATTATATACCTAGACAAAGAAGCTGTTGCCCAAACAGAGCAAGAGAACACAATATGGTTTAAAATCAGTAAATGTGTGTATCAGGGTTGTATTCTTTCTTTATGCCTGTTCAATCTGTACACTTAGCAAATCATTTGACAGGCGAGATTTTTGTGAAGAGAAATCTGGCATTAAGATCAGAAGCAACAACCTGAGTTATGGAGATGGCACAACCTTGATTGTTGAAAGCAAGAAGGACTTAAAATACTTGATGCAGAGGATCAAAGAATACAGCCTTCAATATGGTTTAAATCTCAGCATCAAGAATACAAAAATTCTCTCCACTGGACCAATGGGCAACATCATGATAGATGTAGAAAAGATTGAAACTGTCAATTTTATCTTACTTGAAAACACAATCAATACACTAAATACCAGCAGTTAGGAGATGTATTGCTTTGGGAAAATCTGCAGTCAGGGGTCTCCTAATTTTTGAGGAGCAATAATGTTAGTTTGAGGACTGAGGTGCACCTGATTTAGGCTAGGGACTTTTCAGTCACTTGCTATGCTTCCAAAAACTGAACAATGAATAAGGATGACAAAAGAATTGATACCTTTGACTTGTGGTACTGGAGAAGAGTATGAAATATTCCTTGGACAACCAAAAGAACAAACAGGTATGTCTTGAGAAGGCGCAGTCAGAGTGCTTCTTGGAGACAAAAAGATAAATCTTTGTCTCACATACTTTGGGCATGTTGTTAGGAGAGGCTATTCCTTGGAGAGACACATCATGCTTAGGTAGGTAGAGGGATGGTGAAAGAGAGGAAGCCCTTCAACCAAATGTATTGACACGGTAACTAGAAGCAATGAGCTTAGTGTGTCAGAGATTGTGAAGATGGCACATGATAAGACAGAGTTCCTGCCTATTGTTTACAGGGTTACCAAATCGCACTCAACAGCACCAAACAACATAATCTCTGTACATCATAAGTACTTGAAGTTCTCTTCACTTTCCATGATCATGGTAGTGTCATCTGCATAATGTCATTTGCTGATGAGTCCTCCTTCAATCCTGAGAATCATAGGCAACTACATTGACTGCCTTAACAATCACACAGCTTCTTCCACGAGATTTCATAGCATTGATAGGTACATTGTTCCAGTCGATTAAAACAGAGTTTTTTGGTTTAGGTTTTGTTTTTTCAATTTTGCCTCATGGCATACACTTCACTTTAATAACTGCCTTTCCTGGCTTTTTTGGATGCTAGTAGTGATGATTTTTCTCCATATCTTTCTGTTCTATTCTCAGCCCTGATTGATCTGTCCTGCTTTTCATATTCTTTCATGGTCTTGCATTGTAGCTGTTTCTTAGTCACACATCCTGCTCCACTGGATCTACAAACATGGATGACTTATTTTTTGTTTCTCATTTTTCTTGATGCAATTTGGATAATTTCCTAGTAGCATTATATTCTAATCTCATACTCTAAATGCCAAACATCAGAAATTAGTATATAATAAAATTTTATACATAATATACAATTAATATTTGTTTCCAGTGTATACACATCTATGTAAGTGCCAACTCCTGTGCAATTTACTGCCTCTGAAAACCTGCTGAAAGGTCAGCTGTTGGTCAGTACCGATGCCACAACACACAATAACAACTTGGGATGAAGGACAGACAACTAGAAAGATTCTCAACAACATAACCAAACAATTTGACCTTAGATCACAAGTAAACTGACAGTATCCTGCTTAAAAAAAAACTATAGGGAACTGAAGAACTAAAATATAAAGAAATTCCTAGAAGCAAATAAGGATAAATATTAAACACACCAAAAGCAGTACTCTGGGGCCAATTTGCAACAATAAACTTATATACAAAAGAGAACAAAAAATTTCAACATCTTCACATAATTCTGGTAAATAGAAAAAAAGCCTAGTTTTCAGGATTAACAGAAATAATAAATATTGTTGTTGTTATGTGCCATCAAGTCGCCTGCGACTCATAGCGACCCTATGTACAACAGCCCAAAACCCTGCTTTACCCTGAGCCAACCTTATTGTCTCTGACACACCTACCCCTGTTACTCCAGTTACTGAGTTAATCCCTCTCATCAAGGGTCTTCTTTTGCGCTGTCCCTCCACCCTCCCAAGCATGATGTCCCTCTCCAAGGACTGGACCCACCTTGCAACATGCCCAAAGTATGTCAGACAAAGCCTTAGAATCCTTGCCTCCAAAGAGCTGTCTGACTTCACCCTCTCCAGGACAAACCTATTTGTTCTCCTAGCAGTCCATGTTATATTCAACACTCTTCTCCAGCGCCACAGCTCGAATTCATCAATTCTCCTTCTATCATTCCTAGTCATTGTCCATCTTTCTGGCGCATAAAAAGTAATTGTGAAGATCATGGCCTGGACCAGGCACACCTTCGTCTCCAGACTGGCATTGTTTCTCTTCTGTATTCTGGAGAGGTGCCTGACAGCTGAAATAAATTAAATAGCAAAATAATATAAAGAATTAAAAAGCCTAGAAGTTGGTTCTTTAAAAAGATTAACAAAATTGAAAAACTACTGGCAAAGTGAACAAAGGAAAAGAAAAAGAAGATGCAGAAAAAGAATTTAATCATGCAACATCACAACAAAATCACCCAAAAGAAAAAGAATAATTCTAGAATACCATGAGGAACTGAATACTATGAAGAACTTCACCCCATGAAATTCAGAAACCTAGAAGAAATTAATAAATTTCCAGAAACACATGATCTACCTAAACCAACACTGACTGAGGTAAAAAACAAACAACCAACCCATTAATAGAATGATAAACTGAACATCCACTCATTGCTATCCAGTCAGAACAACACAACACAAATCATCAAAACACCATGAACAATCAAAAATTCCCAAGAGGGAAAAAAAGTCTTGGCCCAAATAATTTCACTGGGATTTACAGAACTGAAATAAGTTCTATTCAAACTGTTCCAGAGCATAGAAAAGGCTGGACTTCTAAATTTCTTCTATAAAGTGAGTATAACCTTGATACCAATGCCTGACAACCAAAACCCAAACCAAATCACAGCCATATGAGTATATTCTGACTCTTAGTGACTCTAAGTTTAGTGACTGTTAGTTTCTGAGGTTGTCAGTCTCCTTTGGAATAACTGGTGGATTCAAACTACCAACCTTTCCATAAGCAGACAGATATGTTAGACACTATGTCACCTTAATGTTAAACCATTAAAAAGAATTTTGGACCAAGACTCCTCATGAACATTGATGAAAAAATTCAACAATAAAATTCTAGCCAACAGATTCCAATACCATTTAAAAAATCATAAGGAATGACCAAATGGAATTAATATGGGAAAGCAAAAACTCTTAGAGGCAAAGATAGTGAAACTTCATCTCACTTTCTTTGGCCATGTTGTCAGGGGGACCATTTCTTGGAAATAGACATCATGCTAGGAAAGATAGAGGGTCAAAGAGAGGAAGACTCTCAACAAAACAGATTGACAGAGTGACTATAAAAATGTGTTTGACATATCAGAGATTGTGAGGATGACTGATTCAGGATAGGGCAAGGTTCAGATCTGCAGGTCAAAGAATCACTGTAAGTCATAGTTGACTTGATAGCACTTAACAACAACATGCAAAAATCAGGAAAAGTGTCATCAGAGTTGTGTCCTTTCTGTTAAATCTATGTGCTGGGCAAATCATTCAAGAAGTTGAATATATGAAGAATGTAGCATCAAGATTGGAGGAAGATTCACCAACAACCCGTGTTAGGCAGATGACACAACTTTACTTGCAGAAAGTGAAGAAGCCTTGAAGCAATTAACTAAAGAAGATTAAGGGACTGCAGCTTTCAATCATCAGTAAAGCAAAACTCCTCACCACTGGACCAATAGGCAGCATAATTATAGTTGGGGAAAAGACTTAAATTGTCAATATTTTCATTTAACTGGGATACATAATCTACACCCATGATAGCAGCAGTCAAGAAAACAAAAGCTGCACTGATTAAACCTGTTGTTAAAGATTTCTCCAAGGTGCTAAAGAGCAAAAATGTCATCTTAAAGATTAAAGTGTGTTTGATCCAAGGCACAGTATTTTTTTTAATTTATTTTAAAATTCTTTTTTTTTTAATTGGGAAAAACATATTGGGGGTACAAGGAGGTGAGGGTTGGGGGCAGAAGGGTGAGGATGGGCCTGGATGCAGTTGCAGAGCTGCACAGTTTGGTCGGTGGGGGGAGCAGGTGAAGGAGATGATGAGGGTCCAGTGGGGACCAGATGCTACAGAGGAATGACAAGCATTTTCCAATGGTAATTAAACCAACTGTCTTATTGATTTGGGAATTGGATGCCAACTCTCTGGCTTCTTCATGCTGAACAGGGGCGTAGATGTAAAGGGGGGGAAGGGAGGACGCTTTATCACCTTACTGGTGGTCTTGGGTTACAGCTGCTTGCCTTCTTGGTCTGCTGGAAGAAATTTTCCTGTCATTTGCTCCCCTCTGGACTGCAAAGTGTTTTCCCAGATGGATCCAGTGGGGATGGCTGGTTGAACCCAGAGGCTCCATCCTCCTTTGCTTCCTTAGCTGTCAGTTGTATTTCCTTTTTGTCACTGGCACTGGGTTCAGGGTCAATTCTGGAGTAAAACTCAGAGTTAAGGTTACCTATAGGAAAGGGAGCAAACCTAGAGAGAACAAACTTGTGAGTTACAAATAGAAGGGCTTTGAGGGTGTTGCTTTCAGGTTTACTGGGGGAGAGGGTGGCAGAAGGTGGCCTAGGTAACACTGGATACCCTAGGCATTCTTTTTTTTTTCCTCCTTCCCCACCCAGGAGTCAGATGGCACAATCTGGGGACTGAGGAGCTCACCCTGAGGGCCGCGATGGCTCGCCCCGAGCTGGGGGCCAAGGGCACCTCCCAGGAGCTGGCTGGTATACTCCCCCTCCAATTGCCCCTACCCCAGTCTGGTCCCCTCGCTTGACTGAGGACTCTGTGGTCAGGGATAGTGTTTCCAATTCCAGCACTGCCACTTTTACCCCCCCCCCCCATAAGTGGTCATACTATATTTTGAAGTAGGTGTCACTGCCCTCCCCCTTTATATATGATAAAGGGAACCTGGGAATTGTGAACAGACTCCCCCCAGGTCTAACCATCTTTTGGCAGAAGCATTCAACAGAACAAAATATGTGGTGCATTTAGGATGTGGGTCCTCTTGTGCATGCTGCCACTGTTAAGGTCATCAGACTCACAGTGACTTTCAGCAATCCATTGCATAGGTAATCGTCTTCTCTGGCCTGTCCAATGCATAGGTAATCATCTTCTTTGGCCTGTCCAAGGAAACCCAAACCTGCAGATGGCGGGCATGCATCCCATCCCCCACCTCCTATGCAGGTGGCCAGTGGGGCACGTCCCCCCAGCATGGGAGGCCTGCGGGAGGCACGCAGCCCCCCCAGCGTCGGCAGCCATTGGGGGTGCACCCCCCCACCCCGCCGCACAGGTGCTCGGCAGGTGCGTGGCCCCTCTTGTGCGGGCAGCCGGAGGGTGCCCGCTTCCCCCACAGCTGCCATCCTGGCTCCAACAATTCTCTCTAGACCAAGTCCACCTTGCGGCAGTGTGGTGGCTTCACTGTACCAGTCTTGAGGAGGGCCTGTGCCCAGCATCCACCCTGGGTGAGGGAGTCCATTTATTCCAGCGTTGGAAACCTCATGGAGCTGCAGCGGCTGTGCAGCACGGTGTGGGTTCTGTGGGGGGGTGGGGGGAGCCACGAGACTCACCCATTTCTCCTTGGGAATCCTTGAATTCCTGTTGTTGAGCCTTGAACTTCACTCAGGGCCAGTCATCAACTGTTTAAGTGTTCAATTATCAATAAGCTGAAGTCTGTGGAAGGCCATAATGGCCCTGCTTTAAGTGGTTCGCTGCTCCCGCAGCTCACCACACTGTCTCTGCCTCCGCCGTCATCTTGGTTCTCTGGCACAGTATTTTTAATTACTTCCCATGCATCTGAAATTTGGACAGTGAATAAGGATAAGAATTGATGACTTTAAATTTTTGGTATTGATGGGGGAAAAAATAAAACCCTAACAAATCTGTCTCCAGAGGAAGTGCAATGAGGCTGCTCCCCAGATCAGGGAAAATTGGTGTAACTTCCTTTCACAAAATTGAGACATGTCAAAAGGGGTCAGTCCTTGGAGAAAGACAGTACACTGGAAAAGGTACAGGGTCAGTAAAACAGAGTGAACTATAAGGAGATGGATTGATGGTGATTGTAACAATGGGCTAGCTGTTACTAGGTGCCAGAGTTAAAACTTGCTACAGATCGAAGACTACAGCTTTCATTATGGACTATATCTCAACATCAGGAAAACAAAAATCCTCATCACTGGGCCAATAGACAATCTTATGATGGATAGATAAAAGACTGAAGTCAGGATTTTATCTTACTTGGATCCACAAACACCAACTTTGTTACCCTTCTTGTTGTTGTTGTAGTTACATGCCGTCGAGTCACCTGCAACTCATTGCAACCCTATCTACAACAGCCCAAAACCCTGCTCTATTCCTTGCCAATCCCACTGTTTCTGACGTGCCTATCCCCATTGCTCCAGTTACTGAATCAGTCCATCTCATCAAGGGTCTTCCTCTTCTGCTGCGCTGTCCCTTCACCCTCCCAAGCATGACATCACTCTGCAAGGACTGATGCCGCCTTGCAACATGTCCAAAGTATGTCAGACGGAGCTTCAGAATCTTTGTCTCCAAGGTGCAGCCTGGCTTCACCCTCTCCAGGAAAAACTTGTTTGTTCTCCTAGTAGTCCATAGTTTATTCAGTACTCTTCTCCAGCACCACCAGCAACTCTCCTTCTATCATCCCTAGTCATTGTCCAGCTTTCTGATGCCTTGCAAGTGATTGCAAAGACCATGGCCTATATCAGGCACACCTTATCCTCCAGACTGACATAGTTCTCTTCAGTACTTTTGAGTCTCTGACAGCAGACTTTCCCAGTGCAATTCGTTCTTTAATTTCCTGGCTGCTGGTACCAAGAGTGTTGATTGTAGAGCCAAGCAAACCGACACAGTCAACAATCTCAATCTCTTCACCATCTATCATGATGCTGCCAATCGGCCCAGTGGTGAGAATCTTTGTTTTCTTGATGTTGAGCTTCAATCCATATTGAAAGCTGTAGTCCTTGACCTTCCGCAGCATGTGCTTCAGGTCCTCCTCAGTTTCAGCAAGCAGGGTTGCATCATGTGCATAACACAGATTGTTGATGAGTCTATCTCTAATCCTGATGCCACACATCTCCTCATAGAGCCCAGCATCCCAGATAATCTGTTCTGCATATAGATTGAAAAGATAAGGAGATAGGACACATCCTTGACACAACCCCTTCCCAATTTTGAACCATGCAGTGTTTCCTTGCTCTGACGACTGCCTCCTGGTCTAAATATAAGTTTTGCATAAGCACAATCGAGTGTTCTAAGATTGTTGTTGTTGTTGTTATTGTTAAGTGCCGTGGAGTCCTTGGTGACTCATAGCAACCCTATGAACGAAAGTCCTCAACACCTGCATGACTTTCGTCCTTTCTCCAGGTTCATAGGTTTTCCGGAGGCAAGCTGTTTACAGAAGTGGATGCCACGCCTGCTTCCAAATTTGTTTCAACCGGGGAGTGCCACCAAACACTATCCACCATGTGGAACCATTATCGCATTTGACACATCTGTGTCACAGTGTTCGGCTTCACAGCGACTACAAGTTTTCAGAAGAATGTTTCACCAAAACCAATTAAAGACAGGCCTTAGGGCCATGAATTAGTCACCCACCTTTGGCTTGGTAGCATCACTTTCGGTCCACTAGGCCAACTGGTCTCTAGTTGTTAAGTGCCGTCGAGTCTTCTAGGTCGTATAGCCCTGGTGTGTTCACTCGCCGTACAGGGGTAACTTCTAAGATTAGTCAAGGGGGGAAAAATATGTGCTGCATTGGGATATGTTGTCAAGGAATTCTCCAAAGTGTGAAAGAGCAAGGATGTCAGTTTAAGTACTAAGGTGCATCTTATCAAAGCCATGCTCTTTTCAATTACTTGTTATGCATCTGAAAGTTGGAATTGATGCCTTTGTGGTGTCAGAGTACTGAATATCCCTTTGACTGCCAAAGTAATATTCATTTCTGTTGTAAAGGAAGAATAACCAGGATGCTTCCTAGAGGCCAGGATGGTGAAACTATCTCACACACTTTGAGCACGTTGTTAGGAGAGGGTAGTCTTTGGTTAAGGACATCATGCTGCGAAAAGTGGAGGGTCAGTGAAAGAGAGGAGGACCCTCAACCAGATGGATTGACACAGTGACCATAACAGTGGGCTCAAGTATAACAGATGTTGACGATGGCCCAGGATAGGATCATTATGAGTTCCTCGTGGACTCACTGGCACATAACAACATAGATGAAACAAAAAGTGGGGACAGGGGGACTCTACATTGTCTGTAGGAAAATGGCTATCCTAGCCAATAGCTTTCATTTCTGTCACATGGCTGGGTAGGAAAATGCAAACCAGGTATATACATATGATGGGATCAATCATCTCTGTCATTCCAACAAGTCTAAATTGATGTTTAGCAGCAGAGAATTAGTATCTTCCCACCAGCAAGAGGCAGAGAAAGATTTATACATCTGTGGGGGCCAGAGCTTCCTGTGCCAGATGAGAGCAGACCAAGACTGAGATACTGCAGCAGCAACAGAGGACCAGAGACAGATATAGTGTACAGCTTTCTCAAGGAGTCAGAGCCAGGGGCCTTTGCCCAAGTTTGCTGGAAATGTTAAAGATCCAAAGGTGTGTGAACAAGCCTGCAAACTATCCTGACTGACGAATTGTGCCGATTCCAAACTGAACTATAACCTGATATTTTCTCCAATAAACCAAATAACTCTTCAGTATGGTTCTGTGTGGCCATTGCAATGAATTAGCAGGCCCCATTGAGAACCCTGGGGCATGATGGGATTGACTGAAGTAGGTTTGAGTGTGATGTTTGAGCTTGTGGAAATATATCTTGTGCTGTGGACTCTGTTATTGGGGACTATGCTCCTTCATGAAATTAGTGGAAGTCAGTTGCCAGTGTTTCCATACTACTTGCATTCTTTTTACACACATAATATCAATTAATGCAGAAGGGGCATCTGGCAAAATCTAACATCCCTAACAAAAATTCAGAAATACAGGAGTAGAAGGGGAAATCCTTAACATAATTAAAGGCATAGACATAAAACCAACATTCTCAAGAAATTAAAAACATTCTTCTCCTTGTAATAGGAAATCAGAACTCCCACTATTACAACTATACAATAGGCAAGAAAGAGAAATAGAAGTCTCCCACATTAGGAGGAAATAAAACTATTTGCCAGTGATATACTATCCATAAAATCCCAGATCATCAGGTGGGTCTGAAATCCCAACCTTTATGTTAGCAGCCAAATGCTTAATCAGTATTACCAGGGTCCATCAATAACTTGAAACTTCTTTAACTGACCCTTTTATCTAACTCTTCATTTAGTCATTACTTGATTTTTTCTTTCAAAATTTCATTTGGGAGCTTGGCCATTATAATTTTTTAATGGATAAATAGCAAGACAGAACTTTAAAGATTCATATTAATTTTTAATTATTTCAAGTGTTGTATTTTCTTTTTTTAAAGGTGGTAAGAAGAGGGAGCTCTGGTGGCCTAGTGACAAGAAGCTGCGCTGCAATGCCGAAGACATGTAGTTCAAAACCACCAGCTGCTCTGCGGGAGGATGGGCAGTCTTCTCCCGTGGGATTAACTGCCTCAGAAAACCTGCTGGAGGGTCAGCCAAGGGTCGGTTTCCAACTCTACTGTACACAACAACAAACAGAAAAGTGGAGGGATATTAAAGCTGGCAGTTGTGTTGTTTGGTGCTATCTAGTACAAGTCATAGTGACTTGATGAACAGCTCTGAACCCTGTCTGTCCTAGCCTGTGCAATTCACAATTTGACACACTAAAGCCCATTGTTGTAGTTACCGTCAATCCATCTGGGGGTCTTCCACTCTTTCACTGACCTTCCCCTTTCCCAAGCATGATGTCACTCTCCAAGGAATGGCCTCTCTTAATGTGCCTAAAGTATGAGATGAAGCTTTGTCATCTTTGCCACCAAGTACTTTTTCTACCAGTTTATTTACAAATTCAAATTCTTTCAATTTCTCTCACCCCACCCACCCATCAAATTGTACAACCCAATGATCAATCCCAACCCTGCACATCCACATCCCTCTGCTTCCAGCCTCTCCCATCCCTCCTGGACCCTTATACTCTACAGTAACAGTCTTATACAATATTTTTCCTTGTGGGACTGAGTTAATTCACTCAGCATAATGCTCTCCAGTCCCTCCCAAGTTAGGTAATAATTTACAAAGTTATTACTCTTGTGTGCTGCATAGTATTCCATTGTACAAATGGACTCGACTGTACTTTCTCTTAGACATATTTTGTTCTCGTGGCAGTCCATGGGATATTCAGTACTGTTCCCAACTCAAAGTTGGTAGTAGGAAAGGGGGAAAGGCATGGTTCTATTTCATTAACTATATTAAGGGAAGATAAGGAAATGTGTGAGGGGAAACCACTTTAGCATTTTTTTTAATTATGGAAAGATAAATGGCTTGACATCCCATATACTTAGTTTTGCTCAAATGGTATAAAGTCACAAATAATTTTTATTCATTAACCACTTTTTTTTTTCAACAACTCATGTAACTGTCCAGAAAGTCAAGAAGTGTTAAGATTTAAGTTTTGAGAACCTGGGTCCTTTAATTCCCCTAAAACTATAATAACATCACAGTTCCTTGCAGGACTGGTTTTGTTTGCTTTGGCTACCTATTTTGTTGTGTGCCCTTGAGTAAGAATTAACTCTTAGCTGACTCTCCAATGGGTTTTCAGAGGCAGTAATTTGTGAGACCATCCATCCTTCGAGCAGGTGGCACATTTGAACTGTGTGCTTTGGGGACAGCAGTGCAACTTCTTACCACCAGGCCACCCAAAATTATTTAGAAACCCAAATAAGAAAAACTCTGTACCAAGGAAAAGTTGCATTTGACAGGAAACATGAGTTTTCTCACCCATTAATCATACTAGAGCAAGTTTTTGATAATTTGATAAAATATACATCAATGGCAAGAGTGATAAATTCCAAGAATCTGGATTAAAATAAATGGCAATACCATTTTTCTAAGCCAACTTTCTAACTTCACTATTAGAAAAAAATAATCCTGATTTTAAGATCAAGAAAAATCTGTTAATGCCTGGTCAAGCAACATACTATTAATAAACTATGGTAGAGCTGCAATATTCTAAGTATTTTAAATGTATTATCTAATCTTCCTAGGTACATTTAAGAGCTATTATTTTATAGAAAAGATAAAATGTTGTAACATAAATCACCTAAGAGTCTTTTCTATTGATGACCTCATTTTTTATTAAATTTGGTTATCTTATGGTGCCCCTCCACCCAAATATACTTCTACCTATATGATTTGCTAGCTCTGAGAATATTTTAGACATGCAAGTATTAAGAAGTATGAACAAATTAAGTTCCTGAAGTCACTCATTTCAAGGATACTGAGGTTTCTGAAAGTTAAGAGCTCGCGTGATAAAAATGGCAGAAAAATCACTTTAAGTATTGTCAGAAATTCTAACATGTAGAAAATGAGAAAAATAAGCAAGTACAGTGTGGTTAAAAGCTTGGACTCTAGAGGATTTAATTCTTCTTTGAGCAAATTGTGTTTCAATTAACAAGCCAAATTCGAAGAGCTAGTCAAGTTATTTTGAGGGTTAATAAAACTCACATATAGTTAGTTACATTACAGGTTTGCAGGGCATCACAATAAAGCAAATACTTCAATAAAACAAGTCACACAAATTGATATATAGCCAATGTATGGCAGTTTTGTTAACACTGTAGTCTATTAAATGCTCAAAAAAAATTATGAAAACATGTAAAATATGAGAATTACCAGTGTGACAAGAGACATGAAGTGAGCATATACTGTTGGGAAATGGTGCTGATACACTTGCTCAATGCTGAGTTGCCACCGACAGCACCAAGCAACAACAAAAATCTTGGCACAAACCTTCAATTTATAAAAACAGTAACTGCAATATAAAATTAAGCAGCAGCATAACAAAGCATGCCTGTATATGCAATTAGTAAACTATGTTTATACTATGCTACTCACTTCAATTATCTAATCTTCACAGCTTTGTTAGGTTTTCTATTTTAAAAACCACTAAAATATTAAAGTCAAAGCTATGTGTCTATTAAGAAGTCTGGATTCTAGGTCAAGAGATTCCAATTTTTTTTTTCTGAACCATATTGTCAAGCATGTACTCCTCTTATGTCAAGAGATTTAAACATTCTTATTTTGACCATTTTGCAAAGTTTAAAAATTAAGATTCTAGCAAATGTTTAAAAATTGTTTTTATGCTAAGCAGATTCTAACAAAGCTACCATGTATTTTAAAAGGCTACTACTACTGTTTAGTACAGTTCCAATTTTTTTTTAATAGTATCAGTAACTTTTTACTTTAACTTCAAACTACCTAAGCAGGCAGATTACAGGAATTTGTCCTACAAAATACATATTCCAAGACTGAGGAAAAGTGTGCTTCTCCAATACATTCAACATCACTGCTGCCTATATTACAGAGGAAACCCATTTACAGAATATTGTTTTTTAACTTTGGTATCCAACTCAAACATTCTCTAAAATGAGTGATAGTTAAAGGCTATCTGGCTCTCCTTACTTCCCTGAGGTTTGTAAACATAATCTATTTTGAAAATGTTAATCCCTTATGCATAAAAATTTGTGCATCAACTGTGAAAAATTACTTGGTTATAACTTACAGTGATTGTTAGCAGGAATGACTATTTGTAGGAACTGGTCCTACCTTAAGAGGAAGTAAAAAAAACCCACACAAATTCTTGAAAAGGTAAAATAGCTTAAAGCATTTAATGTCTAAACAAATCAGTCTGTTAATAGTAGTCACAAAATATGCTTAATATAGAAACCCACATTTATGTCTTTAAGAAAAAGTGTAAATTTTATTTTACCTCAAAACATAAATTAACCTGCTTAAAGAATCTTTAGCGGTTAAAATCATGGTGAATTTTAAACAATTTTAGAATAAAATAATATTAAGTACATCGTTTATATCTTAAAAAATGCTTACAACATCTCATAAAAATAGTTCCAGGCAATTATTTCTTTTTTTCTTTAACAGACATGTTTAACATTATGGGCAACATTCAGAAAGTTTCACAGACATTCAAATACTGTGGTCCCCTTTTTTGAAGTGGAGATTTATTCAAGCTTTTTTTGGTAGAAAAAAGAAAACCAAACCAAAAAAATACATGGGAGACAACTTAATTTTCAGCAAATTGAAAGTAGTACAAAAGTTTTAAGACTCTACAGAACTACACACCGTACCTATTATTTCATTAAAAATAGAAGATAGGATTTTTTTTAGCAAATAAAAAGTATCATGGTATGCTGTTAATGCATACCTTTTAATGCATACGGTTGTTTGTAAATTATTTACAACTTCTACTCTGTGAAGAGAACTAGAATGCAAATTTTCTGCAAAACTGGAAAAAAGTAATACAAAATTTGTGAAAGCCTGTATCATATTGTACAAAAACTTAAGCCAGTTTTTCTCATCAAATACTAGACATTTTATGCAGTGAGTTTTTGGGACACTTTATGGTAATTCTTGAGGATATTTTAATGCTGGTAGTAAGTTTACTGGCCTTGGCTCTTCATCAAGGAGCACTAGATCTTCTATTTCACTGCCTCTGTATTTTCTTTTACATATTTTTACCACCACTTTTTTCTTGAGAAATACCTTCAGTGCTTCTCTTGATGCTACTGCTTTTGCATTTTCTTCACTTTTTCCACAGCCAGTGCCCAAATACACAGACTTGCACCTTAATTCACAAACAATATTTTCTTGAGAGCTCTTATTTTGAGGCAGATCTGCCAGTTCTTTTAGTGGGACAAAGAAGACATCTAGTGTTGCTTTAAGAGCCTCAATAGCTGCATTTAGAAGCTCTCCGTGATTCATATTGAGACTAAAGCCACCAACAGCTACCAACTTCCATGCTACAGTTTTATACAGTCTATTGAAAAAAGGTTGCTTCTGTTTCACATCTTCATTGGTTAACTTACAACAAGAGAATCTAACAGCACTCTCACTTGACTGTGAAGTACTTTTGGAAGGCAACTGTGCTGTGCTACTCTTGGAAGCCAGCTGGGACACACTTGCTAAAGAAGTGCTTTTAGAAACCAGAGAGCCACTGGTCTGGAAGCTGCTCTTGGAAGCCAACAATGATGCAGCTACCTGAGAAGTGCTTTTGGAAGTCAGCAGCGATATATTTGTTGATGGGCTACTCTTGGGAGGTTGCAAGGATGTGGCTGATGATGAACTGTTTTTAGAAACTGATGATGAAACACTTGATTCTGAACTAGGTTTAGACACTAATCCACTTGACGCTGTCTCTGAACTAAGTTTAGAAGATAAAAGTGGTAACTCTATTTCTGAGCTTCCTGAGGAGCCCAACAAGGGCACTTGAATCTCTGAGCTGCTTTGAGAATCTGAGACTGTGGAGCCTTCCAACATACTCTTTTTAGGTGAGCCACTTTGTTGTCGTGAATCGCTGGATTGGGTCACGTGACTATTCATATTTGATTTCAACAAAGAGGAAACAAATGGTGCAGAACCATGCTTTTCTGAAGCTTCAGATTCAGTAGTTTTCCCAGCACCTGTCATTGGTACTTGAGAGGAAATGCTGCTGTTGCTTTGGCTGGAACTAGGCTGATCGCCATCACTTGTTGTGTTCTTCTCATTCAAAGGGCTGCCAGAGCTCCTACCTGAGTTCTCACCACTTTCAGATTTGGATAACCCTGCACATGCTGAACTGTTTTCCTGCTGAGCAGTTGTGTGGTCTGTTTTTGCAGAAATTTTTGCTTGGTCTTGCTCAATAGCAAAATTATTTTTTCCTTCTATGCTCCGTTTTTTTGATGGTTCTTCTATCCCTTCTAAAAAGAAGAAAAACAGATAAGGTCACTTCATCTACCTAACAGACACCAACTAAAAATTTATATGAAAATAAATTTCAGAGATTAAGGTATTTCAGAACTAGTGATTTCTTTAAAAAGCATGGAAACAATTTCTAAAACTGTTGAATAGCATCATTAATTTCTAAAATTAAAAAAAATTAACGAGAGACAATTATTTGGCATTTCAAAATCTAATGTATACAAGCCATCAAAATCAGAGCTTTCAAAAACATTTTAGATTTAACATTCCAATATGATTAATAACACATTAATTCTGACATGTTAAGCATTAGTAATAACAATAAAGCCAAATTATATAGCATTTAAGTTCTAAACTCCTATGTATGTTCACATCTATGATCTGCTAACCATTGCTACTCGATATCCCTCTTTTCTTCACCTTGGCAACCAGTTCATCTCTTGTTGTATGGATTGGAGCATCTGTCACTTTGATGCCTTCAGCCATACTAAGTATTTTATCCATAACTTTTTGAGGGTACCTGAAAACAAAAAGGGGGAAAGTTCAATTAATGTTTAAAAGACGTGGGCCTGCCCCCAGTTAAAGACTTCTGTGCAAAACAGGCCACACAAACTATTTCCTGGTCTTACTCAAGATAGCGTACTAACTGCCAGGAACTTTGTTACTTCCCACAACTCAAATGACCTACGGGTCTGAGAGGCAGCGTCTGGTCTATTGTTGTTATTATGTACCATCGAGTCCAGCGAGTCAATGCGACTCCGTGTACACAACAGCTCTGCAGCCTGGTCTATCCTGAGCCAACCTTACTGTCACTGACACACCTGCCCCCATGACCCCTGTCACTGAGTCAATCGAGGGTCTGCCTCTCTTGCGCTGTCCCTCTCCAAGGACTGGTCACTCCTCGGAACATACCCAAAGTACGTGAGCCGGGGCTTCAAGATCCTTGCCTCCAAAGAGCAGCCAGGTTTCACCCTCTCCAGGGCGAACCTGGGTCTACCTTTACCAGCCTTTAAATCTACAAGAGGGTTTGTCAACTCGAGGCCAACAACTTCGGCATTCCCACACACACACACACACGCAGGGAGCCCACGGTGTCGTTAATCCTGCCGGCTAAGCCTGTCGCGGAGACGCCCTTCTCGCCCTTAGAGGGCAGCCGGACCCGTGAACTCCCGCCTTTCCCAGACCCTGCACTCCCCACTGAGACCTGGTTTTCGCACCGAATGGCGGAAGACAAAATGGGGGAGCGCTGGCTCGAGTCGCTTTCTCACTCACCGGCACCCGAGGAAGATGTGGTTTGCCCAGGCCATGGAGAAGGAGACGAGCTGCTGCAGCTGCCGACTGCGAGTCCCGCTCTCGGCGTCAGCAGCTCCCTCCGTGTTAGCGGAGCCAACGCCGCCAGCGGGGGCGAGGTCCCCGGCGTTGCGGAGCAGAAACTCCCGGCGGTGGCGCCACTGTTTGTCCGTCTCGCCTTCGGAGCGCAATGTCTCCACCCAAGAAGCCACCCGCGGGTTCTGGCTCAGGTACTCCGACACGTCGTGCGCCATGTTGGGCCTGCAGGTCGCGGAGGCCGCGAGCAGACGCTAAGCCGGGAAAGAGGCAGGGGACACCCGGGTGTGAGGTTGTGTCACCGCAGCGAGCCCAGGGGCCCGGTGAGTACGCCCCGCGGGAGGTCCAAACAACAGAGCTCCGAGCCGCGAACCGCCCACTTCCGCCCGCCGCCAGCTTCTCCCCTTTTATAACCTCGCCGCTAAGCGCCCGTGGATTCTTCCGGCGCGAGCCGCTTTTCCCAGGACGCTTTGCGGCGTCCCAGCCGCCGTGAGGCTGCGTCTGTGATAGCCACGGGAGGGGGACAAGAGGGGGCGGGACCGCCGCGCTGCGGGAAGGGGAGGGATGGAGGGGGACGGCCGGCGGGAGGGAGAGGCGGGGGCCCGGCTGGGGCTCGGCGCCGCCCGCCGCGCGACGGAGGGCCTCAAGCGGGGATACCGGGGGGAGCCCTGGCGCTCAGCGGAAACCCCAGCGTTCCAGCGTCGCTTTGTGACGCCGAACACGCCCGGCCAGCTTCCTCTTCTGTCCGGATCCTCCGCGGCGAGAAAGTCTGAGCCGAGGCGGCGAGGGGAGCTGGGTCTCCCAGGGCAGGAGGCGGGCAGCTGGCTTCTGTTTTGCTGTAGGCTCGCTTCCGTTCTGATAGACTTCGAGGCGCTCTATTGTTTGTTTTGTTTGGTCAGGAATTTTTAAAAAGACACACACACCCCCTAAACCAACTAATACTTTTTAGCGTTGTTTTGATGTAAACCAGTAAAGCAGATGTTCTTAGAAAAGATCTAGCGATGCGGATGGGGCATATTAACGAAATAATAAATGTAAGCACTTAACCCAGTTCAATGTTGCCTGGTGGAGTCTGATCTTTGAAGATAGTCTTTGACGCCTCAGGGCTTGGTTTTGATTAGCGCACTCTCTTAGGTCAATCCCAGCAATTTCTGGTCCCCCGGCTGTCTTATTTAATTAGTAACAGTTCTGCACCTACCAAGCTTTGTCTCCATAGGTTCCCTGAACAAACGAACTTCCACCTAGACAAACAGCTTGGAGGTGGTGTGAAAACGTGACCTATTTCTTCCACTGTGTAGAAATAGAATCCCTCTTTAGAGCTATTTTTTTTTTTTTACTCTAAAATTATCCAGATTTTCAGGTTATATTTTTATTGTCAGTTTCCAGTTTTAGGTATGCATTATACGCTATATTAAATGATCATATAATGGTCAATTACAAAATTACATGGTCTTTTCAAGAAATCATTTGGGACTGACATAAATTGCTTGAATCAGAGGAATTGCTGCTGTTATGTGCCACTGTACAGGAGTCAGCGACCCTGTAAACAACAGATAGGAACCTTGGCCTGTCCTGTGCCATCCTCATGATCGCTGAAGTAGTTGAGCCCATGCTTTGTAAATCCATCTTAAGGATCTTTTACTGACCTACCTTTCCATGTATGCCATCTCTCTCCAAGGAATAGCCTTGCCCAACAACGTGCCCAAAGTATATGAGATGGAACTTTGTCATCCTTTCCTCCAAAGAGCACACCTGCTGCACCTTCTCCTAGACATGGCCGTGCTTTTGGCAGTCCATGGGATATTCAACACTGTTCTACAACTCCACAACTCAAAAGGCATCGATTCATCTTTTGTCGTTCTTTTTCATTGTCCAGCTCTCAGGTGCATGGCAAGTGATTGAAAATTCCACGGCCCAAATCAAGCACACCTTAGTCATCAAACTGATATCATTGCTCTTGAGTAATCTGGACAGGTTTCTGACTCCAGACTTTTTAAATGAAATACATTTCCTAATCTGACTGTTGGTACCAAAAGTGTTAACTGTGGATCCAAGTAAGATGAAATTGTTGACAGTTGTTTTTTTGACAGTTTTGATTTTTTCTCCATCTTAATGTTGTCTATGGGTCCAGTGGTGATTTTTTTTTCCCTCTTGAAGTTGAGATGTAATCCATATTCAAACCTGTAGTCTTTGATCTTCTGCTGTAAGCATTTCAAGCCTTCCTTACTTTGAGCAATTAAGGCTGTGTCATCTGCTTAACACATGTTGATCACACTCTTCATCACCAAGTCCAGCTTCTCTAATGATTTACTTAGCATATAGATTGAATAGGTATGGAGAAAGAATATAGCCCTAACACATACTTTTCTTAATTTTAAACTATGCAGTTTCCCCTTGCTCTATTCAGAGAACAGATTGTCTAGTTTTAGGTTTTGTACGAGCATAAAAGTGTTCTGGAATTCCCTGTATTTGCAATGTTAGCCATAATGTGTTGTGATCTACACAGAATAACTAAGCACAAAAAGGCAGAGATGGGCTTGTGTGTACAAAGATAAGGAGGATGGCACAGGGTAGGTCAGAGTTTGGATTTATTGTTAATATAAGAATTAGTACTTTTAGTGGAAAAAAAAAGCTGCTATGAGTCCTACTTGACGCCATGGCACATTCGATGGTACATAACAAGGTCACCACTTAAAAGGAGAAACTCTGACCTCAGTGAGCATCCTGATTCCAGTCTTCCGCTGAACTTAAAATCTGTTACACAGGACATGACAAATTGAAGAAGGATGGTTGTTGAATTCATAGTATAAAAGAATATTTTGCAATATATCCCCAAGTAAAATGCTGTGAGTGATGCAACACAAGGAAGGATACCCCCCATACAGGGAACACCTGTTATAGTTGTAACCTGCTTACTATAATTTGCTAAAGCTAGTTACAACTCTTCAAATACACACCAACCACTAACACCAAAGCTAAAGAAATTAAGCATTTTTACCAATATTTGTCGTCTAGAATTGATTAAACATTCAACCAAGATACATTGATAATGATTGGTGTCTGGAATGCAAGAGGTGGAAACAAAGAAGCAGCTCTGGTCGTTGGAAAATAGGGACTTGGTAAAAGAAGTGAGATTGGAGATTGAATAATAGAATTTTGTACAATGAGTGATTTATTCATCACAAAGACTTTTATTTTAAAAGAACACCATGACTATTACATGGACTTCACTTGATGGACTGTACAGGAATAAAATTGACTACCTCCGTCAAAAAAAAAAAAAGACGGAGAAACTCAATATTAGCCGTCAAAATCACCAATACCTCATATTCAAGTTGAAATTAAACTGAAGAAAATGAAAAGTTCATGAGAATCAAGACATGACCTTGATTTTATTCCACTTGAATTTAACAACCATCTCAAGAATAGATTTGATATATCGAAAATTAATGATCAAAGACCACGAGTTGTGGGATGACATCAAGGATATCATCCATGGGAAAAAAGCAATAAAGTCATTGTAAAAAAATAATAAAAGTCATTATAAAGACAGATGGGAAAGAATAGACTAAAATGAGTGTCAGTAGAGATTCTGAAAAATACACAGAATGTAGAGAGGCCAAAACAAAAGGGATAAATGCTGAAATAGAAGGGGTGACTAGAAGATTTCAAAGGGCAGCTCAAGAAATCAAATAAAAATAAAACAAAATGTACAAAGAGCTATAGTTAGAAATGCAAAGGCAAAAAACACATCATTTTTCAAGCTGAAGGAATTACTTAGATGTCAATAAATGTTCTTCATATGTACCAAAATCCTGTGACACCTCAATCTCTTCTTTAAACAGAAATGATAGCAATGACAATCTTGCATTTTTTTTCTGGTAGAAAATTGTTCTTAGACAATTCTGTTGATGTGCTGATTAGGATAATAATAAATTAATTTACCGAGTTTCTGGAGGAGGTTTTGCATCTCCATGATGTTGAATCTTACTACTCAGAAATAAAATGGGTCTTTCTGTTCAGATTTTTCTTTTCATACTAGGATTCTAATTTGATTTTATCTAAGGGGTCAAGCCACGTGTGGCAATACTTAAAGATAGTTTGGGTAGAATGTTAAATGATCCAGGAAGTATCAAAAGAAGATGGAAGGAATACACAGAGTCACTGTATCAGAAGGAATTGGCTGACACAGAGAAATTTCATGAAATAACATATGAGCAAGAGCCTATGGTGATGGAGGAGGAAGTTCAAATTGCTCTGAAGGAAATGGCAAAAAACAGGCCCACGAGTTGACAGCATACCAATTGATTTATTTCAACAAAAAGACACTGCTCTAGATGTGCTCACTAAGTTGTGCCAGGAAATCTGGAGGACAACCAGCTGACCAACTCACTGGAAGAGATAGATATTTGTTCCCATTCCAAAGAAAGGTGACCCAACAGAGTGTGGAAATTATCAAACAATATCATTAATATCACATGCAAGCAAGTTCTGCTGAAAATGATCCAAAACTTTTGGAACAATATGTTAACAGAGAACTGCCTGATGTGTAGGCTGGTTTTAGAAGAGGTCGTGGTACTAGGGATATTATAGCTAATGTTAGATGGATCTTGGCAGAAAGCAGAGAATACCAGAAGAATGTCTATCTGTGCTTCATTGACTATGCAAAGGCATTTCACAACAAGCTATGGCTGACTCTGAGAAGAATGGGAATCCCAGAATATTTGACTGTGCTGATGCGAAACCTATACTTGGACCAAGAGGCCGTCATCAGAACAGAGCAAGGATACATTGGATGGTTCAAAATCAAGAAAGGTGTCGGTCAGGGATGTATTTTGTCTCCATGCCTTTTCAATCTGTATGCAGGACAGATCATACAAGATGCTGGGCTGCACAAGGAGGAATGTGGAATCACGATTGGTGGAAGAATCATCAACAACCTGTGTTATGCAGATGACACAACCCTGCTTGCTGAAACTGAGGAGGACCTGAAGCTGCAGAAGGTCAAGGACTGCAGTCTTCAATATGGATTGAAGCTCAATATCAAGAAAACAAAGATTCTCACCACTGGGCCAACTGACAGCATCAGTATGGTTGGTGAAGAGATTGAGATAGTTAACAGTTTTAGTTTACTTGGTTCCCCAGTCAACAAACACTCTTGGTAACAGCAGCCAGGAAATCAAGAGATGAATTGCATTGGGGAAAGTCAGCTGTGAGGGACCTCTCAAGAGTACTGAAGAGCAATGACATCAGGCTGGAGACTAAAGTGTGCCTGATCCAGGCTATAGTCTTTGCAATTATGTGCTATGCATCGTAGAGTTGGACAGTGAATAGGAATGATAGAAAGAGAATTGATGCCTTTGAGCTGTGGTGCTGGAGAACAGTGTTGAATATACCATGGACTGCTAGGAGAACAAACAGGTTTGTCCTGGAGTGGGTGAAGCCAGAATGCTCCTTGGAGCCAAGGATTCTGAAGCTTCATCTGACATACTTTGGGCATGTTTCAAGGAGGGACTGGTCCTTGGAGAGGGACATCATGTTTGGGAGAGTGGAGGGGCAGTGCAGGAGAGGAAGACCTTCGATGAGATGGATCGATTCTGTGAGTGGAGTGGTGGAAATGAGTGTGTTTGAGACGGTGGGGTTGGCACAGGATAGAACGATGTTTAGGGCTCTTGTACATAGGGTCGCTATGAGTCACAAGCGACTCGATGGCACATAACGACAACAACAACAAGGGTTCATACTGCAAACATTTAAGTCAAGCATAAGCTTTAATCTTTTGGGCCCACATTCACATTTAGAAAGAGGAAAGCAAATTTGGATCCATGAACATGGATAACAACTATTAATCACATTGTAGTTTTTAAAGTTCTGCAACTTGAGACTTAAAAGTCAGAGGTCTTTGAGGTCTTTCTGCATGTCCTCCAGAGTATCTACACTCTTCTTGAGCTGAGCAACTTCATCATCCTTCAGTTTCTGGTTAATGATACTGTTTAACCCTCAAGCATTCAGAGTACATGGAAGGCTCAGGAAGACTTCATTCTCAATGCCATGCATCCCCTTCACCATTGTTGAAACTGGATGAATCCAAGGAAGACTTTTCAACATGAATTCAATCGAATCAGCCACACTTAATCCAATAACCCAGCTGGTGTATACTTTGAGCTTGATGATTTCATAGGCACTTTCAACCACCATTTATTGTACTTCTTCCAGTTTTCACTATCATCCTGGAGAGAAACTCCTGCCATGTTCATACCACTCCACACTGCTGCATTTGAGTTGCCATGTTCTCCCAAAATCCATGGCAGCTGCTGCAATGAATGCCAAAATTTTCAGCCATAAGATAGTGAAATAAAGCGGAATTCAGGTTACATCCACACACGATTACATGGTGCTTGGATAATCCACTTAGATTCCAGGTAATGTATGTAAGAATATCCACTTGTTGGAAACCACAAGTATAATGCAGTCAGGACAGTATTTGATGATCTGAAGAATAATGAATTTTAGATATTGCTATCCTCTGCACCAGGTTGAGTTGACTCTGCTTCTTGTTCACGTACACCTGCAGCTACCATCACAATTTTGGAATTAGCTGTCACAGAGTAATCTTTATCTGCTATGATTTTTGGTGTCTGAAGGAATAAGCTCCCATGTTGCAGATCCATCATTTCTCCTTTGAGTTTGTCTTCTAAAACATCCACAAGAGCAAGTTCATCAACTAGAGACTTTCCCAGAATGCTGGTAGTACATGCCATACCAACTTGTCCAACACCCACTACAGTGATCTTATTGTTTATAACTGCTGCCTCCTTTTCCACAACTGGTGCAATTAGTTTTCCCTTAAGAGTTGCCATTATCCTTTCTTCAAAAAGCTGAACAAAGAAACTCCATGTGACCCAGCTATTCCACTGCTTGGAATATACCCCGAGAGAATGAGAACAAAGGCACAAATGGAAGCATGTACACCAATGTTCATAGCAGCATTATTCACCATCCCAAGAACGTGGAAACAGCTCAAATGTCCAACCACAATGGAATGGATTGAGAAATTATAGTACAGTCACACAATAGAATTTTAAGCAGCACATAGGAGCAATGATTTTATAAATCACTACCTAACTTGGGAGGGACTGGAGAGCATTATGCTAAGTGAACTAAATCACTCTCAGAAAGGCAAATACTGTTTAAGACCATTGTTGTAGAATGAGTACAAAGATCCAAGGAAGGAAGGGAGGAACAGAGGGGTGAGAATGGGGGGGGGTGTTGCTTAATTATGGGATCGCACAATTTGATGGTAGAGGGAAGGGTAGGTAAAGTAAAGAGGAAAGATCAAAGTGATAATCAATGCATACAAACTTTATAAGTAAAGCAGTATATATATTAAAAAAAAAGAATTGCCATTGTGCCAAGGATAGAGATGACTAGCCAGAAGGTAGCAACAACAGTGTGAGGATCCTAACAATGTGGGGTCCAGATATTTTTCTCTGGCTTCTGTAGTTTCTTGGAATTCTTGATCAAACTCACTTTTTTTTTTTTTGTCAGGGAAGTTACTAACAACATTTTTGTCCATTTTGACAATTCCAAGTGTTAAAGAGTTAGATTTGCTCCATGGATCATTGAATGGCTGACTTTTCAGAATAACCAAAACTTTCTTCCAAGGTACCTCTTGGTAGAATCAAACCATCAACATCTCAGCAGACTACTTTACACTTAGCACTACTTGTAACACTGGAGACTTTTCTGTATCTGTAGTATTTCCTTAATATAAACAATTTTTTAAAAAGTCTGTGTCATATACATTCTTTATTAAGAATTTACTTAGTTCTTTTTGTTTGCATACATAAAATCTTCCTTGATGATTTTTTTCTTATAATAATGTTTTCATTCCTTTAGGCTTTCCACACATACATTACTTATATTATCTGAACATTTTACCAACTCTTTTTCCGTTTTCATATCTCTCATTTCTTTCTTTTTTTTTTTTTTTAAATCTGGTTCCTTGGTTTTATCTCCAGAAAAGGTTGGATGATACTAACAATAAGAAAATAACTTTATTTTGTTCTTATTTTTATGAAAATGCTTTTGGATGATGATGTCTGGTTTGTTTTTAATCAGTGGTTATCTTATTTTTTTATCTAGAATCTATTAAAAATATACATTAAAATTCACAAAATGCATAGTATCGTACATAGGATTATCCTTTCTCTTTCCAATATTAATACGCTGTTTTTGTTATGTACCATTGAGTTGGAACTGACTCATAGCTGACCCTTCAGTGGGTTTTCAGAGGCAGTAAATGACATGGGAGATTGTCCTTTCTTCCGCAGAACATCTAGTGGATTCTAATCACATACCTTTGGGTTATTTCAGGAAGTAGTGTATAATCAAGAGCGAATGGTGAAGAGAGAAGAAGTCTAAGCTGCATTGAAGGCACTGGCAAAAGGTAAGGCCCCAGGAATCAGTGGGATACAACTGATATATTTCAACTAACAGATGCAGCACTGGATGTGTGCACCGGTCTGTGCCAAGAAAATTGGAAGACAGATAGCAGGTCAACAGAATGGAAGAGATCCGTATTTGTTTCCATTCCTAAGAAAGATGATCCAGCAGAATGTAGGAAGTATAGAACAATATTATTAACATCACATGCAAGCAAAATCTTGCTGAAGCTCCTTAAAAAAACACCTGGAACAGTACATTTACAGAGAACTGCCAGAAGTTTAAGCTAGGTTTAGAAGAAGCTGTAGCATCAGGGATATCATTGCTAATGTCAGATGGATCCTAACTGAAAGCAGAGACTACTAGAAGCATGTCAATTGTGTTCTATTGGCTGTAAAAGCATTTGTGTGAATCATAACAAACTATGGCTAAAGTTGAGGGAAATGGGAATTCCAGAACATTTAGTTGTACTCTTACAAAACCTATACCTATACCAACAAGCTGATATTTTAACGGAGCAGGTGAACATTGCATGCTTTAATAGCAAGAAAGATGTGCATGATCGCTGTATCCTCTCTCCATACCTGTTCCATCTGTATGCTGAACAAATCACTTGAGAAGATGGGCTTTATGAAGAAGGATGTGGTATCAAGGTCAGAGGAAGACTCATCAACAACCTGCATTATGATGAGAGGATACAACTTTGCCTGCTAAAATGAGGAGGACTTGTTGCAGAAGATCAAGGACTATAGCTTTCTATGTGGATTGCATCTCAACATACAGAAAACAAAAAACCTCACTACTGAATTGATAGGCAACATGATAGATGAAGAAAGGATTGAAACTGTCAATTATTTCATCTTGCTTGGACCTACAGTCAGTACCAGCAGTCAGGAGATCAAGAGACATGTAGCACTGGGAAAGTCTGCTGTCAGGAGACTCTCCAAAGTACTGAAGAACAGTGATATCAGCCTTAAGAGTAAGGTGTGCCTGATTTAATCCATGGTTGGGTGGTTTTTGTTTTTTTTTAATCAACTGGTAAACATCAGAGAGCTCAACAATGAATAAGGATGACAGGAGAAAAGACAGATGACTTTGAGTTATGGTGTTGGAGAAGAGTGCTACATGTCCCTTGAACTGCCAAAAGACAAGCACATATGTCTTGGAGGAAGCATAGCCAAAGTTTTCTTTGGAGGGAAGGATGGTGAAGTTTTGTTTCAAATAATTTTGAGTATGTTGTGGGATAGTCTATTGCTTGGAAAAGGGACGTCATGATTGGAAAGGTGGAGGGACAGACAGCTCAAGGGAGGAAGACTCAACCAAGTGGATTGACACAGTGACTGCAGCAGTGGGCTTGAGTGTATCAGAGACTGGGAAGATAAGACAGGGTTCAGATATGTTGTTCATAGGGTTGCTATGAGTGGTACTCGATTCGACGGCACCTAACCACAACAACAACAGCAACAACATATGTATATACAATTAAGTTCTGGCACCAGTAGAGAAGATGCCTAGGATCTAATGTGAGAGGATTACCAAGATGCCTTTAGAGAAGATTGCCACAGAGAGACACTCTCAAAAGTGAATAGTAAAGGGAGCTCTTGTGGCCTAGTGGCAAGAAGCCACACTGCAATCCCAAAGGTGCATGATGCAAATCCACCAGCTACTCTGCTAGAGAAAGAGGGCCAATCTCACGTGCCAGTTGGTTTTGACTTGATGGTACACAACTAGGAAAAGAAAAAGCTAAGAGGTAGTCATCAGAACAGAGCAGGGAGACACTGCATGGTTCAAAATTGGGAAGGGGGTCCGCAGTTCTGAACCCTTCCCTGTCCTGAGCCAGTCTCACTATTTCTGACACACCAACCCCCATTGCCCCAGTTACTGTATCAATCCATTTCATCCGGGGTCTTCCTCTCCTGCACTGTCCATTCACCCTTTCAAGCATGATGTCCTTCTCCAAGGACCTATCTCTCCTGGCCACGTACCCAAAGTAAGTGAGGCAGAGCTTCAAATCCTAGCCCTTCAAGGAGAGACTTGGCTTCACCTTCTCCAAGAGAGACTGATTTGTTTTCTTGGCAGTCCATGGTCAGCACCACAACTCAAAGGCATCTATTCTTCTTCTGTGATCCATAGTCATTGTCCAAACAAGTAATTGAGAAGACCATCGCCTGAATTAGGTGCACCTTTGTATCTAGATTGACATCGTTGCTCTTCAGCACTCTGGAGAGGCCCATGACAGCAGATTTTACCAATCCAATTCTTGACTGCTGGTGTTAAGAATGTTGATTGTGGGTTCAAGTAAGCTGTAATTACTAACAACCTCAATCCCTTCTCCATCTATTATGGTGCTTCCAGTTGGCCCAGTGGTGAGAATCTTTGTCTTCTTGATGTTCAGCTTCAATCCATATAGAATAAATCATTGGAGAAGTTCGATATTGGAAGTTAAAACTAGGTGAAATGCAAACTGTGGATCAGACCATCAATTACTCATATGCAAGTTCAAGTTGAGGCTGAAAAATTAAAGTAAGTCCATAAGAAGCAAGATATAATCTTGATTCTATTCCATCTGAATTTCAAGATCATCTTAAGAATGGGTTTGAGATATTAAACACAAATCAAAAGACCAAAATAAAATAAAAATAAAATCAAAGACCAAATCAACTGTGGGATGATATCAAATATCACCCATGAAAAAAGGAAAAGGTCATTACAAAAACAGAGGAGAAAGAAAAAAAAAAAAACACAAAACCAGAATGGATGTCAGGAGAGACTCTAAAAATTGCACTAGAATATTAAGAAGGGAAAACATGCCAAAGTAGAAGAGCTGAAGAAAATTTCAAAGGGCTGTTTGAGAGGAGAAAGTGTTATAATGGAATGTGCAGAAAGCTGGAATTGGAGAATTAAAAGGGAGGATCTCGCTCAGCATTTCTTAAGCTGAGAGAACTGAAAAATAAATGTAAGCTTCGAACTGCAGTATTGAAAGAAGCTACAATTACTTGCTATGCATCAAAGTGCAGGACAGTGACTAAAAATGATTGAAGAAGAGTCAATGCTTTTGAGTTGTGATGTTGGAGAAGAGTATTGAAAATACCATGGACTGCTAAGAAAAGGAACAGGCCGTCCTAGAGAGGATGAAACCAGGCTGCTCCTTGGAAGCAAGGATTTTGAAGCTCCTTGGAAGCAAGGATTTTGAAGCTCCATCTGATATTCTTTGGGCATGTTGCGAGGAGGCATCAGTTCTTAGAGAGGGACATCATGCCCAGAATGGTGGAGGTACAGGGCAACATCATGCCTGGAACAGTGGAGGGACAGGGCAAGACAGGAAGACCCTGGATGAGTTGGATTGATTTTGTGACTGGTGTAATGGGGGTAGATGTGACAGAAATTATGAAATTGGCTCATAATATAGAGGATTCAGAGCTGTTGTACATTGGGTCACTATAAGTTGGAGTTGATTTGACAGCACATGACAACAACAATATCATTAGTAATATATTGAATGACCCAGAAAGCATCAAAAGAAGATGGAGAGAATACATAAAATCACTGTGCCAAAAAGAACTTGCTGACATTGAAAATTTTCACTAAGAACCATATGAGCAGAAGCCAGTGGTAGTGAAGGAAGAAGTGGAAGCTGCTTTGAGGGCACTGGCAAAAAATAAGGCCCCAGGAATTAACACTAATTGACTTGTTTCAATTAACAGATGCAGCTTTGGATGTGCTTACCAGTCTATGCCTGGAAATTTAGAGAACAGCTGTCTGGCCAACAGATTGGAAGAGGTCCATATTTGTTCCCATATCCAAGTAAGGTGATCCAACAGAATGTAGAAACTATCAAGCAATATTATTAATATCACATGCAAGCAAAATACTGCTGACAAGCATTCAAAACTGGCTAGAACAGCACATAGAGAATTGCCAGAAGTTCAGTAGGATTTAGAAGAGACAATTGTGTCAGGAATATCACTGCTGATGTCCGATGGATCCTGGCTGAAAGTAAGGAATACCAGAAGAATGTCTATTTGTGCTTTATTGACTATGCAAAGACATTTGACTGTGTGGATCATAACAAGTTGTGGCTGACATTGAGAAGAATGGGAGTCCCAGAGCATTTAATTGTGCTCATGTGAAACTTAAACCTGGACCAAGAGGCTGTTGTGTGAACAGAGCAGGGGTATACTGCATGGTTTAAAATTAAAAAGGGAGATCCAAGATGGCGGCAGAGGCAGAAACAGCGTGGTGAGCTGCGGGAGCAGCGATCCACTTAAAATAGGGCCATTATGGCCTTCCACAGACTTCGGCTTATTGATAATTGAACACTTAAACAGTTGATGACTGGCCCTCAGTGAAGATCGAGGCTCAA
>NW_006399768.1:21714230-21737482 GCF_000299155.1 Elephantulus edwardii | reverse complement strand
TTAATTACCATTGGAAAATGCTTGTCATTCCTTTGTAGCATCTGGTCCCCACTAGACCCTCATCATTTCCTTCACCTGCTCCCCCCCACTGACCAAACTGTGCAGCTCTTCAACTGCATCTTGGCCCATCCTCACCCTTCTGCCACCAACCCTCACCTCCTTGTACTCCCAATATGTTTTTCCCAATAAAAAAGGAGGGGGAAGAAAGACCCCTAATGAAAAAAACAAAAATAAAACTGTCCCAACTCACCTTGGGCTTGAGGTTCTCCCTGGTCTATCTCTCTCTAAACTAAGGAATCACACCCTGAAGCTCCTTTAATAAAGCTGCTTTAAGCTTGGGGAAAAAAAGGGAGTGGACCAGGGTTGTATTCTCTATCCATGTGTATTCAGTCTGTATGCTATGTAAAGTGTTAAAGAGGCAGAACTGTCTCTATGAAGAGGAATGTGGCATCAGGATTGGAGGGAGGATCATCAATAACCTGCGTTCTACAGATGACACAATCTTGCTTGCTGAAAAGTGAGAATTTTAAACTCTTGCTGAGGAAGATCAAAGAATGCAAAGTTCAGCATTAATTGCATCTCAATGTCGAGAAAACAAAGATTCTTACTACTACTAGGCAACATCATGATGGATGGAGAGGAGATTGAAGTTGTCAACAACTTCATCTTGCTTGGATCGACAATGAGCACCCTTGGTACCAGCAGTCAGGAAATAAGGAGATGCATTGCACCGGGAAAGTCTGCAGTTAGGGACCTATCCAAATTATTGAGAAGTAATGATGTTAGTTTGAGGACTAAGGTGCATCTGATTCAGGCCGTAGTCTTTCAGATCACATAATATGCATCTGAGAACTGGACATTGAATAAGATTGACAGAAAAAGAATTGATGCCTTTTCAGCTGTAATGTTGGAGAAGAACACTGAATGGATGGCCAAAAGAATAAAGAGATATTTCTTGTGAAGGATGCAGCTGGAGTGCTCTTTGATGGCAAGGATGATGAGGCTTTTGCCTCATACTTCAGGCATGTTGCTATGAGGGGCTATTCTTTGGAAAGGTGGAGGGTCAGAGAAAGAGAGGAAGACCCTCAACCAGGTGGATTGACACAGTGACTGCTGCAATGGATTCTAGTGTGGCAGGAAGTGTGAAGATGGCACAGTGTGAAGAGGATAGGATGGGTTTCAAATCTGCTGTTTTTAGGGTTGTTATGAGTCGTACTTGACTCAGTGGCACCTAGCAACAACAACAAGAGTGAACTTAGTGGTCAAGCACTCCTATGGCCACCAGAGTGTTTCTACAATAAATACAGTTAAAGTTCTAGTCAGCTAACAGAATTATAATTATACATGCATGCATAAATAAATACTTATTCATTGGTGTTGATATGTTGAGCTGACTTGCAACTAGTAGTGACCCTATGACCAACTGATCTGGACTGTGCTTTATCTTACATCACCCTAGTTGCATTTTCTTCAGGATAGATTTGTTTGAGGTATATTTTTTTGGCAGTCCATGGGATATTCAGTACTCTTACTCAGAATCATTCAATTGAAGTAATTCAAAGGCATCAATTAATTTTCTTCGGTCATCCTTATTCATTGCCCAACTTTCAGATGAGAAATTAAAAATACCACAGCGTGGGTAGGTACACCTTAGTCTTTAAACTGGCTAATTAGCACTTTGGAGAGGGCTGTAACAGTGGATTTTCCAAGTGCAATACGTATTTTGATTTCTTGACTATTGCTACAGTCAGTGTTGATCCAAGCAAAATGAAATAGTTGGCACTCTCAATCCTTTCTGAATCTATCATTATATTGTTTATTGACCCAGTAGTGAGGATTCTTATTTTCTTGATGTTGAGATGCAATTAATTTTGAAGACAGCAGCCTTTAATAAGTGTTGCAATAAGCACTTTATGTCTTTTTTGCTTTCTATAAGCTAGATTGTGTCATCTGCATAATACAGGTTTTTTAAATGTTTCAAGACAAGAAAAAGTAAGTAAATGAAAAATGTCTTCCTTCTAACCTCACTCCTGACTCTACACTCCTCAAATATCAGCATTAGTGTAAATTTCGATCTTTATTTTTTTATATAATATTTTTATTTTTAAATTTTTATTGTGATTTGAATGAAAGTTTACAAAGCAAATGATTTTCCATTTAACAACTCACCTATATTTTGATTCATGGCATTTATGGAATAGCACTTCTCACACTTCTTTCCTGTTTTACTTTCCTATCATTTCCTGCCTTTTGAGTTTTTACCTGGGCAGACATTGCTCTTTGCTCTCATATGGTTGGTTGTTCTGAGGAGTACATACTTTCCTGGTGTTGTTATTAACAAACAAAAGCATCTCATTCCTGTCAAGTCGAAACACTTATGGCTGACTCTCCAGCAAGTTTTCTTCCAAGAAGCGCTGGTTACCTTTGAGTTAGCTCTCCTACAGACCTGTGCCACCAGGCTACTATTTTATATATGTTGTTGTGTAGTGTAGACTTGTAACTGACCCATAGCTGACCCTCCGGTGGGTTTTCAGAGGCAGTTAATTGCACAGGAGGAGATTGCTCATCTTTATCCCATGAAGCAGCAGGTGGACTTTGACCACACACCTTCAGGATTGCAACGCAGCTTCTTGCTACTCAGCCATCAGTGGCAATAATAGACTTGTCAAAGACAAAGATTCTCACCACTGAGCCAATTAACAGCACCATGATAGATGAAGAAAAGATTGAAGTTGTTAATAATTTCACCTTCCTTGGCTCCACAATCAACATTCTTGGCACTAGCAGTCAGGAAATCAAAAGACAAATTGCATTGGGGAAGGTGGCAGTCAGGGGCCTCTCCAAAGCGCTAAAAAGTGATACTGTCAGTCTAAGGACTTAGGCGTGCCTGACCCAGGCCATGGTCTCCACAATTACTTGCTATTCAAGTAATCAGTGAATTCATTGTCCATCAGTGAGCTGGACACTGACTAAGGATGATAGAAGAAGAATTGATGTCTTTGAGTTATGGTGCTAGAGAAGAGCTTGAACTACCATGGACCTCCAGTAGAACACGTAGGTCTATTTTGGAGAGGGTGAAACCAGTACTTCTCAGAAGACAAGGATTTTGAAGTTCCACCTCACCTATTTTGAATATGTGACCAGGAGAGACCAGTCCCTGGAGAAGGACATCATGCTTGGAAGGGTGGAGGGACAGCAGAGGAGAGGAATATCCCAAAGGAGATGAATTGACACAGTAATTGGGGTAATGTGAGTGGGTGTGTTGGAGTTCGTGATACTGGTTCAAGATAGGGCAGGCTTCAGAGCTGTTGTACATAGGGTTGCTATGGGTCACAGGTGACTCAGTGGCATAAAACGACAATTATTTGGCTAGGAGCTTTGGTTGTGTAGTTAGTTGCATACTGTCAACCCAAAGGCAGCATCTATTTGGTCTTTCAAATTAACCAGTGGTTCCTTGGTAAAAAGATGTGCAATCTCATTCTACACAATTTATTGCCTCTGAAAAGTCACTAGAGTGTCAGCTATAAGTAGGTTCCTACTCAGAGACAAAAATTTTTTAAAATAATATTTGTTTAGAGAGTTCTGGTGGAATACTGCATAGGGAGTTCTACTGCTAACCCAAAGACTTAAGCTTTGCTCAGTAGTCCATAGAGAGCTGCACACTGCTAGCCCAAAGACAGTGCTTCTTCTGCAGTTCAAACCCACCAGTGGCTCTGCTAGAAAAAGTGGGCTATCTCCTCCCATATTTGCAGCCTTGGAAATTCAATAGAGGGTTAGCTGTGTGTAGATGGCAATGTGTGTGTGTGTGTGTGTGTGTGTGTGTGTGTGTGTGTGTGAGAGAGAGAGAGAGAGAGAGAGAGAGATTGAACCACAAAGGTACCTTTAAAAGGGTTAAAGAGTGATTAAAGGGTATTTTTAAAAAAATTTATTTTATTATTTTTCGTGTGAACCGAAATTTGATCTGACTGTACGGGAGGAGATTGCCCCTCCTTCCCCAGCAGAGCATCTGGTGGATTCAAACCAGGTACCTCTGGGATTGCAGTACATCTTCTTGCCACTAGGCCACCAGAGCTCCCTTAAAGGGTATTGTTATTGTTGTCATAGGCGCCATGGAGTCGCCATGGACTCAAAGAAACCCTTTGAATAACAAATTTTAACTTTTCCCTTCCTACTCTAATCTCACAATCTCTGGCCAAACTCAAACCCATTGTTTTAGTTACTGTGTTAATCCAACTTGTTGAGTGTCTTCTGAAATATTTCAGGAAGTAGCATATGATCAAAACCCAATGATAATGAAGTTCACGCTTCACTTAAAGCACTGGCAAAAAATAAGGCTGCAGGTCAATGGGATACTAACTGACATATTTCATCAGACAGATGCAGCACTGAACATGCTCACCAGTCTATGCCAAGAAATTTGGAAGACAACAACCTGGCCGACTGACTGGAAGAGATAAATATTTTATCCTATTACCAAAAAAGGTTAGCCAACAAAATGTGGAAATTATCAAACAATAGCACTAATATCACATGCAAGTAAAATCTTATGAAGATAAAAGAGAGCTAGAACAGTACACCAACAGAATCCTGCCATAATTTCAAGCTGGGTTCAGGAGAGGCTGTGGTATAAGGGATGTCATTGCTAATGTCAGATGGATTATGGCTGAAAACAGGCTATCAGAGAGATGTTTCCCTCTGTTTTAGTGATTATGGAAAAGCATTTGACTGTGTAAATCATAACAAATTATGGCTAACATTGAGAAGAGTGGGAATACCAGAACACTTACTTGTGCTCATTTGAAACCTAGACCTAGACCTGTTGACTGAATAGAAAAAAGAAACACTACATGGTTTAAAATCAGGAAAGGTGTGTATCCTTTCTCCATACCTATTCAATATCTTTGCTGGACAAATAATTTTAGAAGCTGGACTAAATGAATAAAAATGTGAAGTTTGGATTGGAGGAGGACACATCAACAGCTTGCATTAGGTAAATGACACAACTTTGGTTCCTTAAAGTGAAAAAAAGTAGAAGGATTTCTTACAAAAGATCAAAGACAACAGCCTTCAATATGGATTACATTGTTGTTATTAGGTGCCACTGAGTCAAGTATTACTCATAGCGACCCTATGAACAAAGGATATGAACCCTGTTCTATCCTGTGCCTTTCTAACACTTCCTGACACACAAGGGCCCTTTGCAGCAGTCACCGTGACAATCCACCTGGTTGAGGGCCTTCCTCTTCTTCGGCGACACCCTTTCCAGCATCATGTCCTCCAAGGAATAGCACCTTCTAGCAACATGCCCAAAGTATGTGAGGTGAAGCCCCATCATTCTTGCCTCCACAGAGCACTCTGGCTGCACCTTCTCCAATGCATATCTGTTTGTTCTCTTGGCCATCCATGGGATATTCAGTGCTTTTCTCCAATACCACAGCTCAAAGATTTCAATTCTTTTTTTGTTGTCAATACCAGCTCTCAGACACACAGCAAGTGATCAGAAAGATGCACCTTAGTCCTCAAACTAACATTACTTTTCGATAACTTGGAGAGATTCCTAATGGCACACTTTCCCAGTGCAATACATCTCCTTACTACCTGACTTCTAGTATCAAGGATGTTAATTGTGGATCCAAACAACGTGAATCTGTTGATTGTTTCAGTCTCCTCTCCATCCATCATGACACTGCCTATAGGTCTAATGGTAAGAATCTTTGTTTCCTTGGCATTGAGAAGCATCTTACTGAAGGCTGCGTTCTTTGATCTTCTGCAACACATGCTTCAAGTCCTACTCACTTTCAGCAAGCAAGGTTGTGTCATCTGCATAACATAGGTTATTGATGAGTGTCCCTCCAATCCTGATGCCACACTCCTCCTCATAGAGTCCATCTTCTTCGATAATTTACCCAGCATACAGATTTAATAGGTATCTCAACATTAAAAGAATGAAAATCCTCACTAGTAGACCAATAGACAAAATTGGGATGGAGAAAAGATTGAAGTTGTCAAGGCTTTAATTTTACATGGATCCACAGTCGACACCCAGGGTAACAGCAATCAAGAAATCAAAAGACATGTTGCATTGGAAAAATCTGATATCAAGAACTTCTTCAACATACTAAAGAGCAAGGATGTCAATTTAAGGACTAAGGCATACCTGATTCAGTTACTTCCTTTGCATCTGAAAGTTAGACAATGAATAAGGATATCTGAAGAAGTTGTGACATTGAATAAGTGTACTGACCGTCAAAAGAAAAATAGTTTTGTTTTGGAGGAAATGTAGCCAGAATGCTCCTTCAAGTCTTGGCTGGTGAAATTTTGTCTTACACTCTTTGTGTATGTTTTCAGGAGGGGTCAGTCTTTGGAAGGAGACATCTTGCCCAAATGTGAAGGGTCAGATGTCGTCAAGATGGGTTGATACCGTGACTGTAACAACAATGGGCTAATCATAATATATCAGAGATCCTGAGGAGGGTGCAGCAGAGGGCCAGTTCAGATCCTGAACTTGTTCATAAGGTAACTACGAGTCATAGGTAACTTAATGGTACTAACAAGGACAGCCCCTTCTGATAGCATGCCCAAAATATGTGAGACAAACGTTTACTATTCTTGTCTCTAAGGTACATCCTCATTGTCCTTTTCTCCAAGATAGATATGTTTGTTGTTTAAATACAATGAGATATTTAATACTCTTCACTAACACAATTCATCATATATCAGCACTGGGACAATTGTCAGTGCCAGGGTAGATGGAAAAGAGATTGAGATTGTTAACTTTTTCATCTTGCTTGGTTCCGCAGCCTTGGCACCAGCAGTCAGGAAATCAAAAGACGAGTTGCACTGGAAAAATCTGTTGTCAGGGACCTCTCCAGAGTACTAAAGAGCAATGATATCAGTTTTAGAGACTAAGGTGTGCCTGATCCAGGCTATGGTCTTCGCAATTACTTGTTATGTATCAGAGAGCTGGACAATGAACAAAAATGACAGAAGAAGAATTGATGCCTTTGAGTTATGGTGATAGAGTAGTGAACGTACTATGGACTGCCACGAGAACTAACAGGCTAGCCTTGAAGAGGGTGAAGCCGCTCCTTGGAGGCAGATTTTTAAGCTCCATCTCACATACTTTGGTCACGTTGCCAGGAGGGACCAATCCTTGGAGAAAGATATCATGCTTGGAAGTTTCGAGGAACAGCTCTGGAGAGGAAAACCCCAGACAAGGTGGATTGACACAGTGACTGGAGTAATGAGAATAGATGTGTCAGAGACTGTGATATTGACTCAGGATACAATAGGGTTCAGAACTATGGAGCATAGGGTCACTATGAGTTGGGGGCAACTCAATGGCACATAACAGTGTAATTCAAAGACAGTGATTCTTCTTCAGTCTTCTTTATTTATTGTCCAATTCTCAAATGCATATATTGTTGGGGTTAGCTGAGGACAAATTGATTAAAAATTATAACAACCCTATAAACAACAGATTAAAACCTTGCTCTATTCTGTACTACCCTCATGGTATCTTCCATGCTTAAGCCCATTGTTACAACCACAATGTCCGTTCCAATGCATATAAAGCAATTAAAAACACCGTGGCTTGGGCTAAAGCATTGTAGACTTTAAACTGACATCTTTTCTCTTTAGTACCCTATCCTTTTCTTATTTACTTATTTTTATTTGAGTGAAGCTTTGCATATAATGTTTTTCATGTAACCATTTATAGATATTTTATTTTATAGCATTTCTATGAATTAATGCCATTAATGAAAATGTCTTACTAGCTCTTTAAAGAGATCCTAGACAGCAGGTTTACACAATGCAACATGCCTTTTGATTTCTTGACAGTTGCTACCATAATGTTGATTCTGGATTCACATTAAATGAAATAATTTACAACTTCACTATTTTTCTTCATTTATTGTGATGTTTATTATTGGTCTAGTGGTGAGAATTTTTCTTCTTGATGTTGAAATGTAATCCACATTGAAGGCTGTCTGTAGTGTTTCATCTTCTTCAGTACGTATTTCGTCTTCCTCACTTCCTGCAAACAAAATGTGTCATCTGATTTATACAGGTTGTTGGTGGTTCTTCCTCTAATCCTGATGCCACATTCTTCTTCATATAGTACAGCTTCATGAATTATTTGCTCAGCATAGATATTGAGTAGTTATGAGGAAAGGATACAGCCTTGACATACACCTTTCCTTACTTAAATCATGCAGGATCCCCCTGTTTTGTTTGAAGAATTGCTTCTTGGTCATTAAAGTCTACTTACTTAAAACCTAGAAATAGCTACAAAATCTCCTGAGGAAAAGGGAGAAAGAGATCCTCTTTAACCATATCTATCAAAATCCCTTTAGATTATAATACTGACTCATCTCTGTTAAGTCGATTCTGACTCATAAAGACCCTCTGGTGGGTTTCCAAGGCTGTGAATCTTAACAGCAGGAGACCACTGATCTTTCCTCTGCAGAGCAGGTGATGGATTAGAAGTGCAGACCTTCTGGTTAACAGGTATGTAATCACCATACCGACAGACATTATTATTAGAGACCAATATTAATTTGTAATAAGAAATTTCTTTAACTTAATAAACAGAGTTGATTTATGGAAAGTTTGCAAGCTGATAAAGAAATCCGGGCTATTTCTTGATTCTTGCCGCTGTCTGTCTACTCTACTCATTCCTTACCAAGGTTTAAAGCAGTGCTGAGGCAGACCCAGGCTCAAGAGAACACAAACTAAGCGAAAAGGGAAAACCTGTATGAGGCAGGCCCAGGCCCAGGCCCAAGAAGACACTATTGTTGTTTTTGATTGCAGTCAAGTCGATCACGATTTATAGCAACACTATGAACAAAAGACTTGAACTCTTTCTGTAACTATTGTAGTCTCTAAGTTCATAGAGTTTCCAGAGCCTTGTTGTTTAGGAAGTGGATGCCACTCCTGCTTCCAAGACACTAGCTAAGCAAAACCAGGAAATCCATTTAGCAGACTCGATCCCCTGGAGCAGTGGCTGGTGAACAGCTCTAACCATGTAAGGGAGATATAAGTTCAGCAGTAAGTAACAGAAAAACCGATCCAGTAGCTGGGGGGGTGGGGTGGGGAGGGGGGGGTGTGGTTGCCCATAACCAAATAAGGGAATTTTGCCCCTTTGCCCAAGAGATTTAACTAACCAATCATAACCAGCGTGTCACTGGAGAACAACACGTCAGCAACCAATCATAATGTGCGTTAAAACTAGACAATAGAGTAACGCTGCTATGAACATTCATGTACAGGTATATCTCACTTTTTGTCTCTTCTCCTTTCCTAGGGGTGCATTCCTGGTAGCGGAATAGCTAGGTCATATAGAATTCTATGTTCACTTTTTGAGGAAACGCCAGACTATCTTCCAGAGTGGTTGTACCATTTCACAATCCCACCAACAGTGTATGCGAGTTCCCACCTCTCCACATTCTCTTGAACACATACAAAAAACCTAGCCAATAGAAAAGAAACCCCGACCACTACCTTGTAAGCCTATATAATAAAAACATTTTGCGTTGGGAAGCCTGAGACCTGAGAGGCTGTGATCTCCTCGTGGACAATAGAATCTTCCTTGCTTCACCAAAAGAGCTTGTATCCCTTAATTTTCCCCGCCACACTAGTTTTCGTTCACATTATTATGTTTTATACACTCACTCACATGCATTATGTTTTATAAAATTGATCATCATTGGACCTTGCCCATCGTTACCTTGTCTTTTCACCTTGATCCTGTATTCAATAAATATATCTCAGTAAAACAAACAAACAAAACACAATGTATGTGACTAAAACACAATGTATATGAACTATTGTATGCAAACCAACTAAAAAGGAAAGAAATCTTACTACAAAAATAAAAAAGAGCTTGTAGCAGTGTTTCTTCTCCTGGAGTAACTGGACTAGAGGTTGAATACCTGCAGCTGTGCAGCTCATGTTATAAAATGTGTTGTTAGTTTCCGTTGAGGTGTTCCCTTACTGCTGGTGACCCATGTACAATGATAAAAAAGCCCTCTCGGTCCAATTATAAAATAACTAGAGAAAAATAAAGCACAGGGACAGGAAATTGTTCAGCAATTAATCTAAACAGAAAGAAATTACTGAAAACCTCTGATGACAACGTTTTTAAAACCCATAGCTCGCTCCTCCCCCTTGCTATGCATCTATTGGTTGAATAAGGATGAGTTTTTTAAAACCCCAATTAATTTTAAGGACAAAGTAAAACAAAGTAAGTGTTTTTCTTCCCACCAGGGAAGGCAATTTTGATGTTAAACACCTCATTGATACTGGTAATACTATGCAGTTAATTTTAAAGATGGGAGCAAAAGAAGTGTTTTCATTCTCACCAGGGAAGGCAGTTTTAAACACCTCATTGAGGGTAGTTCTGCCAGGCTCATTTGGGACTTGATAATAGCTCCTCTTGACAAGACAATACCGAAAACACAGGGTGAAACCTCCCAGAACTTGGACTAGTTTTCACTCCCACCTCCTAGCAGAGGCACATTTTCTCTATTTCCTGAAAGCAGTGTTAGAGTGCAGCGCAATCCAATTATTTTTACAATGCCAAGTCCAAGGGAAATAAATTCAGGAACTTACTCCATTGATTTCAGTGGAACTTCACGTGGTAAAATTGATTCTGCAAGGCTTTGATACAGAATGGAAAGAATGGAAAATTTTTATTCACGATTTATTTATTTTTTCCAACCTAGAGCTCAACAGCCTTCGAATGTTCCTTTTAACACTGCCATCTGAAACGAGAATTAGTAAACAGGAGGGAAAAGGCACGTAGTCACATTCCCTCCATGCTCATGAAGTTACTTGTTACTGTGGACAAAAAGAAAACTTGGACTTTTCAGTAAGCAAATTGGACTTCAGCTTGGAATCAGTAGAGGAGCTTGGGGGCTGAGTGTATTTGGCTTGTCCTGCAGCTCATGGTGGCCATCATTGCCTCTGTGGTTCTGGGTTATAAGATTCCGGACTGAACATCACTTGTGGCGATTTTGAAAGAAAGAGATCATAAATGCTCATTAGTGGTCAAGAGAGATACTTTCTGGGGAGCTCTGGTGGCCTAGTGGCAAGGAGCTGCAACTACAATCCCAGAGGCGCACGGTTCGAATCCACCAGATGCTCTGCCGGGGAAGGAGGGACAATCTCCTCCTGTACCAGTCAGATCTGATTTGACACTACACTCACACAAAAATTAAAAAAAGAGAGAGAGAGAGATACTTTCTCCCCTTCACTTAAACAAAGCAAAACAACACATTACTAAGAAAAAATTAGTTCAATTTTAAATTACTTCAATTCTTTTGTGACATAGATTTCTGGAATTACTGCAAAACTTCTTAGGGGCTGCTCCCTTGTTCTTATAAATTAGGAAACAAGCTCAGAGATGCCATTTAGCAGTGACTAAGGCTTCATTTCCAGGCTGTCATTCTTTCTACTAGTCTTGGTTTTAAGAAATAAAGAAATTAGCATCTCATGAAATAAATAAACCAGTTGGCTAAATTCTTGAGTCAGACACAAAGAACACAATATGTCCAAGGTAAAGTTGATTTCTGGTGAAGTTTCAGCAATTTGGTTTTTCAGTGCCTGAAAAGGAAAGGGAACGCAATATAAATTTACTCTTAGCACAGTGCAAAGAGCGTCGATAATCACATCTTTGAGAATAATGGCAGCCACCTGATGTGTAATTAATTCCCTTCCCTGCGCCTGTGTGAGCAGCCTGGCATGGAGAACACCCACTGTCCTGAGATTCTGAAATAGAGATCCACATGGGCCTAGTGGGGAGATAACTACTGCCTGGGAGTCTCCTTCCTTTGGGGGACTTTTACATTTAGAAATGTAACTTCATTCTTTTCAAAACATTCTTGTGTATTTCTGAAAGTGAGGATTAGGCTTTGACTATATTAAGGAAACTTGGAGAAGCAATGATATAATGCTGGCCAAATGTTCTGGTGTTGAAATCCTTTAAAAACAAATGCAAAAAGCTCTCTACAAATTTAAATGTATATTAGAGTGGGAGATAGTTTAAAATGAGAAATAGCTGTAAGAATCTACTAATAATTTGGAACATGGAATGTATCACATACAAATGTAGGAAAATTGGATGAAATGGAATGTGTATAAAGATTGACATTCTAGGCATTAGTGAGCAGAGTTTGAATCAGATAATCATATGATCTACTATGCTGAAAATGAAAAATTGAGGAAGAATGGTGTTGCATTCATAGTAAAAAAAAAAAAAGATCATTTTAAGATCTATCCTGAAGTACAATGTTGTGGATGCTAGGATACTATCCATACACATACAAAGAAGACCTATTAATACAACTATTTTTCAAATATATGTACCAGCATCTAAAGTCAAAGAAGAGAGAAAAATTGAGGAACAGGGAAACAAACTCTGAGATGCCATTTAGCAGTGACTAAGGCTTCATTTCTAGGCTGGCATTCTTTCTACTAGTCTTGGTTTTAAGAAATGAAGACATTAGCATCTAATGAAATAAATAAACCAGTTGAATAAATTCTTGAGTCAGACACAAAGAACCCAATATGTACAATTTTCATGGTTCAAACTCACCAGCTGCTTTGTGGGAGAAAGATGAGCAATCCTCTTCCATGTGATTTATGGCTTCTGAAAACCTGTTGGAAGGTCATCTATGGTAGATTCCAACTTAATAACACACAACAACACTACCACCAACTTTTGCAGTTTGAAATTGATCAAACATGCAGTCAAGGGGCATTAATAATAATTAGAGACTAGAATGCAAAAGTCTGAAACAAAGTAGAAGAATGATACTTGAAAATTATGGATTTAGGGAGAGAAATGAGGCTGGAGATTGAATGATTGAATTTTGTATATTCACTGATTAATGATAGCAAACCCTTTCTTAAAAAAGAAACTCAGTGTCTATACACATGGACTTAACTGAATGGCTGCACAGAAGTCAGATTGACTATACCCGTGGGAAGAACTGCTGGAGAAGCTCAATATTAGTGATGAAAGCCTAACCAGGTGCTGACTGTGGAACAGACCATCAATTACTCATGTGCAAGTTCAAAATTAAGTCAAAGAAAATGAAAACAAGTCCACAAGAGCCAAAATGTGACCTTGAGTGTATCCTACTCGAATTTAAAAATCATCTCAGAAACTGGTTTGAGCATTGAACACCAAGAGATCAAAGACCAGATGAATAGTGGGATGGCATTAAGAATATCACTCTGATGGAAGCAAAATGTTATCACAAAGACAGAAGAGAAAGAGAATACCAGAATGATTGTCAGAAAAGACTCTGAAAATTTTCCTAGAGCTTTGAGAATCCAAAATAAAGGGAAGAGATGCAGAAGTAAAAGAGATGAGCAGACTTCAAAAGACAGCTTAAAGGGAGCTCTGGTAGCCTAGTGGCAAGAAACTGTGCTGCAATCCTGAAGGCAAGCAGCTCAAATCCACCAGATGCTCCACTGGAGAAGCAGGGACAATCTCCTGTGACAGTCTGATCTGACACAACAAGAAAGGAGGGGGTGCAAAGGCAGCTCAAGAGGTAAAGCTAATTATAAGATTTAAAAGGGCTGCTCAAGAGGGCAAAGCAAAATATTAAATGGAATCTGCAGAAAGCTGGAATTGGAGAAATAAAAAGGGAAGAATTTGCTCTGCATTTCTCAAGCTGAAAGAGCTGAAAACAAATTTAAACTTCTAGTCACAAAATTGAAAGACGCTATGGGCAATATACTGAATGACCCAGAGAGCATGCAAAGATGGAGAGTATACACAGAATCACTGTACCACAAAGAACTGGTTGACACTGAAAAATTTCAGGAGTAACATATGAGTGTTTCCATACTTGAGGGCTTCACCTTAGTTTGTTAACAGCTTTGGTTTGCTTGCCTCCACGATCAACACTCTTGGTACCAGCAGCCAGGAAATTAAGAGTTGTATTGCGTCAGTAAAGTCTGCTGTCAGAAACCTCTCCGAAGTACTGAAGAGCAATGATGTCAGTCTGGAGACTAAAGTTGTGCTTGATCCATGCCATGGTCTTTTCAATCACTTGGTATGCATCAGAGAGCTGGATGATGACTAGGGAGGATAGAAGGAGAATTGATGCCTTTGAGCTGTGATGCTGGAGGAGAGTATGAAATACATCATGGACTGCTAAGAGAATGAACAGGTTTATCCTAGAGAGAGTTAAACCAGATTGTTCCTTGGAGGCAAGGATTCTGAAGCTTCGTCTGACATACTTTGGACATGTTGCAAGGAGGGACCAGTCCTTGGAGAGGGACGTCATGCTTGGGAGGGTAGAGCGACAGCGCAGGAGGGGAAGACCCTCGATGAGATGGATTGATTCAGTGACTGGGATAATGGGGTAAGTGTGTCAGAGACAATAAGATTGACACAGGATAGAGTAGGGTTTAAAGCTGTTGTACATAGGGTCCTTATGAGTTGCAGGTGATTCAACAGCACATAAAAACAACCACCACCATATGAGTAGGAGCCAATGGTAATGAAGGAGGAAGTTGAAGCTGCTTTGGCAAAAAATAAGGCCCCAAGAATCTATGGAATACCAATGACTTATTTCAGTTAACAGATGCAGCCTTGGATGTTCTCACCAGTCTATGCCAGGAAACTTGGAGGACAGCTGTCTGGATTGAAAGAGGTCCACATTTGTTCCCATTCCCAAGTAAGGAGATCCGACAGAATGTGGAAACTATCAAGCAATAGCACACTGCTGAAGATCATTTAAAAATGGCTAGAACTGATACGGAACTGTCAGAAGTTCAAGCAGGATTTAAAAGAGGCCATTGTACTACGGATATTATTGCTGATGTCAGATGGATCCTGGCTGAAAGTAAAGAATACCAGAAGAATGTCTATTTGTGCTTTATTGACCATGTAAAGACATTCCATTGAATGGATCATAACATGTTATGGCTGACTTTGAGAAGAGTGGGAGTCCCAGAGCATTTCATTGTGCTCATGCAAAACCTATAGCTAGACCAGGAGGCTGTTGTGTGAACAGAGCAGGGGAACATTGCATGGTTTAAATTAAGATGAGAGAGTGTCAGGTTTGTATTCTTTCTCCATACCTATTCAATCTGTATGCTGAGTAAATTATTTGAGAAGCTGTACTCTACAAAGAAGAATATGGCATCAGAATCAGAGAGAGACTTATCAATAACCTGTGTTATGCAGATTATACAACCCTGTTTGCTGAAAGTGAGGAGGACTTGAAGCATGATCAAGGAATGCAGCCATCAGTAAGGACTACATCTCAATGCCGAGAAAACAAAGATTATTACCACTGGACGGATAGGCAACATCATGGTGGATGGAGAAAGATTGGAACTGTCAACAACTTCATCTTGCTTGGATTCACAATGAACACCTTTGAAAACAAATATTTCTGCAAGTAGCATATTATAAGGAGCCAGTGGTGATGAAAGAAGTTCAAGATGCGTTTAAAGCATTGACCAAAAATAAGGCCCCTAGAATCAATATGATACCAATTGACAAGTTCCAAATAGATGCAGCCCTGGACATGTTCACAAGTTTGTGGCAGGAAATTTGGAAGACAGGTACCTGGCCAACTGACTGCAAGAGGTCCTTATTTGTTCTCATTCCAAAGAAAGGTGATCCAGCAGAATGTGGAAATTATTAAGCAATATTATTAGTATAGCACACAGCAAAATATTGTAGTAGGTCATCTAAAAATGTTTAAAAATTCCATAGAGAACTGCCTGATGTTCAAGCTGGATTTAGAAAAGGCCATGAAACCATTATTGCTAATTTAGGTAGATCCAGGCTGAAAACAGAGACTATAAGAAAAATGTTTACTTGTGTTTAATTAACTATGAAAAGGCATTTGATTGTGTGGATCATTACAAACTGTTTAACCTTGGGAAGAACAGGGATTCCAGAACACTTAATTGTGTCCATACGAATTCTACATCTAGACCAAGAAGCTGCTGTCTGAAAAGAGCAAGGGAATACTTGCGGTTGTTAGATGTTGTCGAATAGAGTACGACTCACAGCGACCCTATGAACAAAAGATCTGGACCCTGTTCTATCTTGTGCCATCCTTACACTTCCTGACACACAAGAGCCCATTGCAGCAGTCACCGTATCAATTTACCTAGTTGAAAGTCTTCCTCTCTTTCACTGACTCTCCACCCTTCCCAGTGTCATGTAGCTCTCCAAGGAATAGCCCTCCTCACAATATGCCTTAATTATGTGGGGTAAGACCTCATCACTCTTTCCTCTAAAGAGCACTCCATCTGCCCCCTCTCCAAGACATATCTGTTCTGTGCATCAGGACTGTAAAAATCTCTCCATACCTATTCAATCTGTATGCTAAGCAAATAATTTGAGAAGCTGGACTTTATGAAGAAGAGTGTGGTATCAAGATTGGAAGAAGGCTTATCAACAACCTGCATTATGTGGATGACACAACTTTGCTTGCTGCAGGTGAGAAGTACTTGCTGCAGAGGATCAAAGACTACAGCCTTTAATATGGATTGCAATACTAAGAAAACAAAAATCCTCACCACTGGACTGATAGACAACATCATGATAGATGGAGAAAAGATTGAAATTGTCAACAATTTTGTCTTGCTTGGAACCACAGTGAACACCCTTGGTACCAGCAGTCAGGAGATCAGGAGACCTAGTGGACTGAGAAAGTCAGCTATCAGTGACCTCTCCAAAGTGCTGAAGAGCAATGATGTCAGTCCTAAGACTATGGAGCACCTGATTTAGGCCACTGTCTTTCCAATCACCTGCTTTGTATCCAAGTGCTAGCTAATGACTAAAGATGACAGAAGATTAATTAATAAATCTGATTTGTTGTGTTCGAGAACACTGAATATCCCACGGACTGCCAAAAGAACAAGTAGATATGTATTGAAGTAAGTGGAATTAGCAATAGCAACAATAAATTTTTTTAAAAAATAAAATTGTAATTTTATACTGGTTTACTTACAAAGGTTGTTGACATTGTTTTTCACACTGGATCTTTCCCATTTCCTTTACCTTCCCTCCCTCCACCCATCCAATTGTGTGACCCTATGATTAACCAGCTTCCACCTTCCCTCTGCTCTTCCTCCTCCTCTGCTCTCCCCTCCCTCCCTTGGATTCTCATACACATTCTATAATAATGGCCTTCTAGTGTATTTTTCCTTATGGGTCTGAGTTAGTTCCTTTAGCATAATGCACTCCAGTCCCTCCCAATTAGATAGTAATTTACAAAATCATTGCTCCTGCGTGCTGCATAGTATTCTGTTGTGTGTATGTAACATAATTTCTCAATTTATTTGATTTATTTATTAATTTTGTTTAAGAATAAGCCAGAAAGACTCCCATACCCACTGCCACAGAGCCTATTCCAACAGAACAGTGTTTCAAGATTATAAGGAAAGTACACCTACAGCATAGAGTTTAGAACATTCAAATTGTTGGTTGTTAACCAAATGGTTGGCAGTTTGGATGCAGCAGCCTCTTCTTATGTGCTGTTGAATCAGAACAGAGTCATAACAGATCCTCAAAGACTTAAGCGGAAGGAGATTACCCATCTTTCTTCTGTGGAGAAGCTAGTGAATTAAAACCACATGTCTTTGGGTTGACCATACAACTCCTTTATCATGAGGCCACTAGAAAACTAACAGCCTCTTGTTCTTGTTAGGTGCCATCGAGTCGAGTATGACTCATAGCAACCCTATGAACAACAGGTCTGGACTCTCTCCAACCCTGTGCCATCTTCCTTCTCTCTGATATACTTGAGCCCATTGATGCAGTCACTGTGTCAATCCATCTTGCTGAGGGCCGTCCTCTCTTTTGCAGCCACTGAGAGGGGAAAAATTATGGCAGTCAGCTTCCATACAGCCATAGAAGCCCAAAGGGACAATTCTTTCTCCTATAGGATCACTAGGCATCAAAATCAACTTAATGGTAGTGGGTTTGGTTTTACATTAGCTTGGAGCACATTAGGTCATTTTTCTCTGGGTGTGGTAATAATATCTCTCCTAATACAATCGAGACCCAGTTTCAATAACTTCAGATGTTAACACAATTTTTCCATGAACTCTATCATATCACTATCTGTGCAACCCACTCTTGGATGTTTCCATTTCCTTCAGGGTTGATTGGCTGCAAACTTTCATCCCTTCTTTGTGCTTTACCACTTCTCAGGCATCAGAGGGAACTTTCTGATTGCTCCAGGCTTTAGTTCTTTATTAGTTCTTAGTCAATCTATTTAACACTCCACAGTGTGCCTCTTTTGAAGACTCAAGAAATCCTTTCAGGCAGGAAGTGCTCAAACAACACCAGGGGCTTATGATCAGATCAGCAAAAGAAACATGCCATTCGTAGTCTCCCTCTAAACAGGTTTGATGTTCACCCTCTCTCTCCTGATCTTCCTTAGAATTCTGGATTCAGATCAGAGGAGATAGAGGGCGGAGGAAGCCAAGCCCTTCTGAGGAGTCAGTAAATCCTCAAGCTATCATGTGTGCCTAAAGGCTGAGAAAGCTACCTCTCACTGCAGGTTGTCAAACTCAAACACATTGCTGTTGAGTCAGAATTACCTCATAGGTGACTGTCCTTTGGTTTTCTGATGCTGTTTATAGAAAGGGAAGAGACCGCCCATCTTTAGCAGTGCAACTTCCTGTGAACTATGTTACCAGAGCCACTACTTCAGCTTATATGTTGTTGTTGTTGTGTGCCACCCAGTTAACTATGACTCATAGTGACCCTGTGAACAATACCTCTGAACCCTGTCCAATCTTGACCCAGTCTCACTGTCTCTGACACACCTGCCTCCATTGCCACAGTCACTGTGTCACTCCGTCTCATCCAGCAGCCTGTATAGAACCTTGTATTTTTGGACTTGAGGGACTTCTCCTTGGGATCTTACCCACTTATGCAGATAGTCTGTTTATTCTGAGGATTAATAGTAATAATAGATTTATTAGAAAGTTGCATCCTGAAAGGGATGGACCTTCTTCCTTGAAAGGAGCTAAAGAGAAAAGGCCTCAGAGAGTCATTTAGGTGCAAGAGTTTTGCTCTACTTCCTCTGTCTCCTCAGTGATGGAAAGCCCAGAGGCAGCTTCAGGGTAACAGGGGAAAGGAGACTGCTAAAAATTGCCTCTGGCCTCTTGGGAAGTTGTTCTAAGGAACCAGGTTGTCAACATCTTTGGATGCCTTTGAGACAGCCCCTAGATTGCTGTGATCTTGACCCAGGAGGGGCTTTGATGGGAAGGCACTAACAGGACAGGCAGCATTCCCCTCTTTTGTGCATGGGGTTGCCTTGAGTTGGTGACCAGCTCAATGCAGCTAATAGCTTAAAAAACTGGGAGAATCTAAAAAACAAACTCATTCTCTCTCTTCACCTATAGCTGAAGATATTGGGATGAAGAGTCCAAGAGGTCCCTTTATCTGAGATGATAGGATTCTAGGTCTCATTTTGTTGATGAGAGATGGAGGTCTATTGGGGGAGGGCCGAGTGGTAAAGGGGTGGCTTCAGGTAATCATTTTATCTTGAATCTAATTAACTTTATGTAAATATCAGATGGTACCTCACTCAAACTCATTGCAGTTGAGCCATACCAACTCATAGCTGCACCTCCATTAAGTTTCTGAGGCTGTAAATTGTTCAGGGGGAAATTGCCCATCTTTCTACTTCAGAGAGAGGTGCTGCCTTTGGGCAAACAGTGTAACGTCCTACAGACTAGGTCATCAGAGCTGTCAGGTGCTTACTAGGCTTGTGTATAAAGTTGCTGTTATGTGCCATCAGGTTGGAACCACACATATTGTATCACCATGAGTTAGAATCAAGTCTATAGCAACTGGCTTAACCAAAATAAGTGTTAGCTTTCTGCCTTAAAAAAACAAAAAACAAAGAATGTTACAGAGTAGAACTACAGAACTACCCCATCAGGATTTTTTGGCTATGATCTTTATAGAAGTAGATACTAGATCTTTTTCTACAGTGCCACTGCGAGGGTTTGAACTACCAACCTTTTACTTAGTAAATGAGAATGAATCATGTGAAGCATCCAGGGGCCTAGTTTTGCTTCTAATGCTTAAGGAATCGGAAGGTGGTCAGGCCAGGATTAACATGGTGCTCTAATTTGTACGCCAATATTCATAGCAGTGGTATTCACCATTGCAAGATCATGGAAACAGCCCAAATGTCCAACTATAATTGAATGCATTGAGGAATTGTGGTACATTCACATAATGGAATACTATGCTGTACTCAGGAGTAACATTTTTTGAAAAATACTGTGTAATTTGAGAGAGACTGGAGAGCATTATGCAGAGTGAACTAACTCAGTTTTCATAAGGACAAATACTACATAATATCATAATTGTAAAATTAGAAGGATAACTAGTAAAACATGTATGGAGACGCAAGGGGGAAAGAGGTGGGAGGGGAAGGTTGAGAATGGGTAGGGGCAAAATTATAGGGTTGTATAGTTTGGTGGGTGGAGGGAGAGGGTGAAGGAAATGAGAAGGATCCAACGGGGACCTGAAGAGATTGGGTAATGATGGGCAAGGTCCAATGGTGATTGATTTTATAAATCATGCATGAGAATGATTGTAAGAAACACAATATGAATGAAGAATAGCGTGAAATACAATGTATATGAGCTTTGTGAGCAAATTAATATTCAAAAAAGAGTAAAAAATATATGGTGCTCTACTGAATTGGAGACCCAAGATCTTCTTATCTTGCTGGCTCTGGCATTCATAACTTGCATTCCTAGGAATACCTTATAGATCAAAACAACTAGCACAACTCTAGCCAGTGATGTGTTTTCCAGATAGAGGAAAGAAAGAAGAACACTTCTGGAAATTACTATTTCTGTATGTATAGTGGTAAGAAGTTGTGCGGTACTCCCAAAGGCATGTGGTTCAAACCCACCAGCTGCTCTGTGGAAGAAGAATGGGCAGTCTCCTCCTGTGTGATTTACTGCCTTTGAAAACACACTGGAGAGTCAGTCAGCTATGGACCAGTTCTGACTCAACAACACACAACAACAGCAACATAGTAAATATTAATTACCTGGAACTGGAATAGATGTTTAAAACATAATTTTAAGTGATGGTGAGAAATTGAATTATTCCAGATGACTTCATTCCTTGCTTAGGATCAGAGATTTTGCTATTGAAGAAGACAGGGAGCTTGACTATGAGAAAATAACTAGCTGTTTTCCTACTAGAGAAATTTTCAGAAGTAAAAGTGCTATATTCAAATGTATATGTATTTTAGTATACTCACTGCTCCTGGAGCTTCTTATATCACTTTTCAAATTGCTGTTGTAAGTATGATCCCATGTAACTATTTCTTGAAAAGATTGTAATGCTCAAGGCAAAATTTCTTTACTGATAAAGTTAAATTGTCTGGCTAAATTATAGGTTTGACTTAAGAATTAAGGTTTAAAGATTGTCTTAGAGCTGTATTTTCAGGGTACTCTCTGCCCTCAGTGGATCCAGAATTTCTGAATTCTATGAGATTTTGAAATTCTGTTCTATATTTTTCCTTCTTATAATAAAAAGTGTTCTAGGCCTGCATGAAATCTAGCACCAGCACTTGTCTGTCTTTTGCTGTATTGAGATGACTCACAGGTTGCTGTGATGCTGTACCTGTGCCACTTGGTTTCAGACTCCAGCTGGGTCAGTCATGCTGGACAGGTGTCAGCAAACCTTCCAGATTTAAGACAGATTAGGAAGCAGGACTAGCCATCCCCTTCTGAATAACAAGCCTTTGAAAACCCTATGAACAATAGAGGAATACTGTTGGATATAGCACTAGAGGTAGTGTCCTTAGATTGAACAGTCAAAATGAGGATAAATAGCTGTAAACATCCTTTAATAATGGAAAAATGGAATATAGGGGTGAGGATTTGGAAAAGTACATTATGCTTAGAAACTAGGTGGAAGTCAGGGAAGGTATGGAGCACACTCAATGAGCTGGATTGACACAGTGATTTAATGGTGGGCTTGAGTGTGTCAGAGATGATGAGGATGGCACAGTAACGGGAAGGGTTCAGATCCATTGTTCATAGGGTCACTGTGAGTTGTACTCAACTCAATGATACTTGACAACAACAAAAAATGAAGGAAGAAGTTCAAGCTGCACTGAAGGCATTGGCAAAAAATAACATGTTTCAATTGACAGATGCGGTCTGGACATGCTATGTTAGTAAATTTAGAGAATAGCTGCTTGGTCAACTGACTGGAAGAGATCCATATTTGTTCCCGTTCCCAAGAAAGGTGATCCAACAAAATGTAGAGATTATCGAACAGTATCTTTAATTTCACATGCAAGCAAGATATTGCTGAAGATCATCCAAAAACAATTAGAACAGCTAATAGAGAACTGCCAGAAGTTCAAGCTTGGTTTAAAAGAGGCCATGGCACCAGGAATACCACTGCTGGTTATCAGATGGATCCTGGCTAAAAGCAGAGAATATCAGAAGAATGTTTATTTCTGTTTTATTTGCTATGCAAAGATATTTAACTCTGTGAATCATAGCCAACTATGAATAATGTTGAGAAGAAGGGGAATCTCAGAACACTTACTTGTGCTCATGTGAAACCTATACCTAGACCAAGAAGCTGTTGTATGAACAGAGCAAAGGAACATTGTATCGTTTAAAATTAGGAAAGGTGTACATCAAAGTTGTATTCGTTATCCTTACTTATTCAATCTGTATGCTGAGAAAATAATTTGAGAAGCTGGACTCTATGAAGAACATGACATCAGGATTGGAGGAAGACTCCTCAACAACCGGTGGTAGATAGATGAAAGAACTTAGAACACTTTCTAAAGAGGGTCAAACACTACAGCCTTCAATATGGATTGCACCTCAACGTTAAGAAAACAAAAATTCTCACTACTGGACTGTTAGGCAACATTATGATAAATGTACAACAGGTTGAAATTGGCAATGATTTCACCTTACTTGAATCCACACTCAACACTCTTAGTACTAACAGTCAGCAGACATATAGCATTTGGAAAGTCTGCTTTCAGAAAAACCTGAAGAGCAATAATATCAGTTTAAAGACTAAGGTGCACCTGATTTAGGCCTATGGTCTTTTTTTTTAATGACTTTCTATGCATCTGAGAACTGGACAGTGAATAAAGATGACAGAAGAAGAATTGATACCTTTGAATTGAGGTATTGGATAAGAGTATATTGGACCGCTAAGAGAAGAACAGATTATATATATATAT
>NW_006399768.1:21712148-21714130 GCF_000299155.1 Elephantulus edwardii | reverse complement strand
TTTTTTTCCCCATCACAGCTATTGGTGGAGTTGAATTGCTAAAGACACTTGGCCTTTGGTTTAGCAGGGCAACTTATTATGGACTACACCACCAGAGCTCCCCTTTGAATAATAATCATGTTAATAAATCTTTTGTATGGATATGGATATTATTGTCATTGACACACAGCACTGTACTTCAGAACAGATCTTCAAATGTTCTTTTTGACATTTCACCATTACACTTTGCACCATTCCTCTTCTATTTGTCATTAGTAGATCATATAGTTGACTAAAAACATCCAATTCCTATCCATTTCAGTTCATCAATGCCTAGGATGTCGATCTTGATGTGTTTCATTCCATTTTGACAACTTTCAATTTTCCTAGATCTACACTAGTCTGTGCATTTGCTGTACTGTGGTAACTCTTTTACTTTTCAAAGAGAAGAGTGAATTGGGGGGAGGGAGAAAAGTGCAACAATGAGTGAATGGAAATCCTCAGTCTCTGTAAACCTTCATTAAAACTAATAATACTTAAAGGAGTCAGAATAAAAAAAAAAACCCAAAAAACTAATAATACTAAAAAAATTTTTTAAAAAGTTCCTCGAAATACTTATTTCAAGCCTCACTCTTAGAGATTCTGATTCAGGAAACCCAAGGATAGGACTTGTTTCTGAATTTTACGCTAGACTTCGGGGCAGTATGTTTATCACACTTTGAGGAACCCTTGTCTAATGAAGCGTCAGGAAGCTGTACTTTCTATGAAAGACCACGGAAACGGAAGCATAATTTAACGTACACAGGCTTTAATCTAAACCTCCTTTGGTTACATCCTTTTTATAGGTAGGCTAGTGGGTAAGGGGTTGTGCTCCCAACCTAAAGGTGGTGGTTGTTGTGTACTGTAGAATTGGAGCCGACCCATAGCTGGTCCTCTGGCAGGTTTTCAGAGGCAGTTGATCACATGGCGTGGGGGGAGATTGCCCATCCTTCTCCTGCAGAGCAGCTGGTGGATTCAAATAGCCTATCTTTAGGTTAGGGAGCTCTGATGGCCTATTGGCAAAAAGGTCAGCTATGTGTTGGTTCCCACTACCACCACCTTCCTATTTGCACTGATGGTTTTAGAATATGTGCACTTTCTCACTTTGAGTGAACTATGCTCACTTAAGACTATGATGAAAATATTTTGTTCTCAGAAAGAATGCTTGTAGCGAGTGCACGGCAAAGTTACAGCTTATGATTAAAAAAGTTCTATGTGTGTTCCAAGAAGAGAATGACAAAAATGTTCCCTGAAAAGATGTTTGTGTATGTGGTTTACTTGTACAGTTTTGATGGAAAATAGACGAACTCATCTAATGAAAAGTTTACTTGTGACTCATATATAACCCATATACAACTCTCAGCCCTCCTGTAAAAAAAAAGTCTCCCCATTTTGCACCACAGAGCATTCTATATTCACCAAGTGTTACCAAAGCTTCTGCTTTTGCAAACCCCAAAATCAAAGTTTTAAATTTTTTCCTTGAATAATTCTGTTTCTTTTTACTCTTTGACATGTCTGTTTGGGACTTGGCTCCTAAGTGATTAAGAGGGGTGTCCCAGAATTCTCTGCAGGAATAAACTTTATAACATTTACTCCTGACATGGATTGAATTGTACCTCCTTAAAAAAAAAAATAAAATGGGTGGAGACTGAGAAAGATGGGATAAATTATGTTCACTGCACTGAAACAGATGAGAGATAGAACTGTTTAAAAGGTATATATGATTAGGTATTGTTGTCATGACAGGAGTTCAGAACGAAGGCTGCATAGTGGAGTAGACCTGCGGGGAGGGATTGTATAACAATGAAAGAACTTTTCTTTTACCTTTCAAAGAGAAGAACGAACTGGAGGGGAGGGGTGGGCAGGGAGAAAGTGTAACAATGAATGAATGGAAATCCAAAATCTCTGTAAATTTTCATTAAAATTAATAATAATAAATATTTTTTAAAAAATATGTTGAAGTC
>NW_006399768.1:21695375-21711138 GCF_000299155.1 Elephantulus edwardii | reverse complement strand
CAATGCAATACATCTCCTGATTTCCTAACTGCTGGTACCAATGGTGTTAATTGTTGATTTAAACAAGATGGAATCATTGATAGCTTTATTCCTGTCTCCATCAGTCATGATGTTGACTGTTGGCCACATTATTGAGGGTCTCTGTTTTCATTGTCTTTAAGGGAAAAATGAATATTTTTTTATCTATAAAAATAACTTTAAGTAGAAAATGCAGATTTTTTTTTAAATTCAAGAAATATTTTGGATATCTCTAGAAATAAAAAAATTATCTGTGGCTCCACAGAAGAGTTACTTCCTATTGTTGATTTACAGCCTTAGAAACCATGGAGTGTCACTATGAGTTGAAATTGATCAAACAAACAAAAGGAGCATTGTGTGAAAGTTTCAAAGCATGATTTACTTATTTTAGCCTGGCAGGCTGATAACTTTAGTTATCACTCATTTCCCTTCACACTTCCCTTCACTGCAACCTTCACAGCCCTAGACCTTCTTAAATATATAACAAAGGATTTAACCTGCAATTGTGAACTGTTTCAAACCGAAGTACAATTTGTAGAATAAAAATGTTACTCTTTTTCCCCTCCAACTTTTAGTTGTGCTTTGAGTGATAATTTACAGAGCAAATTTGCTTTACATTCAACCATCCATTCAGATTTTGTTTACTGTTATAACTAGAGTCCCCCGTATGATAATGTACTATTTCCACTTCCTCATGGTAATTCTCGTTTCCATTCATCCTTTTGTTCTATCCCTTCCTGATTTTTCACCTTTTTTCCTAGGGCAAATATGACCCTTCTGATCTCATATAATTGCTTGTTCTGGGGAGTGAGTCCCTCCCTGGTGTATCATTCATCTTGTAAACTTGCCTATTGTTTGGTTGAAAGTTGGGTCACAGGGATGTGCTTGGTTCCAGACTCAAAGGGCTGCTAAGGGCCAGAGATAGTCTGGGATTCCACCAATCTCTCAGACCAGAAAAGGCATTTGACTGTGTGGATCATAACAAATAATGACTAACACTGAGAAGAATGGGAATTCCAAAACACTTAATTATGCTTGTACAAAATCAGTAATTAGACTAAGAAGCTGCTATGCAAACAGAACAAGAGAACATGGTTTAAAATCAGAAGACTCAGAGCTATATTCCTTCTCCATACATATTCAATTTATATGCCAAGCAAATCATCCAAGAAGATAGAATCTGTGAAGAAGACTGTGGCATCATGATTGGAGAAGATTCATCAACAACCTGAGTTATGCAGATGACACCATTGAACCAACAGGCAATGCCATGATGAATGGAGAAAAGATTGAAATTGTCAACAATTTCTACTTGCTTGGATCCACTATCAACACCCTTGGTACCAGCAGTCAGGAAAAATGCAACACTGCTGTCAGGAATCTTTCCAAAGTCCTAAAGAGCAATGATGTCAGTTTAAAGATTAGTATGTACCTGATTTAAGCCACAATCTTTCCAATCACCTGCTACACATCTGAGAGGTAGACAATGAATGATAGAAGAATAATCAGTGTATTTGCGTTGTGGTTTTTGAGAAGAGCACTGAATATCCGATGGACTGCCACAAGAACAAACAGATATGTCTTGGAAAAAGTGCAACCAGAGTGTTCCTTGGAGGCAAGGATGGCGAAGCTTTGTCTCACGTATTTTGAACATGTTGATAGGAAAGGCTATACTTTGGAAAGGGACACCATGCTTAGAAAGATAGAGTCAATGAAAGAGAAGAAGACCCTTAATGAGATGGATTGAACACTATTTATAGAAAAGTTATGGGAATGATAAGGATGGCGCAGGATAGGAAAGGGTTCAGATATGTTGTTTATAGGGTCATTATGAGTCTACTCCAGATGCTTTGGAATTGGGAAGGGAGTGTGTCAGGGTTGTATTCTCTCTCCAAACCTAGTCAGTCTGTATGCTGAGCCAATGATCTGAGAAGCTGAACTCTGTGAGGAGGAGTGTGGCATCAGGATTGGAGGGAATAACCTGCATTGTCATTGTGCAGGGTTGTGCATGAAATAATGTTTACCTTTGAGATCTACTTCCCTCTCTGTAATGATACTGTGCTGGTCACCTCATTATTGTAGACTGTCTTTCCCTTCCCCCAAATTAATGTGTCTGTTATTTAGTTAGGGAGCTCTGGTGGCATAGTGCTAAGGAGCTGTGCTGCCAACACAGAGTAAATGGCAACGAGTTAGGGTTAAGTAGATTTGCTGAATCAAATGGTATTTCTACTTCCAACTTTTCAAGGAAATTGTCTCACAGGGGTTGCACCATTTTTACAATCCCATTGGTAGTATATAAGTTTCAGTCTCCCCACATCCTTCCCAGTGTTTATTGTTTTCTAACTCTAAGACTCTCTTAAAGCAAATTGAAAGGAATTCATTGAATACTCATGAGACATTTGAATAAGGAGTCATGGAAACTTCAATAAGTGAAGCCAAGGAGTGGCAGATGCTTTCTAGCTAACATAGAGCTGAATTGGGAGGGGATTTGCAGCAAGTAGGTACCACTGATTGGATGAACAATCAGGTGAAAGGTGGGGTATAGCAATAAGGCTTATTAAGATTGGTTCTATTTTACAGTTGACTTTTGGGGATTAGATGCAGAAAATAATTTTACAAAGCCTTATTCAAGTGCATAATAACCTGAGGACCTGATGTTAGATGATCATAGGGTGATTACTAAGCACATGTTCTGAGAACAGATTATTAAAATATCCTGAGAACATTTTGCACAATAACTTTCAATTACTATTTCAGTCAAGTCCTCCCCACTTCCCTGCCCATGTTCACTGTTTAGCTTAACTGCAAAGAAAAATATTTCCTTAGTGATAGGGTTAGTTTCTTGGTAATAGGATTGTTTCTGCGTAAAAGGGTAATAATATGCTAGAAAGAAGAAGAAATTAAGATGAGGTGTAAGCCTGAACTCTGAATCAGCCAGTTAATTTTGGTCAAGTGTCTTCCAAGTTGCCAGGCTCCATGACTTAGACTGGGTTCTCCAGAGAAGCAAAATCAGAAATACACACACACACACACAGACACACACACACACACACACACAGACATGCTCATATACAAAATAACAACCAGGTATATTTATATGTAGTTGTCGTATGCTGTCAAGTCAGAACCAACTCACAGCTGACCTCCCAGCATATTTTCAGAGGCAGTAAATTACACGGTAGGAGGTTGCCCATTATTTTCCCATGGAGCTGCTGATGGATTTGAACCATTTGCCTTTGGGATTACAGTGTAGCTTTTTAGTATATGTGCTGTTGATGCAGTATAATGTTTTACCACTAGGCCAAACTATTAGAGTGAGATAATTATTATCTCAAGTAAATTGACCAGATGACTGTAGAAATTGGTAAGTCAGGAGGGGATAAATAATGAACATTTCATTGGAACCAATGAAGAACTGTTTAAAAGGAATATATGCTTAGACATTATCTGCATGGCAACAGCCTAGATTAAGAAGTGCACAATAAAGTGGACTGGGGGAGCAGGAAAGGGAGGAAATTAAACAACAATGTATGAATATTATTTTTAAAAAATTGAACAGGAGAGAGGGAGGGAAATGTGTAACAAAGAATGAATGAAAATCCAACTTTTCTGTAAACTTTTGCTAAAATCACAACAAAAAAAGAAGAAAAACAAACCCCAACTATCAGGCTAAAGACTTCTGATTCACGTAGTAGCAAGAGCAAGCAAGTTCAAGTTTGTCAGGTAAAACAGTAGGCTGCTGGCTTCAGAGGCCAGTGTAGGCATTACAGTCCAAGTCCAAAGAATCAGAGGTTAGATGATGAAATGCCAGATGCAGGATCCAGATCATCAAAAAACACAAGGTTTTTCCTAGATGTCCACAGATAGTTGATGAAGGCCACAGTCCTAAGGGCTTTTACATTGACTGGCTTCTCACAGCAAATCTCATTATAAGGATGATCACATCTTATCAGATCTCATGCAGGGAATGTTGTTGGTAGGTGTCAATGAGTAAAGTGACCCTATGAACAAAAGATCTTAATCCTGCCCTATCTTGTAACATCCTCATCACTTCTGACACACTTGAGCCCCTGCAGCAATCACATTGTCAATCCATCTTGTTGAGAGTCTTTCCCTCTTTCACTGACCATCCACTCCATGATGTCCTTTTCCACGGAATAGCCTCTCCTAGCAACATGCCCAAAGTATGTGAGGCAAAGCTTCACCATCCTTGCTCCCAAGGAAACTCTGGCTGCACTTTACCCAAGACATATCTGTTTGCTCTTTTGGCATTCTATGAGATATTCAGAATTCTCCAACACCACAGCTCAAAGGCATCAGTTCTTCTGTCATCTTTATTCATTGTCCAGCTCTCAGATGCACAGCAAGTGATTGGAAAAAACCATGGACTACATCAAGTGCACCTTAGTTTTCAAGTTAATATCACTGCTCCTCAGCCTTTTGGGCAGAGAGAGAGAGATCAGCTGGCCCAGTGGACAGAAGTGATGCTACCAAGCCAAAGGTGTGTGACTTTTAATCCGTGGCCCTCGGGCCAGTCTTTCATTGTTTTTGTCTAGACATTCCTCTAGGTCGTATAGCCCTGGTGTACAAGTTGCTGTCCTGCGGTCACTTGTGGTTGCTGTGAGGCTGAACACTGTGACACTGATGTGTCAAATGCATTAATGGTTGGTTACTCAATGTGGACAGAGAGTAGGGTGGAGCTCCCCAATGAAAACAAGCTTGGAAGGAGCAGTGACATCCACCTCCATAATAGCTTGCCTCCGGAAACCCTATGAACCTGGAGAAAGGATGAAAGACACCCAAGCTTCGAGGACTCTCCTTCATAGGGTCGCTATGAGTCGGCTAAGACTCAATGGCACTTAACAACAACAACAACAGCATTTTGGAGAGGTCCCTGACAGCGGATTTTCCCAATGCAATACATCTCCTGCTCTCTTGACTACTAGTACCAAGAGTATTGATTGTGTATCCAAATAAGAGTAAATCATTAAAAATTTCAAACTTTTCTCCATCTATCATGATGTTGCTTATTAGTCTGGTGGTGAGAAATTTTGTCTTCTTGGTGTTGAGATGCAACCCATATTGAAGGCTACAGTCTTTGATCTTTGGCAGCTAATGTTTGAAGTTCTCTTCACTTTCAGCAAGCAAGGCTGTATAATCTGTATAACGGAGTTGTTGATGACACAATCTTGATGCCACATTCTTTACCACAGAGTCCAGCTTCTCAAATGATTTGCTCAGCATATAGATAGAACAGTTATGGGAGATCTATCAAGGGGATGAGTATTATAATCGCCAAATCAGAGAATCATGGCAGTCAAACTTTAAATCTCACAAAGATATTCCTTCCTTTTTATCAAGAATTTCAAAGATCATCCTCTGATCACACTCAATGACATTCCTTCTTCCCTGTTAGCTCTCTTTAGGACTTTCAACTCAACTCATTGCCATTGAGTTAGAAGTGATTCATTATCTGACACTTCAGTCAATTTTCAGAGGCTGTAAATTGCATGGGAGAGTGTCCATTTGAACCACTTGCCTTTGGGTTTACAGTACAACTCTTTCTTCACAAAGTTACAGAACTATGTTTAGTGGCATTCATTTGTTGTTAAGTGCCATCAAATAGTAGGCAACTCATAGTGACCCAATGAGCGAAAGACCTGAACACTTGTATAACTTTCATCGTTTCTCCACGTTCACAGAGTTTCCAGAGGCAAGCTATATTAGAAGTGGATGCCACTCCTATTTCCAAGCTTGTTTTAATCAGGAAGCTCCACCAAACAATGTCCACCATGGGTAACTATTATCGCATTTGACACATCAGTGTCACAGTGTTTACCATCACAGCAACCACAAGTTGCCTCTGTACTGCAAATGGACAGACCAGTGCTATACCACTTAGAATGTTTGACAAAGAAACAATTAAAACCAGGCCTAAGTGCCGCAGATTAAAATCACCCACCTTTGTCATTCATTTAGTGATGTTTATATCAGTGTTTTAAGGTTTCCAACACTGCAGTTGGATATCTTTACCATGTCATAACTCTAGCATCTGATTCTATGATCTTGGGGAAACTAACAGAGCAAAACTATGTTAAGGAAAGGATGTGACCTTTTAAAAAACTTAATCTAGGATGTGGAGCCCCTCTATCTCATTATGTGAGAATCTATATGCATTACTGTATTCATCTGCATTACATTGGTAGGCTGCTTTAGTAATATATTTGATCATTTCTAAAGTGACAGCTAGATCAATTAATAATAATAATAATAATAATAATCCAGTAGCAGATAGAGATTTTATTCAGAAACGTGTTTTTCTCTGCCACTAGCTTTAAAAAATCAATAAATGGAATGGTAAGCTTGTTTGCTTGAGGGACCAGTCCTCGGAGAAGCACATCATTCTTCAAAGGGTAGAGGGACAGCACAGGAAAGGAAGTCTCCAGATAAAATGGATTGACACAGTAACTGGGGAGAATGGGGGTAGGTGTGTCGGGTCAGTGAGACTGGCTCAAGATAGGACAGAGGTTAGAGCTATTGTACATAGGATCTCTATGAGTCTCAGGTAACTCTATGACACATAACAACAATAATATTTGCATTTCAGTTGGAGTACTTTAGTCAGTGAGATAGTCCATGGCAGGGGTGGGGTAGGGTGGAGGGAAACAGACTCTTTAATTGGGAGAGATGAGCCTAAATCAAACTTTTAACTACCTATCCGATTTTCTTTTAATTTGTCCATTAAGTAAGTGTCTTGGTCACTTACAAGAGGACTTTTGGTGTTCTTCAAGTGGGGATGATATTTTAAAAATATAAAGAAACAGCCCAGATGGATTGAAATAAAATGGTTTGAAGATTAGGATACAAGCATGCAGGAGCAATAATTTTGTAAATTATTACCTAACTTGGAAGGGACTGGAGAGCATTATGCTGAGTGAATTAACTCAGTCCCATAAGGACAAATACTGTATAAAACCATTATTGTAAGGGAGTTTTGGTGGCCTAGTGGCAAGAAGTTGTCTTACAATCCTGACGGTGCATGGTTCTAATCCATCAGATGCTCTGTTGGAAAAGGAGGGGCAATCGTCTCCTGTGCCAGTTAGATCTGATTTGATAGTTGTTGTTATGTACCATCGAGTCACCTGTGACTCATAGCGACCCTATGTACAACAGCCCTAAACCCTGCTCTATGCTGTGCCAATCTCATTGTCTCTGACACACCACCTACCCAGATTACCGCAGTCACTGAACCAATCCATCTCATAGAGGATCTTCCTCTACTGCACTGTTGTTCCTCCACTCTCCCAAGCATGGTGTCCCTCTCCCACAAGAAAAAAACAACAAACAATAACAACAAAAAATTTATTATAGAATTAATATGAGGATCCAAGGGGTGGGAGAGGGTGGAAACAGAGGGGTGAGGATGCGCAGGGGAAGCGGGGAATTAATCATGGGGATGCACAATTTGATGAGGGAGTGAGAGAAATGGGAAGGAACTGGTGCTTAAAATAATGTTTTAGAATTTTGTAAATAAACTAGTATAATAAAAAGAAAATAAATACTGAGCCACAAAAGTGGCAGTGGCTTGATGGAGAAGGCTTCTACTCAGTGGGAAAATATATAGATTTACACACAGTTGAGGGTGGAAGAAAGATAAAATCAACTTGCTGTTCAAGCATTGGTTCTGAAGGCAGAGGGTCTCTCCCACGTGGAGAATGGCCTGAGTTAAATTGGGAGTAAATTGGACATTGGGAAAACTGACTGGCAGTTTCATCAAAGCACCACTATTCAAATATGTATTTTAAAAAGGCAATTGCTATTAACTCTTCCTTCCTTTTCATCAGGACTGTAAGCCATGAATGAAGGCAATGTCTCTAAAAGGGAGTTGTGAAGCAGCCTGTTGAGCTGTTCTGTCAGTCGGGTTGCTGTCTGTTTGTGGAACCCCTGTTTGCATTGACAATGGGTTTATGGGCCTGAATTTTTAAATATGGAGATCTCAGAAGGGAGTCAAAGGGCTTCTAAGAGGTTTGTCACTAAGGGACCATTTTTAATAGCAGTTCTGGAAGAGGCTACAAACTCCCTCTGTTCATATATTAAAATCATGAACTATCTTGAATCCATAACCTGAGTTCATAAAATCCATTTAAAAAACATTGACTGACTATCCAGAAACCAATTTGCAAGGGTTTGTGGGTATGAGCAGCTTGACTTTTTGAGCCAAGATGATATTAGGTGGTGGCAGTTTTTGAGGATCACAGTAGATGTGGTCACAGTATAATCCACCTCAGAGCTAGCAGGCTCTGGTTTAAATATCATCCATCAACAAATAAAAATGAATTAACTGCTAAAGTTTCTTTTAAATCTTGAGTGGGAAACAAAACCAGAAAAATTTAAGCCATCATGGTGTTGATAGTGATTATCATTAGGTAGAAGTGACAACATAGCTAAATTCAAGTACACCCTGGCATGCAATCAAATATTGCAAGCATGGGGCACATAAACATCAAGAAAGTTTCATAAAATAATGTCTGCTGTTGCTTCTGTATCTTTGTGGTCATAGCTGTCACCCTAAGGCAAGGAGAGTAATGTCTGATATCAGAATCTAACTTCAAGTTGTCAAAACTAATTGGTCTCTGTGGTCCTCTCTGCTTCTATGAGAGGATTTCTAAGATACTTCTAGGAGAAAAAAAATTATAGTTGGAAAATCTTAATGTTAGCCTAATGATCCTTTTAATTTTATGACAGTCTCCTTACTGTTTTCTGATAGTTGAAAAAGATCAGGTTCTGAAGTCTTTAAATATTTATATAGTGGTTGAGTTGAAATAGAAAAATTTGGTACCCAGGTTGTGCAATGCATACACATTTCTATAAAAATATAGGAAAACAAGAAAGCTTTAAATGTTTGTATTTTAGCACAATTAAATGTGATGACATGTTAAATACTTAATATAATTTCATTTTAATCATTAAATAGTAACCATATTGCTGAAAAGATTTTGAATTTAATGTTACAGATAATTTGAAGTTTCTGTGACAAAGTTAACTTATAATAACACTAGAGAGTGAAATATTTGATGTTAGTAAGCTTGAAAAGTAATGAAGAGCCAGATAAGAGAAATGGGGGGAAAATGTTAAACAATGTGAATTTTCTGGTAAAGCCAAAGATTTTGATGATGTTAAATTTAAAAGAAATAAAGCTTCAAATAAAGTAATACAATTATAATATTGTACACTTATTGTTTAGTACTAAGCAAATATTGACAAAGTTTAAAGGAAATTTAGTTTTTTTCTTGTTTAGCGACATGCTTTATATAATTCATAAGCTAATATATATTTAGTATTTTTTTCTCTCTTTATAAAATAGAAATAAAAAGAGATTGTTTCCTGTAAAAATAGTACAGGTGGCATGAAAGTGGCCTCCTTTGACCTCCACTAAAAGTCATTCTTTCTGTGAACAACATCAATGGCACAAAATTGATTCCCGTGAGGCCAGACATGCCCTATGCTCCTGACACCGATTCTTTTTTTTTTTGTTTATTTCTTTCATTTCTTTTTTTAAAATTTTAATGGAAGCTTACAGAGACTTTGGATTTTCATTCATTCAATGTTGCACTTTCTTCCCTACCCACCCCTTCCTCCCAGTTCTCTTTTCTCTTTGAAAGTGTTAAAAAAATATTCTTTCATTGTTATACAATCCTCCCCCGCCTCCCAGTCCACTCCACTATGCAGCTTTTATTCTGGACTCTTGTCATGACAATAATACCTAACCATATACTTCTCTTAAAAAGTTCTCCCTGTCATCTACTTCAATGCAGTAGGCATTATATGCACTATTTATCCCCTCTTAGGGTCTCCCCAACCCCAGTGTCAGTCCCGCTTTACAACAGTGGCACTATACAGTATTTGTCTTTTTGTGACTGAGATACTTCACTCAGCATAATGTCCTCCAGGGCCACCCATTTTGTATACTATTTCATGAGTTCCTTGTTTTTCAATGCAACATAGTATTCCATTGTGTGAATATACCACAACTTTTCTACCCATTTGTTTGTTGATGGCATTTGAGTTGTTTCCAATTCTTTGTTATTGTGAACAAAGCTGCAATAAACATGGGTGTGCATATTTCTGCTTAGGTGGCAATTCTAGTTTTTTCAGGGTATATTCCCAGTAGCCGAATCTCTGGATAAAATGGTTATTTCTATTTCCAACTTTTTGAGAAAGCGCCATACTGCCTTCCATAATAGTTGCACCATTTTACACTTTTACCAATTCTAACACCAACTGTCCTCCCAGGGCATTCCCTGCTCTACTACTGAATCACTATTCTGTTGCAACAGTCACACAGAACCCACTGAACCATACTCACAATGGTGGGATTTACCAAGGACATTAACAGGCTACAATTCCGTTTGGAAACAGGGTACAATTCTTCAGTGAGGTCAGCTTCTCAGGAGTGTTTGCAAGCCCTATAACTTTCAGCTTTAGCTTAGTGTTACAAAGCTTACTTAGTCTTTTTAGTTATTAATTCCCTCTCTGGAGTCCTCTAACCGGCTTGAGGGAAGGTCCCACCCAGGCTCTGACTCTAGGGAGTTCCAGTCCTTGATCTGGGCTTTCTCTCACCTGGCGTCTCTCTCATGTTGGTCTCTGGTTCGTTCCTGCTGCGGCTGCTGTTGCGTCTCAACTTTGGTTTGTCCATCTCTCATAGGAATTTCTCTGGCCCTGAAGGATACGTGCCAGTTCTCTGCTGCTTTCTTGCTAGTTGTGAAGTATACATATCTTATCACTGAACCTACTCATTTTAAACCTGAGGCGGTGGCAGCACCAAGCAGTGCCATCATTAGTAGTCTTCACACTTTATTTGTATGTTGCCACACAGCCATGTGGTGAAAGTCAAAGACAATGTGTCACAAAAGGCATCTTGGACAGGAAATCCTATCACTTTCCTACAGTGTTTTAAGATATCAGGAACTTTTATAGGAACAATCATTGAGTTGTTTTATTAAAGATTCCAAGAGAATTGCATGTAAGAGTTTAACCTATTGATGTAGCATACTTCCCAGTTTTCTGTACATACAAGTTACTCGGGAGGATGGGGATTGTGAATTAATCACAGGCATGCCTTTGCTAAGGGGAATTTAGCTTTTGACTTGAACAAATTGAGCTCCCTGCACCACAAATTAGAATCTACAGGCCTCTAAATTGCACCTTTTCAAGAGGCCTATATTTTGATTGTTTAAACACTCTAATAACAGTTTGTTAAATCAGAACTACTTTTAACTATTTTCCAATTAAAAAACCAAGTCCGGTGGCCAGTAGATGGCGGTGGGTTCGAATCCACCAACTGGTCTGGGAGAGAAAGATGGACAAAATCTTCATTTATAGGCACTGAATCCTTGGTGCATTACATCAACAGATACTTGAAATCCCTTCTACACTGACCCTAACATGCTTTGATGTGCACAAGAGCCAAATTTGTACAAAGCGTTTGTAATTTTAACCACTAGATGGCAGACTTACCACATAAAAATGCTCAAGTAGCGTTTGGAAGATTTCCTACTAAAACAAAAACCCAAAACCTGAACAGAACACAAAAGGCAATGAGTTCAGGAGACAAACAGAACTTTGGAATTCTCAGGATGTGATTTAAATCTAACAGAGAATTCAACCAAAGCAACAAGGTGGACATTTTCTTGTGACCAAAAGATGGCTGGTTCTGGTCCATGCCATATCCAGTTTATGTGGTAAGGTGACTTTTGAGTCCAGTGCAATTCATAGTACCCCTCTGAACAACAGACCTAAACTCAGCCCTATGCTGTGCCGTCTTCATCATTTCTGACACGCTTGAGCCCATTACTACAGTTACTGTGTGAATCCGTCTCATTGGGAGTCTTCCTTTTTTCTGCTGAATCTGTATCTTCCCAAGCATGATGGCCCTTTCCAAAGAATAGCCTCTCCTACCAACAGGCCCAAATAATGAGATACAGTTCATGTTATCATGGAGTTTTAACTCCTTTGCAGCTACTATCTGCCCTGGATGATTTTAAGTGGTTGCTCTGAACTCTGCTCCATCCCCAACAACTTATGAGACCCAAAAATACTTTACAAATTAGTTTTATCACGTTTTATTCAGAGAAAGAACTTTAGTAAAACAAGACAGAAAACAGAGGAAAAACTTGACATGTAACCTAAGAAAGGTAATGACTAGGTGGACAGTCTTTTCTCATTTAAAACAACAGAGGCTCAAAAACCACAATTACGAAGGAACTGGCAAAATGCCCAGACCATGACCAGAGATGAAAAGAAGCTACTTCAATAAATTTCCAAAAACCAGGTCGCAAAAAATATAGACTCTATATGAGGGTGGAGAGCTCTGGTGGATTAAGGCTAAGCAGTTGTGCTGTCAACTCTAAGACATGTGGTTGGAATCCAGCAGGAGCTCTACAGGAGAAAGACAAACAGTCTCCTCCCCTGTGATTGAATTGTTTTGCCTCCATAACACATATTGGCAACAACAATCTAAGGGCTGAGAACTCTGGAGCATTGTCTTGGGGTGTTGAGCAGCTATCCCATAGACTGGGCATCTCTGGTAGTGTGAAGCCACTAGTTACTCTGATGGACAATCTCTTCCCTTGTGGTTTACAGGATCAGACACCTGCTGGAGGGTTAGTTATGAATCGGTTTCAATTTGACTGCAATGACTTTTTCAAGTTTTATCTGAGAGAGTATTTCATGCTGAGAGAAGTGGAAGATTAGAGAGAAAAAGGAAGACCATCAGCAGCATGTACAATACAGGGTCTGTAACAATATGCTTGAGCATGTCTGAGACGGCGAGGGTGCCAGAGGATCATGCCAGGTGCCGGGCTATTGTTCCTGGGACCACTAGGAGTCACAGTTGACTCTATAGCATCTAACAACAACAATGACAGCTTACTTCCACTGAAGATAGCTAGGATCTGAAGAAGCACAAATCCCCAAAAGTCTCTGTACCTGTGTTGTTAGGTGCCATCAAGTCGCGTATGACTCTTAGCAACTCTACGAACAAGAGATCTGAACCCGGTCCATCTTGTGCCAGCCTCAGCACCTCTGACACAGTTGAGCCCATTGCTGCAGTTACTTTATCAGTCTATTTAGTTGAAGGTCTTCCTCTTTATGTTGACCCTCCACCTTTCCCAGCATGATGGTTAAAGGTAGATGGTCAGCAAATGTCCCACCAATGTCCCTCTCCAAGGAACATTCCCAAAGTATGTGAGATGAGGCTTTGTTATCTTTGCCTCCAAAGAGCACTGTGCTTGTAATCTCTCTAAGACGTATCTATTCTTTTGGCAGTCCGTGGGATACTCAGCACTCTTCTCCAATATCACAACTCAATGGCATTGATTCTTCTGTCATCTTTATTCACTGTGCAGCTCTCAGAGGTGTAGCAAGTGATTGAAAAGTCTATGGCCTGAATCAGGTGCAACTTAGTCCTCAAACTGACAGCATGGCTCCTCAGTAATTTGAAGAGTTCCTTGACTGCAGACTTTCCCAGGGCACTACGTCTCCTGATTTCCTGACTGCTAGTCCCAACGGTGTTGATTGTGGATCCAAGTAAGATGAAGTTGTTGTCCATTTCTCATGATGTTGCCTGTTGGTCAAGTGGTGAAAATTTTTGTTTTCTTGACAATGAGATGCAATCCACAGTGAAAGCTGAATTCTTTGATACTCTGCAGCAAGTGCTTCAAATCCTCCTCACTTCCAGGAAGCACAGTTGTGTAACATAGGTTATTGATGAGTCTTCCTCCATGCCTTATGCCACATTCTTCTTTCTAGCATCTCAAATAATTTGCTCAGCATACAAATTGAATAGACATGGAGAAAAGACACAACCCTGACACACACCTTTCTTAATTTTATTCTATGTAGTGTTCCCTTGCTCTGAGCGACAGCCTCTGGTCAGGTGTAGATTTCACATGAACACAATTAAGTCTCCTGGGATTCTCAGTCTTCTTCATGTTAGCCATAGTTTGTGATCATCCACAACATTATGATCTAGTCAAATGTATGGTCAATAAAAACACAAATAGACAGTCTTCTGATACTCTTTGCTTTCAGCCGGGAACCATCTGACATCAGCAATGTTATCCCTGTTGCCTCTTCTAAATCCTGCAGGAACTTCTAAGAGCAGTTCTCTGTCTAGGTACTGTTCTAGCCTTTTTTAAAAGGATTTCAGCAGTATTTTGCTGGCATATGGTATTGATGATATTGTTCAATAGTTTCCACATTCTATTGGATCACCTGTCTTAGGAATGGGGACAAATATGGGTCTTTTCTAGTCTGTGGGCTAGGCACCTATCCTCCAAATTTCCTAACACAAACTGATGAGCATGTCCTGGGTTTCATCACTTTATTGAACCGTGTCAATTGGTAGCTGATTGATTCCTGCGACATTATTTTTTGCCAGTGTTTTTAATGAAGCTTGAACTTCTTCATTTATTACCATTGTCTCTTGATCAAACGGAGCTTCCTGAAACATTTCAGGGTCAGCCAATTCTTTATTGTACAATGATTCTGTGTATTTTCTCCATATTCTTTTGATTATTTCTGGATCATTCAAGATTTTATCCATAGTATCTGAGAGATACTCTGTTGAAACAAGTATTGTGGTTTGAATTTGTGTGTCAGTTATTTCAGGTTAAGAAATGCTGTGCCTGTTACAGACTCCAACTCTTCTGCTCCTTGGATTTCCCTGGAGAAGGTGCCTTGTATATCTTACTGGCTTTGGCAAAAAAAAAAATCCTAGAATTCTTAGGTTCTGTTCAAGCAAAATGAAAATGATTTATTAAAAGGTTAAGAGGCATTTGAATGGCGAGTCACGGGACCTGAACAAATGAAATTATGAATCTGGAGTGGAAGATGCTTTCTCACAGGACAGACAGAACCAGGAACTAACAGGCAGAGCCCTTGGTGGATCTGTGATTGTGGAAATGAGACGAGGGGTGGGGCATCCTAAGATTGATTACATTGTTAAATCTGATTTTTGGGGGATTGGGCACGGAACATAATTTTAAAGAGCACAATTCCAGACATTTCACCTGGGGAGGAATTTTCAGGTGATCATAGGACAGTAAGGCATTTTGAAGTTGTTGTTGTGTACCATTGAGTTGGAACTGACCCATAGCTGACCCACTGGTGGGTTTTCAAAGACTATTAATCACACAGGAGGAGATTACCCTTCCTTTGCCCAGGGAGCGGCTGGTGGACTCAAACCATATCCTGAGCACTAAGTGCTTACTATAGTACCATGTCCTATAAATTTTGGAATTTCATGAAAGTTGGACAATGAATAAGAATGACAGGAGACTCAAAGCCTATGAATGCTGATGTTAAAGAATACTAACTACTCCATGGACTGCCAAAAGGTCCAACAAGTCTATTTTGGAGGAAATACAATCAGAGTGTTCATTAGAGGCAAGGATGTAAACCTTCATCTCACATACTTTGGGCTTCTTGGTCAGAGGTCAGAAGGGAAAAAGACATCTTGCTAGAAAAGGTAGAAAGGCTGAGAAAGAGTGGAAGTCCCTCAATGAGAAGATAGAGTAACATAGTGACTGTAACAAAGAGCTTGAGCAGAGAGGAGATCATAAAGCTAATTGATGCGGGACAGGACAGGGTCAGATCTGTTGTTCATAGGGTCACTAAGAGTCATGGTTGGTTTGATGGCATGTAACAGCAAAGACTATAGCATAGTAAAGGAAACTTTTTATTA
>NW_006399768.1:21678362-21695275 GCF_000299155.1 Elephantulus edwardii | reverse complement strand
TTTTGTTTTGTTTTGTTTTGTTTGGGGTTTTTTTGCTGGAAAAACAAGAGTTTCTTTTCCTCTCATAAGTAGTCTGGACAAGGTGTGACGGAAGACCTGACCTCAGCATCTCAGAACTATCAGAGATAATATCTATTATTTTCTCTTCCTTTTAGTCACATAGTGGCTGCCTGAGCTCCAGGCATCATGTCCACACCTGGAGCAGGAAGAAGGAAGTAGGGTAACATGTGCCTGTAGTGTTTGTCTCATTATTATTATTATTATTATCATTACTATTATTATTATTAATGTTGTTGTTGTGTACCATTTAGTCAGATCTGTCTGGCACAGGAAGAGATTACCACTCCTACTCCAGCAGAGCATCTGGTGGATTTGAACCGCATGCCTTCAGGATTGAAAAATGGATCTTTCTAGTCTATTGGCTAGGTATTGTTTTTTACCAGTATATTTAATGACGCTTGAATGTCTTCCTTCATTATCATTTGCTTTTGATCATATGGTACTTCCTGAAACATTTCAGTGTCACCCAGTTGTTTTTTTGTACAGTGATTCTGTGCATTCCTCCATCTTCTTTTAATTCTTCCTGGATCACTCACAATTTTGCTCATAGCATTTCTGTCTTGTAATTTGGGGCTTGATTTTATTTTTCAGTTTTTTTCAGCTTTAGAAATCAGCGTAATAACCACAAATAAAAAAATGTTTCTTTTATTATGATGTTGATTTCTTGAGAAACCTAGTCAATCTGTAGCTGAGCACATTACCGGAGAAGTAGGACTGTCTGAAGAAGAATGTAGCATCAGGATTGGAGGCAGACTCATCAGTAGCCTGTGTTACACAGATGACACAACTTTGCTTGCTAAAAGTGAAAAGAACTTGAAGCACTTGCTTCAGAAGATCAATGAATAAAGTCTTCAATATGGATTGCATCTCAATGTCAAGCAAACACAAATTCTCACCAATTGACTGGTAGTCAATGCCATGATAGATGGAAAAAAGACTGAACTTGTTTATGACTTCATCTTACATCCACAATCAACATTCTTGGTACTAGTAGTCAGAAAATCAGCAGATTTACTGCACTGGGGAAAATCTGTTGTCAGGGTTTTCTCTAAATTACTGAAGAACAATGGTATCAATTTACAGACTAATGAGCACCTGAGTTAGGCCATGGTCTTTTCAATTACTTGCTATGTATCTGAGAGATGGACAATGAATAAGACTGACAAGAAAAAAATTGATACCTTTGAGTTGGACAATGAATAAGGATGACAGAAGAAGAATTGATGCCTTTGAGCTATGGTGTTTGAGAAGAGCACTTAACATCCCATGGACTGCCAAACCCAAACAGGTATGTTTTAGAGAGGGTACAGCCAGAGTACTCCTTGGAGGCAAAGAAGACAATGATTCATCTCTCATGCTATGGGTATGTTGTTAGGAGAGGCTGTTCTTTGGAGAGGAACATCATAGATGGAAAGGTAGAAGATCAGCAAAAGAGAGGAAGATCCTCAACCAAAAGGATTGATATCATGATTATTGCAGTGGGCTTGAGTGTGTTAGAAATAATGAGGATGGCACAGGATAGGACAGTGTAAAGACATGTTGTTCATATATCTATATGTTGCTTTGAATCATATTTGACTCATTGACAACTAATAACAACAATATCTAGTTCTGTGTTGTAGATTGCCTTTACCTTTACCCATCTTATCACCTAATTAATAGTCATTCTTTCTCCCCTCTCCCTCCCTTTTCATCCCTGCAACACCCTGAGCCCATTGCTATAGCTCCTGTGTCAGTATTTCTCCTTGAAAGTCTTCCTCTCTTAATTTGATCTTTTACTTTGCTGAGCATATTTGTCTTTCTCCAGGGACGGCCCCTCCTAAAAATATGTATGAAATATAGACGTCTTGTCATTTTTGTTTCTAAAGATTGAGGCTGCACTTCTTTTAAGATAGATTTATTTGTTCTTTTCTTAGTTTGTGGTACATCCAGTATTCTTCACCACCACCATCACCACCATCATGGCTCAAAGCCTCAACTCTTCCTTGGTCTTCATTATTCATTATTTAACTATTATAGCATATGTTGTTGTTAGGTGCCATCAAATTAACTATGACTCATAGTGACACTCAGAACAAAAGATCTGAACCTTGCCCTGTCCTGCATCAACCTCACGATCTTTGTCGTGGTCAAGTTCATTGCAGCAGTCACTGCATTAATATATATTTTGGAGGACCTTCCTCTCTTTCACTTATTTTCTATCTTTTCCAGCAGTATGTCTCTAAGAACTAGTTTCTCCTGAAAATATGCCCAAAAGTAAGCAAGACAAAGTTTCACCATTGTTGCCTCTAAGGATCACTGTGGTTGTACTTACTTCAGGACAGATTTGTTTGTTCTTTTGGCAGTCCATGGTATATTCAACATGGCAATATTCCATGCATCGACTCTTCTTCAGTCATCTTTTATTGTTCAGCTTTCAAATGCATAGGAAGCAACTGAAAATACCCAGGCTTGAGCAAAGCATACTTTAGGCTTTAAACCTTTTGCTTCAAAACTTGCTCTTTCACAGTAAATTTCCCCATCACAATATGTCATTTGATTTCTTGACAGCTGCTGCCTTTGTGTTTATTGTGCATCCAAGTAAAGAGAAATCTTTAACAATGCCATGTTGTTTTATGTGTTGTCGAGTTGCCTGCAACTCATAGTGACCCTATGTACAATAGCCCTAAACCCTGCTCTATCCTGAGCCAATCTTATTGTTTGTGACACACCACCCCAGTCACTGAGTCCATCAATCCACTTCATTGAGGATCTTCTTCTCCTGCACTGTCCCTCCACCCTCCCAAGCTTGACATCCCTCTCCAAGGACTGGTTTCTCCTTGCAACATGCCCAAAGTATGGCAGATGAAGCTTCAGGATCCTTGCCTCCAAGGAGCAACCTGGTTTCACTCTCCCTAGGCTGAACCTGTTTCTTCTCCTGGCAGTCCATGATATATTCAGTATTCTTCTCCAGCATCACAGCTCCAAGGTATGAAATGAAAAACGTTTGTTCATCAAAGGATCTCTCTGGAAACTAAAGTGCATCTGATACAGGCCATGGTCTTTGCAATCACTTGTTATGCATCAGAGAGTTGGACAATGACCAAGGAGGATAGAAGGAGAATTGATGCCTTTGAGCTGTGGTGCTGGAGAAGAGTATTGAGAATACCATGGACTGCTAGGAAAACAGATTCATCCTGGAAAGGGTTAAACCAGGCGGCTCCCTGGAGGCAGGGATTCTGAAGCTCCGTCTAACATACTTTGGACATGTTGTGAGAGACCGCTTGGAGAGGGACATCATGCTTGGGAGGGTGGAGCGACAGCGCAGGAGGGAAAGGCCCTCTATGAGGTGGATTGATTCAGTGACTGGGGTAATCGGGATGGATGTGTCAGAGACAGTGCAATTGGCACAGGACAGAGCAGAGTTTAGGGCTGTTGTACATAGGGTCGCTGTGAGTCGCAAGTGACTTGACGGCACATAACAACAACAAGAACAACGAAGAGTAAAAATACAAGTTACTAACTGAGAAAATATGTTTGGAAAACTTACATATGACAAGAATCTAATAACAAAAAAAATATATAAAACTTTAACAACTTAACAATAAAAAGAGAAATAACCAAACTATAAGAAGGGCAATGAACTTTTGTCTTAGTTATCTAGTACTGTTATAACAGAAATACCACAAGTGCATGACTTTAAAAAACAGAAATTTAATCTCTTACAGTTTGTTGTTGTTAGGTGCCATCGAGTTGAGCATGACTCTATGAACAAAAGATCTGAACCCTATTCTATGCTGTGCCATCCTCACACTTCCTGACGCACAAGAGCCCATCGCAGTAGTCACCATATCAATCCACCTGGTTGACGTTCTTTCTCTCTTTTGCCGACCCTCCACCCTTCCCAACATCATGTCTCTCTCCAAGGAATGGCTCCTCCTAGCAACATATCCAAAGTATGTGAGGCGAAGCCTCATCATTCATGTTTCCAAAGAGCACTCCGATTGCCCCATCTCCAAGACACATCTCTGTTCTTTTCGACATCCATGGGATGTTCAGTGTTTTTCTCCAACACCACAGCTCAAAGGCTGTTTAGGTGATTAAAAATCCAAGTTAATTAAAGTCCTCTAGAGGAAGGCCAGATGTTTCTTAAAAATGTCCATGTGCCTTGACCTTTCCTGGTGTCAAAGAGCTTCCTTGCACAGGAGCAATGGGTCACCAAGATACAGAGTCCACTCTTGGTGACACTTACTTGATTCTGAGGTTCTTCTCCCCTACTTGTGCCACCCCCACCCCAAGATCACTTTCTTCCCCCTTTATCTCCAGTGATAGAAGGTGCTACAGATCACACCCTAGGGAAAATTTCCTTACTTGCTACTAGGAATGTGATAGGCTCAAGGAGCGTTGTATTCCTTTTTTAATTGTTTTACAGCTATTTAGTTTAGCATTTAATAGGGGATAGTTACATAGCTTCCTGTAGAACGTGCAAGAGCTATATGTGACCTCTTCCAATTCTACAAGGGGAGCCTGCCCCCATCAACATTATCCACAACACAGAACCATTTTCATGAAGTCAGACATGTCCTTCATTCCCCCCACTTCTTCCCACTAATTCCAACACAAATCTTACTGTTAATGTTGTTGTTGTTGATTGCTATCAAGTCAAGCATGACTGAAAGTGACCCTATGAACAAAAGGCCAGAAGACTTTCTGTAACTATAATCCTTTATCAAATGACATAGAGTTTCCAGAGGCATGTTGTTTAGGAGGTGGATTCCACTCCTGCTTTGCAATAGCTCATAGAGTACATAGGACCATATTCATGGCTATGGGGTTTGGTAAAGAAGTTAATAGATGCAATTTTAGAAGATACAATTTTAGTTGGCAACAGGATACAATTTCTCAGACAGACCAGCTTCTGAAGCATGCTCACAAGCCTTTCAGCTTTCAGCTTCATAGCTTAAGGCCATTGTTGAAAACCTCTTAGTCCTGCCAGTTATGATGTCTCCCCTAGCCCTCCAATAAACTTAAGCAAAGGCTCCTAGCTCTGGTTTCATGCAGTAGCTGTCCCAAGGTCAGTTCTGTCTCACATTGAGTCTCTTGTTTTCTGTTGCAGCAACTGTTGTTCTCTTGTAGAACTGGCTGGCACAATAATCTTTGGCCCTGAAGGGCACATGCTGCATTCTCTGTATTTTCTTTGCTGGTGTTGGGATTCTTCTAATTCTGCTGCTGGATCTGCTCAGTTTAATAGCGAGGCTAGCCAATCCCTCATGGATAGCTCAACACACCTTATTTGCATGTCCCTACCCGTCCACATGGCAAAGTCAAGGTCAGTGACTAGTAAAGCCTTTTTTAACAATAAACCCTTAATACCTACCACACTCCATAATTATATCATTTATATCCATGGGCTTTCAAAGAACATAATTCAATCCATGACAGATTTAAATAGACATTTCACCAGAGGGGACATTCATATGGCCACCAAACATGATGTAATTATTCTTAGTGTCATTAGCTATCTCAGAGATACAAATCAAACCACATGACCAACAGTGAGAACAATGGGAATTCCAAACACTTGTTTGAGTTTATATGATCAGGCCAGGTGCTGACTATGGAACAGATCATCAGTTAACTCATGTGCAAGCTCAAATTGAAGCAGAAGAAAAGGAAAACAAGTCTATGAGAGCAAGAGTATGATCTTGACTCTATTACACCTGAACTTAAATGTCGTCTTAAGAATAGGTTTAAAGTATTAAATACCAATGATCAAAAACCAGATGAGTTGTGGGATGACATCAAGGATATCATCCATGAAGAGAGCAACAAAGAGAGAGAAGAAAGGAAAACCCAAAATGAATGTCAAAAGAGACTCTGAAAATTGTACTAGGGAAACCAAAACAAAGGGAGGAGATACTGAAATAAAAGAGCTGAACTGAAGATTTCAAAGAGCAGCTCGAGAAGAAAAAGCAAACTATTATAATAGAATGTGCAGAGACCTAGAATTGAAGAATAAGAAAAAATCCACTCAGCAGTTCTCTAACTGAAACAACAATAACAAAAAAACCAAACCAAATTCAAGCCTCGAGTTGTAATACTTAGGGATGCTGTCAATAAAATCTTGGACAATCCAGGAAATATCAGAGAAGATTGGGGGGGGGGAACACAGAGTCATTGTACCAAAAAGAAATGGCTGACACTGAAATATTTCAAGAAGTCTCATATGATAAATATTTAATTTATTAAGAACATGCAAAGATAATTCAACATGTAAAGACACTTCTCCAATATAAAAAACTGACAGATAAATTCTATCTTATAACTACACTAGGAAACTGTTTAAAAAACAAACAAGGAACACTGCATGGTTCAAAATCAAGATAGGAGTGTGTGAAGGATGCATCCTTTCTCCATACCTTTTCACCCTATGACCATCTTGGAGACTGGACTTTATGAAGCAGAATGTGGCATCAGGATTAGAGGATTGTGAAGATGACACAATCTTGCTCACTGAAACTGAGGAAAGATCAAGGACTAAAGATTTCAATATGGATTACATGTCAACATCAAGAAGACAAATATTCTCACCACTGGGCCAATCGGCAGCATAACGATGGATGGAGAAAAGATTGGAGCTGTTAACCATTTCATCTTGCTTGGATCTACAATCAACACACTTGACACCAGCAGTCAGGATAGCTGACTGTCCTGACTGTTAGGAACATTTGCTGTCAGGGACCTCTCCAGAGTGCTAACGAGCAATTATGTCAATCTAGAGATTAAGGGGCCCCTAATACAGGCCATAGTCTTCTCAATTGTTTGGTATGCATGAGAGAGCTGGACAATGATTAAGAATGACAGAAGAATTGATGTCTTTAAATTGTAATATAGGAGAAGAGTATTGAATATAGCATGGACCGCCAAGAGAAAAAACAGGTCTGGTCTGGAGAGAATAAAACCAGGTTGCTTCTTGGAGGCAAGGATTTTTAAACTCTGTTTCACATACTTTAGGCATAATTTAGGCAAGGAAGGTCCAGCCCTTGGAGAAGAACATCATGATTGAAAGAATTGAGGGTCAGCACAGGAGAGAAAGACCATGGATGAGATAAATTGACACAGTGACTGAGCAACGGTAGAAGGTGTGCCAGAGACTGTGAGTAATTCAAGATGGGCAGGGTTATTGTTCATAGGGTCACTGTGAGTCATAGTTGACTCAACAGCACATAACAACAACATATGATCAAGTGTCAGTTGTAATGAAAGAAGTTCAAGCTGTGCTGAAGACATTGGCATAAAATAAGGCCCCTGGGATCAATGGGATACCAACTGACATGTTTCAAATGACAAATGCTGTCCTAGTCATGCTTACCAGTCTTGCCAGAAAATTTGGAGGACAGCTGTATGGCTAACTGACTGAAGGAGATCCATATTTGTTCCCATTCTTAAGAGAGGTCATCAAACAGAATGTGGAAATTATTGAACAATAGTTACTATTACATGCTAGCAAAATATTGCTGAGGATCATTTAAAAACAGCTAGAACAGTTACATAGACAGGGAACTGCCAAATGTTCAAGCTGAATTTAGAAGAGACTGATGGATAATGACAGAAGAAGAATTGATGCCTTTGAATTGTGGTACTGGAGAAGAGTCTTAAATATACCATGGACTGCCAAGAAAACAAATAGGCCTGTCTTGGAGAGGGTGAAACCAAGTTTCTCGTTGGAGGCTAGAATTTTGAAGCTCCATCTCCATACTTCGAGCATGTGGTTAGGAGAGACTGGTCCTTGGAGAAGGACAGCATTCTCTGAAGGGTGGAGGGAGAGCACAGAAGATGAAGACCCCAGATGAGATGGATTGATATAGTAACTGGGGCAATGGGGATTGGTGTGTCAGAATTAGTGAGACTGGCTCAGGATATGGCAGGCTTCAGAGCTTCTATCCATAGGGTCACAAGTGACTTGACAGCATATAACAAGTGGTTGTATTTTTTCCAAGACAAGTTTGTCCTTTTAGCAGGCCATGGGATGTTCAGTAATGTTCTCCAAAGCCATAAGTCATAGACATCGATTCTTTTTTAGTTTTTTTTATTCATTTCCCAGCTTTTGGAGGCATAAGAAGTAATTGAAAAGACTATGGCTTAAATCAAGTGTACATTAGTCTTTGAACTAATATCTTTGTTTCTTAGCACTTTGGAGAGGTCATTGACAACAGATTTTCCATATGCAACATGTCTTTTGATTTTTGACTGCTGGAATCATGGGTTTTGATTATTAATCCACGTAAAATGAAATCATTGACAACTTCAGTCTTTTCTCCATCTATCATGAAGTTGCCATTTCAGGAAGTAGATATGATCAAGAAATAATGGTAATGAAAGATAAAGTTAGATCTGCACTGAAACACAGAAAAAAAAAATACATTTCCAGAGACTGGTAGAATACCAATGGATGTATGTTTCAACAAACAGTTATAGTGCTGGACATGCTCACCAGTCTATAGCAAGAAATCTGGAAGACAGCTATCTACCTGACTGGAAGAGATCCATGTTTGCTTCCATTCCAAAGAAAAGGTGACTCAACAAAACGTGGACATTATCAAACATTATCATTGATAGGTTCTGGGGGCTTAGTGGGAAGAAGCTTCACTGCAATACTGAAGGCATGCGCTTCAAGGCCACCAGCTGCTCCACAGGAGAAGAATGGACAATCTCCACCTGTGTGGTTAATTGCCTCTGAAAACTCTCCAGAGTATGGGTAGGTTCCGACTCGACGGCAAACAACACCACCACCATTCACATTACATGGGGGGAAAAATTGTGGCTGTGGTTGTGTACCATAGAGTCAGAGTTAACCTATAGCTAACCCTTAGGTGGGTTTTCAGGGACAGTTAATCACAAGGGAGGAGATTGCGCATCCTTCTCCTGCGGAGGGAGCAGCTGGTGGCCTCGAACTGCGGCCTTCGGTATTGTCTTGCAGCTTCTTGCCACTAGCCCACCAGAGTTCCCATAAAACCTTGCAGAACATTCTTTTTAAAATAACTAGAACAGTACACTGATGCGGAACTACCAGAAACTCAAGTTAAATTTAGAAGTGGTCATGCCACAAAGGATATCATTGCTGATGTTTGATGGATCTTGGCTGAAAGCAGAGAATACCAGAAGAATGTTTATTCATGTTTTATTGACTATGCAAAGGTATTTGACTGTGTGGATCACAACAAATTGTGGCTAGCCTTGAGGAGAATGGGAATCGCAGAACAGTCAATTGTGTTCATGGAAAACACACACACACACACACACACACACACACACACACAAACACACACACATTTTCTTCTTAACTATTCAATCTGTATACTGAGCAAATAATTTGAGAAATAGGATTATATGAAAAAGAATGTGGAATTGGAGGAAGACTAATCAATAACCTTTGTTATGCAGATGATACAGCCTTGCTTGCTGAAATTGAAGAGGACTTGACACACTTGCTGCAGAAAATCAAAGACTACAGCCTTCAATATGGATTACATTTCAAAATCAAGAAACCAAAATCCTGATTACTGCACGAATGGGCAAGATAGCCATTACTGGTGGGAATGCAAAATTTCATAATCATTATAAAAAACACTGTCACCATTCATAAAAAAATGAAAAATAAAGTTACTAAATGACTCAGAAATTCTTCTCTCCAGATTGTGTCTCAAAACCAAACAGCTGCAAACAGACTTATACACCAATGTTTGTTGCAGCTCTATTCACAGTAGCTAAAAAGATTAAAAAAACATAAATGTCCATCAATAGTTGAATGGATAAACAAAATATGTTACATATACAATTACTGATCCACCAACAGAAGAAATGAAGTTGTGATACATGGTACAATATCAATAAAGCTGGGAGAACATTTGCTGAGCGAAAGAAGTCAACCACATAAAGACAAATATTGTATGACCTTACTAATATAAAAGTTTAAGAGAAAGCAAATTATGATTTTAGAAAGTTATGACCTTGTAAAAGTTTAATTGGCAAAGTTACGCAATTTATATTTTGAACATCACTCCTAAAAGAAAAACAAAAAACAGCTGTTATGGCTGTTTATGCAGAATTAAAGGCTTCATAGGATTTTATTTCTTTGCTTGGAAGTTTAGGGTCATAGTTAAATAAGTTGTCTTAGTAAATTGGGCTAATAACATTTTTAGTGCTTCTGTTCTATTTTGTAGTTCACATGGTGCTTGGAATCTTAAAACTTTGAAAACAGCAGTTCAAAGTATAAGAATTGGTCTCTATTTGCCTGGCGCAGCACTGGAAGAAAGTGTATCACAACTAGAAAGATGATATGGAATGTGTTGCTAATCGCCTCCATGAACAATTGTCTCCTTTATCATGAGACCAGGTGAACTAGATAGTGTCCCTACATCATAGAACACTTTGATAAAAAAAAATTCTCATCAAAAGGAAGATCATGCAGAACAGAAGTTAAATGTTTAATAGATTTAAGAATTCCAGAAGCCATGAAGAGGACATGGGCCCCTTAAACTATTACCCGGAGATAATTTTTTCAACCCTAGGCCCAAACTATTCCCTGATATCTGAGCAATTAATGGCTTGTTGCTGAGTTGGCTGCAGCTCTTGTCCTGACTGACAGAGACCTCATTATAAAATTCTTCAAAATCAACAACTTATTCATCAGAAATACATTTTTTTCAACAACACAATGACATGTAATACGTACCTTAGGTGGAATACACAGGAAAGAGACAATGGACTAGATAAATATCTACTAGTTTTATAAAATATAATACATTGTAATATTTGTCTCTTTTCTGGGTGCTGGATCCCTGCTCAAAGGCCCAGGGGCCTAGTAAGTTGGGTTGGGGTTGGAGTAAGAGTTGGAGAAAAAGATGAGCATTCTCCTCCCCTTGTGATTGATAGCCTCTGAAAATCTCCTGGAGGTCAGCTGTACGTCACTTCTGGCTTCACAGCAATCAGTTGTTGAGCGCTTCTGCTGTAATACAAATTCTACAAACAAGTGCCTGTAAAGAACAGAAATTTATTTTCTCACACTTCTATAGGCTAAGAGTCCAAATCAGCGTGTGTGGATTCCTTCCTAGTCAGTAGCTGCAGGCATTTTTGGATTAGAACAATTTTCGCATGACATCTGTCTTTTCCAGTTTGTGCCTCTGTTTAGTCTACTGTTTTTATAAGTCAAAAGTTATTAATACTAAGGCACTCTCTATGCTGATATGGCATCATCGGCATAACAAATAAAACTTTATTTTCAAATAGCGTTATTTAGATTTTGTCAAGATTATGAATTATAGCAACCGTAGGAACAATGTATCTAGACCCTCTTCTATCTTGTATCATCCTTATCATCCCTGACCCACTTGAGCCAATTGCAATTGCTGCAGTCACTGTTATCAATCCATTTCATTGAGAGTCTTTCTTTGACTGACTCTTCACCTTTCCAAGCATGATGTCCTTTTTCAAGGAACATGATCAAGGTATGTGAGATGAAGCTTCATCATCTTTGCCTCCATTGATCACTCTACCTGCACTTTCTCCAAGACATATGTTGGTTCTTTTTACAGTCCATGGAATATTCAATACTCTTCTCTAACATTATAACCCAGAGGCATAAATTCCTCCCCTATCACCCTTACTCATTATTAACCCTCAGAAGCATAGGAGGTGATTAGAGAGTCCATAGCTTGAGTCAGGTGTGCCTTAGTCTTTAAACTGACATTGTTGTTCTTTAGCACTTTGGAGAGGTCCCTGACAATAGACTTCTCAATGCTATACATCTGCTGCTCTCCTGATTGCTGGTAAAAAAAAAATAAAAATGATGTTGCTTGTGGATCTAAATAAGACAAAATCATCTACAATTTAAACCTTTTCACCATCTAGCATGATGTTGCCAGGGGTGAGGATTTTTGTTTTCTTGATGTTGAGATGTAATCCATACTGAAGGCTGTATTCTTTGATCTTCTTCAGTAAGTGGCTCGAGTCCCCTTCATTTTAAGCAGGCGAGGTTGTGTCATCTGCATAATGCAGATTGTTGATGAGTCTTTCTCCAATCCTGATGCCACATTATCTTAAAAGAAGAATGAAGTCCAGCTTCTCTAATGATTTGTTCAACACACAGGTTGAGTATGGGGTAAAGATAAAGCCCTGACACAAAGATAAAGCCCTTTCTTGATTTTAAACCATTCCGCACTCCCTTGCTCTGTCTGGACGACAATTTCTTGATCTAAGAATAGATCTAATATAAGCACAATTAAGTGTTCTGAAATTCTCATTCTCCTAAATATTACCCATAATTTGTTATAATCCACACAGTCAAATGCCTTTTCATAGTCCATACACTGTGGATAAACCTCTTTCTGATATTTTCTTCTTTCAGTCAAGATCTATCTGCAATCCTATCATTGACCTCTTCTGAATTCACCTTGAATTACTCGCTGTTTCAAGTCAATATATTTTTCCAGTCACTTTTGAAAAATCTTCATTAAATTTTTATTGGCATGTAATATTAATAATATTGTTTGGTTACTTCCACATTATATTGGAGTATTTTCTTTTGGAGGAGGGGAAGAAAATGTGCATCAGTTGTGTGTCAGTTGACCAGGTTGCTGTCTCCAGATTTCCTGGCACAGCCTGGTGGGCACATCCAGGGCTGCTTCTGTTTATTGAAACACGTAAATTGGTATCCTATTCATTCTTGGGACCTTATATTTTGCCAGTGTCTTCAATGCAGCTTGAACTGGTTCCCTCATCACCATTGGCTCTTTATAATATTTTACTTTCTGAAATATTTCCATGATCATAAATTAATTTAGGTACAGTGACTTCCATCTTCTTTTGATGTTTCTTGGATAATTTGAGATTTCCCCCATAGCACCTCTCAGTGTTGCAGCTCGAGGCTTGAATTCCCTCCCCCAATTCTTGCACAATTCAAAGTGCCAAGCGAGTTCTCCCATTTCATTTTCCAACTCCAGCTCTTTTCACGTTCTGTTATAGTACTTTGCTTTGTATTCTCCACCTGCCCTTCCATTCATTTCTTTTACTTCAGCATTTTTTCCTTTTGTTTTCACTTTCTAGTGCAATTTTCAAAGCCTATAATGATATCCATCCCCTTTTCTGTCTTTTTAATGGCCTTCAGCTCTCTTCATGGATGAGGTCTTTGATGTCATGACTTCTAGATGTTGAGTTGATTCTGACTCATACCAACTCTCCTCTGGCTTTCTTGGGCTGCCTTTCTTTCTTGACAGGAAGAAACTTTCTATCTTTCAATCTAGGAGATCTGAACTGCTGGAAATAAGCAGTCTTATGTTTAGCAGCATAACATGCTCTGGACTATGCCGTGAGGGCTCCTTATCCATATATACAGGAGTTAGCATTTTAACACAGAGCATGTTCTAGGGGACACAATCCAATCCATAATCAAGATGTATTCTAAAGAAAAGGGTGTATATGAGACTAATTTAGGACCCACTACACCACTTTTTTACTCTTGTGCACTATGGTTTTGCTAGTTTTTATATTTTGAATTTTTTAATCTCTCATGAATGATATTGGTTGGTTGTCAGATGCTTATTCTCCTTGAGAGGTTGGTACTAGGATTTAATGATTTTACAAAATGAACTGAAAGTTCTTTCTCTTTCTCTCTATGTTAGAGCAGGCAGAGGGAACTCTGATGGTATAGTCCAAAGGGAGCTAGTCCAAAGGCCTCACTTCTCTGGCAGTTTGAATATATTAGGAGCTCTGAGGTAGAAAGACGAGCACTCACCTCTCAAGTGATTTACAGCTTTGGAAACCCATTAGTGGGTCAGCCATAGGTCAATTTTGATGTGATGGCAATGAGAGACAGAGAGAGCACACACAAGGCATGGACTATTCGCAACCTCTTGAATTAGCCTCATGAGTTTGTGCAAAACTAGTTCATGAAAATGAACAATTACAGATGCTGCACAGGACAGTCTTTTGAACAGGCAGGCAGACCATTTTGCTTCCAGATATGTGTTCAGTGAAACAGATTGTGTCTCTGCCTTCTCATCTGGAAAATATAATAAACTCCATTGACCTACAGTACCCTTGTCAGATTTGTGCAGAATCCTCCAGTAAATTTTCATGCCACTTCCTCTGAATTGTCACGGCAACACAACATGGTAGGTGGAGGTGCACGTGGAGACCTGGCCTCTTGCTCTTTGTAATTTCTTCATTGGCCAAGGCTGAGGAAAGAGTGAGACTGATTTTAAAAGATTTCAATATTGGTGTTAAAAATAATGTTTTTAACAGATCTAAAAAAAGTCTGTAATAGGCAAGGAGATTAGACACTGACTCTAGTTTCCTTTATCTTTGCAGAAGAGGAGGTTTCATTTGAAAGGTTTTATCACTAGTAGGTTGACAGGTGGCTGCATGCACTAGCTCCGATTTGAATAGGGCTTACAAGTAATAAAAACCTCTTCCTATTTTATAGTTGCATGTGTGTCTGCTGGGTGGACGAGATACCATCCCCTGTGGGGGTGATAAGGATGAATGGAGGAAAAAAATTCTTATATCTTGTTATAGTAACCCTCTTCTCAGCTAGAGCTTGACAACGATATAATTTTAGATAGATAGACAGACAGATAGATAGTAGATAGATAGCGATAAAAGAGAGAACATGCTATTTCATCTACCAAATATGGATCATTTAAATACATGGACATTTTAAACTAAATTACATAGAGTTTTCCCTTCTAAATTTCACCTCAGGGTTTATAATTTAAATGGCATTCTGACATGGTTTTAAATGACCAGATGTAGATTTATGTTCAGATTATAATGTGGCTGGAATAATACTGACATAGAAATAATTGCTTTTCGACAGGTGGTCTTGCAGTTTTGTGATTAGACCTACAAATTCAATGTCAGCAAGTCGTCGTCCATGGGTGCCTTCCCTGAATCTCAATGAAGAATGACCTGCTTCTCTGAAATTGCACCTTCTCTGAAGCTCAGCATCTCTAACAGTGAATAACCAAGGGCCTTAATTTCTTTACCAAACATACAGAATCCTTTTTATGTAGCATCATTTTTAGATGCAAATACAGTAAAGAGGATATTTTTTTAATACCGTACAAATGAAGATACTGAGTAACAAAATCTCAAGAATTTTTTAAAAGTTCACTACAATATGTAAATTATATTTTGATTAAAGGGTCTTTTTTAGTAATAAATAGGGAAGACCGAGGAAGAATGGTAGCAAAGAATTTTGAACATGCCATGGGCAGCAGAAAGAACAAACAAATCTGCCTTGGAAAAAGTGCATTCAGAATACACCTTAGAAGGGAAGATGGTGAGATTTCGTTTTGCATATTTAAGCATGTTTTCAGGAAAGGCCAGTTCCTGGAGAAAGATGTAATATTTTAAAATTTTATTTATTCATTTTTGTAAAGTAGAACGTCAGAGAAGAGGAGGAGATCCTCAGTGAGATGGACTGCCACTGTGGCTGGAACAATGAGCTCAAGAACAGAGGAGAGTGAGAGGATGGTGCAGGGTTGGGAAGGGTTTGCTTTTGTTGTACATGGTTCTGCTGTGAGTTGTAACAAACTTAATGACACTCAACAAAAAGTATCCTTTATGTGTGGCTTTAAATAAAAAAATAAACATATCTCACAGTTCAGAAGACTAAAAGTATGGATTCAAGGTAAGACTTTTTTGGAATGGTCTTACAAAAATCAGAAGGGTGGAGGTACAGTGCGAGAGAGGAAGACCCTGGAGGAGATGTATTGACTCAGTGACAGGGGTAATGGTGTAGGTGTGTCAGAGACAGTGAGATTAGCTCAAGATAGAGCAGGATTTAGAGCTGTTGCACATAGAGTCACTATGACTTGCAAATGACTTGATGGCACTTAACAATAACATATATATACATAAGTATGTATACACACACATGCACATTATTTTATGGTTGTTTTATATGCCTAAAGTATATGAGATGGAGCTTCAAAATCCTAGCCTCCAAGGAGAAACTTGGTTTCACTCTCTCCAAGACAGACAGACATATTTGTTTTCTTGGCAATCCATGGTATGTTCAAGATTCTTCTCTAGCACCACAGCTCAAAGGCATAAATTCTTCTTCTATCATCTTTAGTCATTGTCCATCCCTCTGATGCATAGCAAGTAATTGCAAAGCCCATGAACTGGATCAGGTGTGCCTTAGTCTCTAGACTGACATTGTTTCTTCTCAGTACTCTGGAGAGTCCCTGACAGATTTGCTAATGCTAATTCAGGAAATAAAGACAAGGAGGGAGAGAGAACATGTTTGTGCAGGGTGAGTGGCAATTTTAGATAGGAAGTCAGCAAAGGCTACATGAGTGCAATGTTAGCGTAATAGTTGGCTTTTCTAAGACATCCAGATTGGCAAAGAAGTGGTTAAACTGTTGCTATATGCAGATGATAAGATTGTGTACACAGAAAACCTAAAGGATTCAACAAAAAACCTATAAGAGCTATTAAACTGACTTAGTAGAGTGGCAGGATACAAGATCACTATACAATACTCAGTGAGATTCCTCTACAGTAACAAAGAAAACAGAGGAGAAGACCAAGAAAACAATACTATTTATAATAATCATAAATTGAGATAGGAATAAAACTAACTGTTGTTGCTGTGTATACCATAGATTTGGAACAGAAACATAGCTGACCCTTCAGCAGGTTTTCAGAAGCAGTTAATAGCATGAGAGGAGATTGCCTATCCTTCTCTCAAAATCTAACTGTTGTTGTTGTTGTTATGTGCCGTCTAGTCGTTTGCAACTCATAGCGACCCTATGCACAACAGCCCTAAACCCTGCTCTGTCCTGCGCCAACCACACTGCCTCTGACAC
>NW_006399768.1:21617231-21676877 GCF_000299155.1 Elephantulus edwardii | reverse complement strand
CTTCCATCTTCTTTTAATACTTCCTGGATCATTTAATATTCTGCCCAAAGCATCCTTGATTATAGCAACTCTAGGTTTGAATTTATTCTTCAGTTCCTTGAGCTTAAGATAATGGTGTGCGAGTTCGGCCCTTTTGATTTTCTGACTCTAGCTCCTCGCACATTTCAACTACAAAAACACTTCTGTGAGAAGCAATAAAAGATTTAAATAAATGGAAAATATCTTCTGTTCCTGGATGTTGTTGTTGTTGTTTGGTGCCGTTGAGTCATAGACGACTCATAGCGACCCTATGAATGAACAGCCTGAGCACTGTTCGTACATAGAGTTTCCAGAGGCAAGCAATTTCGGAAGTGGATGCCGCTCCTGCTTCCAGGCTTGTTTTAGTCGGAAAGCTCCAGCCAACACTGTCCACCGTGGGCACCTATTACCACGATTTTCACATCACTGTCACAGTCTTCAGCATCACAGCAACCACAAGTTACCTCTGTACAGCAACGCACAGATCAACATGGAAGAACATGGCCGCCTCCTTTCCCAGCTTCCTTTGGGCTTAAGGCCACCTCCTGGCTCAAACCCTAGGCTCAGCCTGGCTTGCCTCACTCCCGGGGACAGAGCAAACCTGCACTTCAAACACATGCCCATGGATAGGAAGACTCAATATAGTGAAAATGAAAATGATACCAATGGTAATCTACATGTTTAAAGCAATTCCACTACAAATATCAAATTCATTTTTAGAAGAGATAGAAAAGGGAATTACCAAGTTTATTTGGAGAGGAAAAAGTTTCTGAATAAGCAAAACACTTCTGAAAAACAAAAATGAATCAGAAGCAAAGCACTTTCTAATCTCAATACCTACTAAACTGCATAATACTGGTACAATGACAGACACATAGACCAGTGGGACAGAATTGTGAACCCAGAAATTAAACTAGGAGGGATAGCGCAGAAAGGGAAGGCCTCCTATGAGGTGGATTGATTCAGTGACTGGGGTAATCGGGGTAGGTGTATCAGAGATGGACGGTGCGATTGGCACAGGACAGAGCAGAGTTTAGGGATGTTGTACATAGGGCTGCTATGATTCACAAGCTACTCGACGGCACATAACAACAACAACAACAACAACATGACCTCTCTGGGACCTCTTCAGAGTACTGAGAAGCAGCAATGCCAGTCTAGAGGCTAAGGTGTGCCTGATCTAGGCTATGGTCTTAACAATTACTTGCTAACCATCAGACAGCTGGACAATCATCAAGGATGACAGAAGAAGAATTGATCCCTTTGAGTTATTGTGCTAGAGAAGAGTCTTGAACACATCATGGACCATCAAGAAAACAAATAAGTCTGTCTTGGAGAGAGTGAAACCAAGTTTCTCCGTAGAGGCGAGGATTTTGAAACTCTGTCTCACATACTTCAGGCATATGTTGAAAAAGTGACTGGTCCTTGGAGAAGGACATCATTCTTGAAGAATGGAGGAACATCTCAGGAGAGGAGGACCTCAGATAAGATGATGTATTGCTACAGTAACTAGGGCTACGGGGGAAGCATGTCAGAGTCAATAAGACTGGCTCAGGACAGGGCAGGCTTCAGAGCTGTTGTACATAGGGTCGCTATGAGTTGCAGGTGTCTTCTTTGCAAATAACAACAAAAACAATCTAAGACCAAGTGGTGTCTTAGGTGGTGACAAGGAAACAAAGCCCATCAAATAGGAAAATGACAATCTCTAGAACAATGATGCTGGCATAATGAAACTGCTACCCAGCTGAAACAGAATCCACATCTCACGCCCTACAAAAATCAACTCAAGGTGGATCAGAGACCTGGAAGTAAAGCCCCAAACCATCAAGATTGTGAGACAAAATGAGACCAAGCTTAGAAGGCCTTGCCTATAATATTAAGAGGCTGACAAATACAGCCAAAAATGCACAATCTGGAGAAGGTAAAATTGATCTATGGGACCTTCTAAATCTCTGTGAGCATAAAAAACTTTTTCCAATAGATGAAGAGAAATTCCACTGACTGAGAAAAAAAAACATATTTGGCAATACCATCTCAGACAAAGGTCTCATATCAAAAGTGTACAGAATCCTACAGGGCGTCCAGCACAAAAACGTTGATAACCCACTTACGAAATGAGCAAAAGACATGGAAAGACTTATTACAGAGGAAGACATTCAGATGGCAAACAGACGCATGAAGAAAAGCTCAAAATCATTGGCAATAAGAGAGATGCAAATCAAAACCACAATAAGATACCATTTCACCTCAGTAGCAGTGCCAAGTTTAATAAGACAGCAAATAATACATCTTGGAGAGGTTGTGGAGAGATTAGAACTCTCATACGTTGTTGGTGAGTTTATAAAATGGTCCAAGTACTCTGGAAGACAGTTTGGCTTTTCCTCAAAAAGCTGAACGTAGAAACTCCATGTGACCCAGCTATTCCATGGCTAGGAATATACTCCAAGGAAATTAAAACTAAAACACAAATGGAGATTTGTACATCAATGTCCATAGCAGGATTATTCACCATTGCAAGGTCATGGAAGCAGCCCAAATGTCTAACCGCAACCAAATGGATTGAGAAATCATGGTACATTCACATGATGGAATACTACACAGCCATCAGGAGTGATGATTTTGAAAAATACTTGTGAGAAACTGAAGAGCATTATGCTGAGTGAACTAACTTAGTCTCATAAGGACAAATACTGCGCAAGATCATTATTATAAAAACAGAAGGATAACTAGTAAAATATTATGTATAGAGGTCAAAGAGGGAGAAGAGATGGAAGCAGAGGGGTGAGAATGGGTAGGGGGGAATTATACGGTCCTATCATTTGGAAGGTGGAGGGAGGGAGTAATGGAAATGGGAAAGATCTGGTGGGGACCTGGAAAGATGGAGTAATGGTAGGCATTGCCAATCGTAATTTTATAAAACACAATGTATGGGAATGATTGTATGAAACAAGGTCAATGAAGGAAAGTGTAAGAGTGTATACAAACAAAAAAAATATATATTTTTTCCTTTTTTGGCTTTTCTAAATATTGTGTTAGCCCGCTCTGGTCCCCAGCTTCCTTAACTGTAGAGATATAGTCTTGCAAATCAACAGCAGCTATGGGACTGGGGGGCAGAGAGAGAGAGAGCACGCGAGCGAGAGAGAGCAAGAGTGCTTCCACAATGAGAGGCAAGACTTGAGTGAGACCCTGGTGGCAAGACACTGGTAATAGTGTTGGAGATATTGTGGCATTGTTGTGGAGAAACTGTGGCAAAGTGTAACCAGAGGAACCTTGAGATAAAGGCCACAGTTAAAGGTTTTGCTGTCCTTACCAATGATTGAAGGAGAAGCTGACTTATAACTGCTCGGAGGCTAACCTTGTGGGAGAGTTTGGATTTGGCTGCGGAACTGAAACCAGGACTTCTACTAATTTAGGAATTGTGTTATGCTGATAATCTGGTTTAGGGCTGCTGGACTAAACCTAGACTTGTATTGTGAGATATTTTTTGCTTCTCCCAGTCCCAAACCTATTTCCCTAGAAAGTCCCACATTGGTATCACACTGTGAGTAAAGTCTGTGAGTCAACAATGAATGTTGAATCCACATGATTGGTAGAAATAGCTGCAGAACCATAGGGGTGGCATGTCTGACTTAGCAGCTATCTGCTATCTGTTTGCTGTTACAGATACTATTGACAAAGAAAGTTTTCCTTTACGAAGTGGGAAGACATTAGACTTGACCACCCTCCCATTGACTCATCTCCTTTTGTGATGAGAAAATGATATTTAAATAAAGACCTGAAGGAAATGATGGAGAAAATGATGGGAATATCTCTTGAAGATGAAGACCACCAAAAGCAAAGGCCTTGAGCAGGGTCACATGTGCTTCATTTGAGAAAGTGGAGCATGTGACCAGGCAATGTCGACCTTGAGTTTTGAATAAGAGTTTCATTTCAATATGAGAGGAAATTCTAGCATGTCTGGAGCATGATCTGATGACATTTGAATGAGGTTGCTTGGAATGCTGCCTTGAGAAGAGATTAAAGTGAACAAGAGTTAGGAGGCTACTGCAGAAATCCAGGGAGAAAGGGCAGTGAGGCTCAGAGTGGTCACAGGGGGATTATGAAGAACAATTGGTTTCTCGACATATTTTGAAGGTTAAATTGACAGAACTTGCTGACAGTTTGATTATAGGGAATGTGAGGGGGAAAACATGACTATGCAGAATGTTTATGTTATTATATTCTGTGCTATTTTAGGGATCTCTAGTGGCTTACTGGGAGCTCTGGTGGCCTAGCAGTAAAGAGTTGCACTGTAAACCCAAAGGTATGAAGTTCAAATCCACCAGCTACTCCATGGGAAAATGATGAGCAATCCCCTCCTGTGCTTCTGAAAACCCCTGGAGGGTCAGGTATGGATTGGTTCCAATGACACCACGATAGTTGAATGGCTTACTAGGCCACACTGTCAACCCAAAGGTGGTCTTGTTCACATTCACCACAGCTGTGAGGGAGAAAGATGGGCAATCTTCTTCTGTGTGATTTACATCCATCTGAAAGCATGCTGGAGGGGTCAGCTGTGAGTCAGTTCTAACTCAACAGAAGAGAGTTAAAAACCCTAAGTATTGTCCTCTTTCCAGAACTGTCCACTAATTCTAGTCTGTTATGATGATGCCTGCCTTCTGATCTCGCCAAGATTTTTATTCCCTCTTTCTGCATCTGCATATTAAAATAAAACAAAAACACCTCACCACGTTGAGTCCGTTTCAGAGGCTGTAAATCTTAATGAGAAGAGATCGCCATCTTTCTCTTGTGGAGGAGCTAGTGAGTGGATTCAAACTTCCAGAGACACACCGTGTGGACCACACTGTCAGAGTTCTGTGTCTGTACATGAAGCTCTAGCACATGAGCTAACTTAAGTTAAAGACAAAAGCCTAACACGGCTGTCACTATTTTATTAAGTCAGAGCATGATCTTTGCAAGATGTGGCCAGAAAGTCCTGGATGAAGCTAACAGCCCCACCCCCACCCCCAAAGCAATTAACGCAACAGAAAGAGTGGAAAACTGTGGAGAAGGCTATTGGATTATTCAGAATATACAAACAGATGCTTTCCAATAGAAAATGTGGGCATATTGCTAGGTGGCATGAACGATTTGCACGTGACTGTTAACCAAAGGAGCCCTGGTGGTGTCAGAGGTTAAGTGTTGGGCGGCTAACTGAAATGTCAGCAGTTTAAACCCTCCAAAAGAGAAAGAAGAGGTAATTTCCTCCTAGTAAGACTTATAGGCTCAGAAACCTGTTGGAGAGTGTTCATGAATTGATATGTGGTATATACCAGATTGGCAGTATGAACCACTTAGCAGTTGGTGTTATGTACTGTCTAGTCAAACATGACTCATACCAACCCTATATTGACCCGCTGTCTTATCCTGTATCATCCTCATCATCTCCGACATGCTCAAGTCCCTTGCTGCAGTATCTATGTCAATCGATCTCATTGAAGGTCTTCCTTTCTTTTATTATCTTCCACCTTTTCTATTATGATGTCCTTTTATAAGAAATAGCTCCCTCTAGCAACATGCCCAAAGATTGTGAGATAAAGCTTCACCATCCTTGCCTCTTATTGTGGAGCAGTTCTGCTCCACAACACATGGGGCTGCCTTCATCAAAACCAACTTGATAGTCATTACCGCCATCACCCATAGGAAAGTGGTGCATTTCTAATTCTCCTTAGTGCTCTTTCTTTGTGTTATAATGAAAACATGAAGAAGTCTAGCTTTTCATAATGATGAGGCTGTACAACATTTACTGTGTTAGTGAGAACAAGGTTGGTGTCATCCTTACAGTGTGAGCAGAAAGTGAGCTGGTCCCATTGATTCCTCAGGTTTAGTGGCTGCACTTGTTAAAGATATCCTGACCTCACTGTACTTTGAATGGAGAGCATTGTGTATGGGGAGGTCAATGATAAAAGTTGATTCTCAGCATGAATGTACAAACATGAGACTTTATTATCAATTACGGGATCTGGAATGTGCTCCCAAATGATCACTGGCAAAAAATAAGGCCCCAGGAATTGATGGAATCCCAAGTGAAGTGCGTTAGGAAACAGATGCAACCTTGTACATGCTCACAGTCCCTGTCAACAAATATGAAAGTCAGTTACCTGGTCAACTAACTGGAAGAGATATATATATTTGTTTTCATTTTTTTAAAAATGTGATTAAACAGAATGTGTAAATTATCAAGCAATATCCTTAATATCACATGGAAGTGAAATCTTGCTGAACATTCCTTTTAAAAATGACTAGAACAATACATTAAAAGTCAGAGACTCAAGCTGATTCAGAAGAGGCCCTGGCATAAGGGATATAATTGCTGATGAAAGTATATAAGAAGAACATTTAGTTGTGCTTTACTGAGTAGGCAAAAACATTTGACTCTATGGATCATAACAAATGATGGCTAACATTAAGAAGAATGAGGATCCCAGAATACTTAATTATGCTTATACAAAATCTATATATATAGATAGAAAACAGTTGTTTAAACATACTAAGAGAATGTTGCATGGTTTAAAATTAGGAAAGATATGCATGAGAGTTGTATTCTTTCTCTATACTTATTCATTCTGTACGCTGAGAAAGTCACTGGAGAAGCTGGACTATATAAAGTAGAATGTGGCATTGGGATTGAAAGAAGATTCATCAAAACCCTACATTGTGCAGATGACACAACCTTGCTTGCATAAAATGAGGAAGAATTGAAGCACTTGCTGTAAATCAAACACTACATTCTTCAATATGAGTTACATCTCAACATAAAAACAAACAAACAAACAAAAACCCCAAAAATCCTCAGCATTAGACCGATAGGCAACATTTTGATAGATGAAGGAAAGATTGAAGCTGTTAATGATTTCATTTTACTTAATACACAATCGGTATCCATAAAAACAGCAGTCAAGAAATCAAAAGACCTGTTGTGTTGGGGAAATCTGCTGTTAAGGACTTTTCCAGTGTGCTAAAGAGCAAGGATGCCAGCTTAAAGAGTAAGGTGCACTTGATCAAAATAATACTCTTCTTTTAAAACTTTTTATTATTTTATTAAAAGTTTACAGAATAAGTTGGTTTTCCATTCAATAATTCATACACATTTCTATGACATGGATTATAACCCTAACATTGTAATAGCACTCTTCCCACTTCCTCCCTGTAATTCTTGTTTCTGTTCACTATCCCCTCTCTTCCTGCCTTCTGAGTTCTAATTCTGAGCAATTTATATGAATGCAAAGGGAAACCGAGGCCAAAATCCTTGATGATCTTCAATTAAGCTTTCTAGTTCTTGCCATCTCTTTGCCACTACCACTGCTGTGAACATACCTTCAGAGGGTGGACAGACAGCATACCTCTCCCAGTATCAAAGGGACACCAACTGCCCAACTGCATCATTCTTTTATAGATCTAGCAGCTCACTCACTGACCAGTTTTCTCTCTCTCTCTCTCTCTTTCTCTCTTTCACTCTCTCTCACCCCTGTTGTGTCTCTGGCTCCATAGTGGGCCAGACTGAAGGCATTGTGTTTACTTAGTATTTTTCTCTTTTATATCCCATTTTCCTAACACCTGTTGCAGCCTTTGAATCTGTACCCTGAAAGACACCTGTTTCTTGCCTTTGAAGGCTTTAAAACAGCACTTCTCCCAAGAAATCTGTCCCCAAACCTCTTAAGGGGATCATAGACTGAAGAATACAGTAAAATTAAGTTTGCACCTATTTTGCTGTCACTCAGCAATCGTCTTGGGAGCCCAACTCTATCAGAGCTGAGGAACCCAAAACACATGAGACACATTCCTTCAACCTGCTTCTCACTTCCTGGGGAAATGCAGAGGGGCTAATAGCTCCTTGAAAGCAAGGAAATGCTTCACCGAAGATGTGATATTGCTATGGATCATGCAAGATAAGTGGGAGTTTACTGAGTGAGAAACTGAAGATTTTTCCCTAGTGAAAGAGAAGTGCTGTCAAAAGCACACAGCTGTGGAAAAGCACAGTGTTTACAGAATGGAGTCGTTCAGTATAGATAGACTATAGTGTGCGTACATTTGTATGTGTGAGAATGTGGTTATGTATGCATGATATACATGTGTGTACCGGTTTGTGCACATTCATATGCACACACCTGAGTCAGCCTGTATAGGATTTGCACACTCATGCGTGATTCTCTCATCATTTGCATGTTTGTGGATATACGTGCGTGTCTGTATATGTATGTGAATGTGTACGTGTGAGAACTAGATATGTATATGTATATATATATATGACTGATGTACATACATATGTAAATTGTGTACGCATGAATGTTGTGGGCATGGATAGTGGGGATGAGGAAGAATTGTTTGTGTCTTTTTGGGAGAAAGACAAGAAAGTAGCAAGAAAAGGAATTGTAATAGACATAGTACACACGTTGTCTTATTTAGTCCTTAACAACTCACTTGTTAATCTAACCTTCCACAGAAAGGGCAATTTCCCAAGGACAAAGCCAGTAGTGATCAAACCTCCTCCTGGCGACTGCTGATAACAAAACACCCTCACCAAGACCTGAAGCTGAACTGATGAAAAATCAGGGACCCTAGATCTACCTATATCGTTAGCTCCTCACTGGAAAACAGCTGTTTGTCTAGATGCTCATACTTCCTCTGAGAACTTCAGAGGACAGTGCTTATTTTCTAGTAGTCCAACTGAGGCAAGAGTTTCCCCAGCAATGCAGAGTGATATTAAACCACAAAATAAGATTTCCAGTCCTTTGGAATAGCTTGTTGGGAAATGAAATGGGAGGTTGAGAATTTCAGAAAGCGGGAAAGGGCTGTGAAATCCTCTCTCTGCTTGACACGAGGTTGTTTTATCTCTGCAAAGAAATGTCCTGAAGTGGCAGAGCCATCCACTTATCTGCTCTCTTGGATCTGGACCATTCACTACTGGTGGCTCCAACTGAACCCAATCCCTGCACCTAATGCAGCTCAAGGATAAATGAATGCTCCTCATGCCAATGGGCACAGGTCCAGGCAAACAGCTGATTTGAAACTGCACGTATACTTTTTCATTTAAGTTATATTATTATCTATAGATTGTTGTTATTATGTACTGTCGAGTCACTTGAGACTCCTAGCTACCCTATGCACAATAGCTCTGAACTCTGCTCTATGCTGAGCCAATCTCACTGTCTCTGACACACCTACCCTCATTATCCCAGTTATTGTGTCAATCATCTTCCTACCTTATGCTGTTCCTCAACCCTTCCAAACACGATGTCCTTTTGATATTCTTCTCCAAAGACTGGCCTCTCCTGGCTACATGGCCAAAGTATATGAAGTAGTCTCAAAATCCTCATCCTCAAGGAGCAGCTTGGTTTCACCCTTTTTAGGACAGACTGTTAGTTCTCTTGGCAGTCCATGGTATGTTCAAAATTCTTCTCCAGCACAACAACTCAAAGGCATCAATTTGTCTTCTGTCATCCTTGTCCATTGTCCAGCTCTCCGATGCATAGCAAATAATTGCGAAGACCATGGCTTGGGTCAGGCACACCTTAGTCTCTAGACTAACATCCTTGCTCTTCAGCACATTGGAGAGGTCCTTGACTGCAAACTTCCCCAATGCAATTTGTCTTTTGTTTTCCTGGATGCTGGTGCCCTGAGTACTGATTGTGGAATTGAGCAACCTGAAATTGTTCACAATCTCAATTTTTTCACCATCTATCATGATACTGCCAATTGACCCAGTGGTAAAAATCTTTATTTTCTTGATGCTGAGCTTCAATCCATAGTGTAAACTATAGTCATTGACCCTCTGCAGCAGATGCTTCAGGCCTTCTTCATTTTTAGCAAATAAGGTGGTGTCATTTGTATAATGCAGGTTGTTGATGAGTCTTCCCCAACATTGATGCCATATTCTTCCTCCTAAAGTCTAGCCTCTTGAATGATCTGTCCTGTGTACAGATGGTGCCCTGATTTCTGATTTTAAAACTTGCAGCGATTTTGAACCTTGAACATTTCTGATTTTGAACCATGTAGTGTTTCCTTGATCTGTTCTGACAACTGCCTACTGGTCCAAGTATAAGTTTCACACAAACACAATCAATTGTCCTGGAATTTCCATTTTTCTCAAGGTTATCTACAATTTGTTGTGATCCACACAGTCAAATGGCTTTTAATAGTCAATGAAACACAGATAGACATTTCTCTGGTACTCTCTGCTTTCTGCCAAGATTCATCTGACATTGGCAATGATGCCCTTAGTGCCATGGCCTCTTCTAAACCAGCTTGTATTTCTGGTAGTTCTCTGTTAATATTCGGTTCCAGTTGCTTTTGGATAATCTTTGGCAGGATTTTGCTTTTGTGATATTAGTGATATTGTTTAATAATTTCCACACTTTGTCAGGTCATCTTTTTTCAAAGCCATAGTCTTTTTCATTTCCTCCTCTGCATCTGAAAGTTGAACAATGAATAAGGATGACTGAAGAAGAATTGACAACTTTGAATTATGGTTGGCAAATGCCTCAAAAATAGCCAAAAGAACAAACAAATCATCTTGAAGGAAGTGCAACCTGAGTGTGCCTATTGACAAGGAGAGTGAAACTTCATCTTACTTTCATCATGCTTTCAGGAGGAACCAATCCTTGGAAATGACATGCTGGGTAAGATAGAGGGTCAACAAAAGAGAAGAAGACCCTCAATAATGTGGACTGATACAGTGACTATTCCAATGAGCCAGGCATGAAGAGAGCATGAGGGTTGTGCAAGGTAGGGTTTAGATCTGTAGTTCACAGGGGCACGATGAGTCATAGTCAATTTGAGAACACTGGACAATAACAACAAGAAATGAAACCCTCTTGAGAAGGCTCTCTATGACCTCCAATTTAAAAAACCAGGAAAGAAGGTTCTAGACCCTCTCCTGTATCATGGGCATTAAAAAAAAAATATTTATAAGAGGTTTCCCCAGTCACCAGCTATGGATCTGAGATTTGGATAGCAAATAAGGATGACAGAAGAATTGATGCTTTTGAGTTGTGGTGTTGTAGAAGAGTGCTGAATATTTCAGGGTCTGTCAAAAGAACAAACAGATGGGAGTTGGAGAAGGTGCAACCAGAGGCATCTACACCCATTTCCCCAGTCACTGAATCAATCCATCTCACCCAGGATCTCTTTTGGGCTGACCCTCTTCCCTCCCAAGCATGATGTCCCTCTCCAAGGACTGGTCCCTTCTTGAAACATGCCCGAAGTATGTCAGACAGAAGCTTTAGAATCCTTCCCTCCAAGTAGCAGCCTGTGTCCATGCTCTCCAGGACAAACCAGTTTGTTCTTCTAGCAATCCATAGCATATTCAACACGCTTCTCCAACACCACAGCTCAAAGACATCAAATCATTGGCATATTGTTAGGAAAGGCTATTCCTTGGAAAGGAATATCATGTTTGGAAAGATGAAGAGTCAGCAAAGGAGAGGAAGATGCTCAGTGAGATGAATTGATATAGTTTCTACAACAATGGGATCAAGTGTGTCAAAGGTGATAAGGAAGACACAGGATAGGACAGGTTTCAGATACGTTGTTCATAGGATCACTGTGAGTGATATGCGCAACTTGACAGCACCTAACGACAACAACAAACAGATTCAGTCACATTAACTATATAGGCTTTAAGAGCTCTGATGGCCTTGTTGCTAAGGAATTGTGCTGTCAATCCAAAGATAGGCAGTTTGAATCCAGCAGCTACTCTTTGGGAAAACAGTGAGTAATATCCATCCATGCAATTTATAAATTCTGAAAACCTACTAGAGGGTCAGCTATGAGTTGATTTTGATTCCACAGCAATGAGTTGAGTTTGAGTTGATGAGCTCTAAATTTTCATTGTGTGCTAAGTTTCAATTTAATACAGTAATATTTACCAAACAACTACTTTGTGCCACATGGCTTGCCAATATTAGGACTGCCACTTTAAGCAGTGATAACGGCATTCTATGCACACAGTGCCTAGAAACACAGCTCCTTCACAGCATAATTAGAGGTGCAATAAAACCTCCAGTCATTCTGGCTTACAGCCTATTCACTTTTACCACTTTCTTAATACAAAGAGAATTTTATTAGCAAATTACCCAGCAGGTTAAAGGAATGTTCACAAGATTCATGGATGCTGAGAAGCATTGTGAGGCTTCTAAATGTCTTCCCAACCAATGCTGAATCTTTCCCCTGTTATCCTTTTTCTCAATTGTGAGCAAAAATACTTAATACATTCATCTTTCTTAATAGAATCTGTGGGAACTGATCCTCACAAAGGACCTTTCTCTGAAAAGAAGGGAAATTTGCAGCAGTTATATGGAGCTATGCCAGATATGACCCATGTCAGAGTGTCATTTGAAGGAGCAGATTCTAGTGACCATTTGAGTTTCCTTGTCAGCTGGGACAGAGCCATCAGCAAGCTCAGGCTAAATACTTTCCTATTTATTTTTGTATTTCTATGGATGAATCAAAGTGGACTGTATGATGTTGCTCTGCTGAGTGTAGAAAGAGGAAAAAAATGGGGTGGGGGTACATTACTGTGAGCATAGAGCAATTTTTGTTTGTGAAAGCAAGGAAGGTGCAGTTGTCATTTTCCTGCTGTGCATGTGTTCAGTAAAAGGTTAACGAGCTTCACATGCATTTTTGAGCTGGTGGTTATGGTAAAGGGAAGTGTCAGATGTTTGGGCGCAAATACTGTGCTTGCCATTGTCACTGGATTGAACCTCAATGTTAAGAAGACAAAGATTCTCACCACTGGACCAATTGGCAGCATCAGGATGGATGGTGAAGAGATTGAAATTCTTCACAGCTTTAGTTTGCTCGGCTCCATGGTCAACACTCTTGGCACCAGCAGTCAGGAAATAAAAAAGCGTATCACAATGGGAAAGTCTGCTGTTAGGGACCTCTCCAGGGTACGGAAGAGCAATGGTGTCACTCTGGAGACTAAGGTGGTCTGATACAGGCTATGGTCTTTGCAATCACTTGTTATGCATCAGAGAGTTGGACAATGACTAGGGAGGATAGAAGGAGAATTGATGCCTTTGAGCTGTGGTGCTGGAGAAGAGTATTGAATGTACTTTGGACTGCCAAGAAAACAAACAGATTCAACCTGGAGAGGGTTAAACCAGGCTGCTCCTTGGAGGCAAGGATTCTGAGGCTTCGCCTGACATACTTTGGGCATGTTTTAAGGAGGGACAGGTCCTTGGAGAGGGACATCATGCTTGGGAGGGTGGAGGGATGGCACAGAAGGGGAAGACCCTCTATGAGTTGGATTGATTAAGTGACTGGGTTAATCGGGATGGGTGTGTCCATTGGCACAGGATAGAGCAGGGTTTAGGGCTGTTGTACATAGGGTCGCGAGCGACTCGAGGGCACATAACAACAACAACAACCTCTTTGATGGTCAGAACCCTTGAGAGAACGAGGAGGATAGGGTCCAGCAGGCAGAATGAGATGAATTAGAAAGATTAATGGAAACAAGAGCCACAGGGAAGAAGTGGGGAAAGTGTGGTGCACTGTGAGTATTGGAATTAACAAGACTAAATGTGCATGGATGAGAGTTGGAAACCAATTTGCTTTGTAAACTTTCACTCAAATCACAATAAAGAAATAAAAAGATAATAAAATAAAACTGTGTTTTTAAAAAGGGCCAAGAAGAACCTTTGTAGAATCCAACGTGGCCATGTGGTTAGCTTCCTGAAAGTCTCTTTCCCCCTGAGTCTGCCCTCCTATGACAGGAATGTTGCTCACTTTTGGCTTTGAGATTTTTACCTCATCTAGCTGACCCTGTTCTGGACTGCTAAGAAAATGAACAGGTTTGTCCAGGAGAGGGTGAAGCCAGGCTGCTCCTTGGAGGCAAGGATTCTGAAGCTTTGTCTGACATACTTTGGACATGTTGCAAAGATGTACCAGTCCTTGGAGAGGGACATCATGCTTTGGTAGGGTGGAGGGACGGCACAGGAGAGGAAGACTCTCTATGAGGTGGATTGATTCAGTAACTGGGGTAATCAGGGTGGGTGTGTCAGAGATGGTGAGATTGGCACAGGACAGGGCAGAGTTTAGGGCTCTTGTACATAGGATTGCTATGAGTCGCAGACGACTATATGGCACGTCACAGCAACTAAAACAGCTGACCCTGATCCTCCACTCCCTTAGCACGTTTCCAGAGCTATTGTTTGCTCTACGCCTTGGCAGACAGCTCATCTTCATGCCCAGGTGACTTCCTATGGGCGAGTGAAACTTTTGAAAGGCAAAGAACTGGATCCAGTTCACTTTTGCCCATATCCTGCTTTCATGTCAGATACCTCACATCGCAGACATTACCCTCCAATAGTGTAGGAGCTAGAAGTTAGCTTGCTAACTGTATGAACTTAGACACACTTTGAAGTCTGTTTCTTCAGCTGGAAAATCAAAGGGCCTCCCTCATAGAGTTATGGAAGGATCAATGACATACCACAGCACATAATACACATTTAAATTAGGGTTTATGCCACCCAGTGTCATAAACATGGTGTCATACTCCCTCTTGCACAACTCGTTTCTGTACCAGACCAAACTGTTAATGTGCTATTGTTAGTGCTGTCAAGTTCCCTTTGGCTAGAATCTTCAGTAAGATTTATTATCAATTTTAACTGTAGGATAATATGTAATAAATAGAGTCATAAGTTGCATAAATGTAATAGTTCTTTGATTTATGGATGCCAACAATCAAACATTTTAAAAATCTTCCTATATTGAATTACAACCTTATAAGTTACTGAGAGGAAATCTTCCTACTTCATTCTCAAAAAAGTAATTAAGGGTTGACAAACACTAATTATCACAATATTATAACTAAGATGCTAGAATTTTTTTACAAAAATCAGTGTCTACAAAAACACTAAACAACAACCTGTGTGTAGCATGTGCAGATAAAATCACATGATTCTCTATGCCATTATAGTTGGTTGATAATCACAGGATTGACTTTCGTTGTTAAGTGACATTGAGACGACTATGTGATTCATATGAACAACATGTAGTGATTGAATTCATAGTGATTCTATGAACAATTGATCTGAACCTTATACTGGACCATCCTCATGCTCAAGCCCATTGTTCTAGTCACTGTGTCAATTCTTCTTTGACGTTTCACCATCCATGCCTCTAAGGACCATTTTGGCTACACTCCCACCAAAACAAATTGATTTACTATTTTGGCAATCCATGGGATATACAGTGCTCTTCTCCAACACCATAATTCAAAAGTATCAATTCTTCTTCAATCCTTTATTCATTGTCTATTTATTCATTGTCCAACTTTCAGATTGATAGGAAACAAATGTTAAGTACCATGGATTGAATCAGGTGCACCTTAGTCTTCAGTTTTGTTAATGTTTGTTTTCTGTATTTTGCTGGTCTTTCATTTGGTGCATAGATATTTATTATTGTTATGTCCTCTTGTTCTATTGACCCTTTCAGCATTATATAGTGACCTTCCTTGTCCTTTGTGATGGTTTTTACATTGGTATTTATTTTATCAGAGATTAATATGGCTACTCCTGCTTTTTTTGGTTGCCATGCACCTTCGTATTTAAGTTGGCATCCTTGCTTATTAGCACTTTAGAGAGGTCTTTGAGAGCAGATTTCCCCAACACAGCATGTCTTTTGATTTATTTTTTGTAATTTTAGTGAAGATCTATAAAGAGATTTCATTCATCCGTTCATGCACATTTTCCTCACTCCATTTCCAATTCCTTTTGTAATACTTGTCCTGCTCCAGCATATTAATTGTAATACACATGGTTTCTAATCATCCATTCCTTTTAGGTTTTCCTTCCTTCCACCCATTCCAGTGCAATGTTCACTATCTGTATATTCTTCCTGATCTCTCTCACTCTGTCTCAAGCCTATTATTACAATCATGGTTTTATACAGTATTTGTCCATTTGTAACTGAGATAGTTCACTCAGCATAGTATCTTCCCAACTCATTCATGCTATGCTGTGTTTAAGAAGTTCATTGTTTTTCAGTACTGAGTAGTATTCCATTGTGTGAATGTACCATAGTTTTTCTATCCATTTGATTGTTGATGGTAACTTGGTCTGTTTCTATTTCTTCACTTTTGTGAATAACGCCGCATTAAACATGGATGTGCACATATCTGTTTATGTCTCAGCTCTGATTTCTTTGGAATATATTCCCAGTAAAGAGATAGCTGGGTCAAATGGTATTGCTATTTCTAACTTTTTGAGGAAGTCTGTCTTCCGTTTAGTTGTATCATTTTTCATTCCTACCAGCAGTGTATGAGAGTTCGAATCTCTCTGCATACTTGTCAGCATTTGTTGTTTGCTGTCCTGTTGAACTTTGCTTGATATTGTTGCTGGATTAAGATGATATCTCATTATTGTTCTGATTTAAATCTCTTTTACAGCTATCAATTGTCACCTGACATTCTTCTTTGGTGACGCTTCTATTCATCCCTTCTGCCCATTTTGTGATTAGGTTGTTTGTCTTTTTCTTGTTCATGTTTTCCAAACAAGCTCTATACACTGGTTACCTATGAACCTGTCACCACTTTAAAAAAGTCTCCAGACTGTCAATGTGGATCAAAATGAATAGCTGATTATTAAATAAAGTCATAAAACTATAAAAAAAACCAACCCAACAACCTTTACGGACAGTCATTTTGGTGGCATTTCCATCAACGTGACCTGATGAGGTCCCTGCTTCCCACCTGCACCACGGATGCTGCTGACCCTTCTTGCATCCCTACTTTCTGCCCTCTTCGCATGGCCCCTGCTGGTGGTAATCAGTGAGAAGGAAGAGGAGCTTCCCAGAGAAGAAGACAGAGGAAGCTGGGAAGTGGTGACCAACGAGAAGAGAAGGAGAAAGAGACAAGGAAAGGAAGAAAGAGAGAATATGGAAACTTGCAGAGAGGTACAGAGGAAAGATTCCATGGCCTTTGCTCACAGTAAAAGGCAGGAGGTTGGAAGCAGATGGAAGAGATTAGATGGAACACGCCTTGGAAGAATGCAGATTTGAGGGCAGAAATTTACACCGACTCTGAGTTTCTGCCTCGTATGACATTTTGTAACACAAGCATTTTGTGGAACTGACACTTCCCTTCATGTGATACTAATTAAAACAGTGACTTTTTCAGAGAACACTATCAGAATGTGAATACTGACTAGGTAACCTCTTATGATCCCAGGGATTTTAGTAGAGAAGGTGTAACTTCTTTGCCTCCCTTGTTAAGTGCTTTCAGGGTGAAGATGACTCCTAGCAACCCTGTGGAGGATAGATCTGAACCCTGTTCTATCCTGTGCCATTCTAATCATCTCTGAGACACTTGAGCCTATTGCTGCAGTCACTGTGTCAATCCATCTCATCAAAGGTCTTCCTCTTTTGCTGACCCTCCGCCTTTCCAAGCATGATGTTCCTTTCCTCCTAACAATATACCCAAAGTATGTGAGATGAAGTTTCACTATCCTTGCCTTTAAGGAACCCTCTGGTTGCACTTTCTCCAAGACATATCTATTAGTTCTTTTGGTAGTCGATGTGACATTCAGTACTCTACTCCAGTATCACAGCTCAAAGGCATCAATTCTATTACTGTGGGTGGCAGAGGCAGGGTGCCACCAGCCAAGGGGGCACACCTCAGCTCTCCCAATCTCAGACACAATTCTATCTTACTTGAGCACAAACCACTTTTATCTCCTGCACTTGAAAGCTCATGGTCCTTCAAACACTGATTTCTCTCTCTCAGTACTGAAAGAATGTGGTTGTTATTATGTGCCAGTTGAGTCAGAACCAACTCTTAGCTAACCTTCTTATGAGTTTTCCAAGATTATAAATTACACAGGAGGAGATTGCCCGTCTTTCTTCCCTGGAAAAGCTTGTGGATTCAAACCACTTGTGTAAAGAGGGCAAGTTCTGTGTGGGGACGGCCAGGTCTGACCATAACTGACTTCTGAAAGGGGAATTGTTCCTGTCAACAATGTCAACACCAGAAAATCAGTTCCCATGAGGTCAGACGTGTCCCCTACACGTCTGCACATCTTTCTACTCATCTCAGTACCAATCTTTACTGGGTCCAAAATCTGATGCAAGCTCACAGACCACACAGAACCATGTTGGGGATATAAAAAGGTTATATATAATTCAGGTTAGTAGCAGCATACAGACAGGACAGCTTATGAAATGTCCTTGCAGGCAACTCAGCCTTGAACCTCATAGTTGTAGGCCAGTGTTACAAAGTTCTTAGTCCTGCCAGTATTGGCTTCCACCTGACCCCACCCCTACCCCAGTTGTCCAACAGACTTGGGCAAAGCCTCTTAGCTTAGCTGTTTCTGTCTGTGGGGCTAGCAGTCAGCTCCGTGTCATGTTAGCTCTCTAGTCCTCTGCTTCAACTGCTATGGCTGTTGCTCTGGTCCCGAGGGACAAATTGCTTTCTCTTGCTGCTTTTTCTTTTGCTGACAGGGAAGAGGATTCTCCTTCTGCTGCTGGATCACACAATTTAGTGGTAAGACTAGCGAATCTCTTTATGGATTGGTGAGACTAGCCAGTCTCCTTCTGGACAGGCTAACATGCCCTGTTTGAATATTTCTGCCCATCCACATGGCTAAGTCAGACAATGGCTAGGAAAGTAATGTTTAATAAACCCTTAACTTGACAACCTCTCTATGGGTTGGCAGTACAATCCTTTATCCACCAGGCCACCATAGCTCCCTACAGAAAGAATGGTTTGTTATGTGCCTTTGAGTCTGAATCAACTCATAGCTGACCCTCCAGCAGGTTATAAGTGGTGATAAATTGCATGGGAGAAGATTGCCCATATTTCTCCTATAGAGCAGCTGGTAGATCCAAACTAAATGCCTTTGGGTTGGTAGTACAGCTTCTTACCACGAGGCTACCAGAGTTTCCTATCCTGAAAGAATAGTAACTCAAATAATAAGACTTAGGCCTGGCCTCTTCAATTAACTGAGCACTCGGCCCTCTCCTTCCCAGAACTCAGATAGAGACCAACATGGCACAGGTGGGTGGACAACACAAAAGAAACACCTGATTGGGTCATACCCAAAACAATAACACAGGGCTAGTGAGAGTGGTTTATCTGCATAAACCCAACACCTGGCAATGACGACAATAATCACCACTCCCTGAAGTGTTTGCCTTGTACACGTGCTAAGAATTTTTCAGCAGCAGCATCCATCAACCCTTCCTGAAGGTCATATCCAGGGACTTAGGTTTAACATAAGCAGGAGGATCATTTATTGAGATATTCTGTTGCTTGGGATTTTTGTTCTCCCTGTTGTTTTTTCCGTCTGTGCCATCTCAAGTCTCTGCTCTCCTTTGCCTGGTTTTCTGGACACCACAGATACACCACTGATTCTTGGATGACCTTACAGAGAGGAAGTAGCATAAACAAAATCCAAAAATCCAAAACATGTCTGAGATTAGAGTATTACTACAAAACCATGTTTGTTTAATGTGACTTTAAAAAGTTCAAAGTACAATCTATTCCTGTTTCAGAGTAAAAGTCAAATACACATGTACACCGGACATAGGAGCCCTGGTGGCACAGTGCAGTACGTGTTGGGCTACTAATAGAGAGTCTGGCCATTTAAACCTACCAGGCTCTATGGGAGAAAGATGTGCCATCTCCTACTGCAAAACTTCACAGTCTTGGAAATGTAGAGGAGGGCTGCCTAGAGTTGGGAATGACTCAAGGGCAGTGGTATAAGCACATAGTGTCTCATAGCAAATGTCATAGCAATCCTGTGAAGCAGGCATTATTATCATCATCTCTAAGTTTGCTGGCAGGGACCTCTCCAGAGTATGGAAGAGCAATGATGTCAGTCTGGAGACTAAGGTACACCTGAGCCAGGCCATAGTCTTAGCAATTGCTTACTATTCGTCAGAGAGCTGGACAAAAACTAGAGATGATAGAGAATTGATGCCTTTGAGTTGTGGTGCTGGAGAAGAGTATTGGATATACCATGGACTGCTAGGAGAAAAAACAGGCTTGTCCTGGAGAAGTTGTAACTAGGCTACTCCTTGGGGGCAAAAGTTTGGATTCTGAAGCTTCATCTGACATACTTTGGGCATGTTGGAAGGAGGGACTTCATGCTTTGAAGGGTGGAAGGACAGAGAAAGAGAGGGAGACCATTAATGAGATGGATTGATTCAGTGACTGGAGTAATGAGGGTAGGTGTGTCAGAGACAGTAAAGTTGATACAAGATAGAGCAGGTTGCAAGTGACTCGATGGCACACAACAACAACAACAACAACACTGATAGAGAAATCTGATACTTAAAAATTTAAGAAATTTGATTACTTACAGCTAGGCTATGGTGTAAATTGGAGGCAATTGCATATTCCCTGATGCTTTGAATCCATCAGCAGCTGCTTAGGAGAAAAATGAACAATCTCCTGTGTGATTTACAGCATCAAAACCCCAAAAGCTTAGTTAGTTACAGTCAGAGGAAATTGTTGTTAAGCGTCACTGAATTGCCTATAGTAATCTTATAAACACAGACTTGAACCTCTACACTGCACTAACCCCATGATCTCTGAATGCTTGAACCCATTATTACAGCCACTGTCTAAATATCTTGTTGAGGGTCTTCCTTGACTGGGCCAGCAGGCAACATCATGATGTTGTTTTGTGTATGGTAGAGTCAAAACTGACCCATAGCTGACCCTCCAGCAGGTTTTCAGAGGCAGTTAATCTCACATGAGAAGATTGCCCATCCTTCTTCTGCAGAGCAACTGGAGGCCTCGAACTGTGTGCCCTCAGGATTGCAGCACAGCTTCTTGCCACTAGTCCATCAGAGCTCCCTAACATCATGGTAGATGGAGGGGGGGGGGGAATAGAAACACTCAATGATTTCATTGTCCTTGAAGCCACAATAAACAACGTTGGTACTAGCAGTCAGGGAATCAAAAGACGTGTTATACTGGGAAAGTCTGCAGTCAGGGACCTCTTCAAGGTGCTGAAGATTAAGGATGTCAGTTATAAGACTAAGGTGCTCCTGACCCAAGCCATGGTCTTTTCAATTACTTGCTATGATCTAAAGCTGGACGGTGAATAAAGATGACATAAGAAGTATCAATGTTCTTGAGTTGTTAGGCTGAAGAATAATACTAAATATACCATAGACAGCCAAAAGAGCAAACAAATATAACTTGGAGAGAGTACAGCCCAGCCAAATACTCCTCAGAGGGCAAGATGGTTAAACTTCACCTCACATATTTTGCCCATGTTATTAAGAGAGGTAAGTCCCCTGAGAAAGATATCATACTCAGAAAAGTGTAGGGGTTTCCTCCACTAAGGGAAGGAAGGCCCGCAATGAGAGGGGTTGACAGAGTGACTCTAACAATGGGCTGTAGTATGGCAGAGACGATGAGGATAACACAGGATAGGACAGATTTCAAATCTGATGTTCATAGAGTTGCTGTGGGTCATAATCAACTGGAGCACACCTACCACCACCACCACCACCACCACCAGCAGTAACAACCACCTTTCTTAGCATGATGTCCTTTCCCAAGGTCTGACCCCTCCTGACAACATGCTCAGAGAAAATGAGAAGAACTTTCATCACCCTTGCCTCTAAGAAACACCCTGATTACCCTTTCTCCAAGACAGACTTGTTTACTCTTTTGACAGTCCACTGGAAATCAGTGTTCTTCTCTAAGACCAGAGAAACAAACAAACAAACACTGCCATTGAGTTCAGTTCCAGCTCTGAGCCACCTTCCTTAGGCTTCAGGCCTGACTCAATGCTTGTGCTGTAACAACTCTGCCTCCAAGAGAGTACCTTTCTCCAAATAGTCCGTTTTGTGTAATAACTCTTTAAGGGCTTTCATCTTTGAGCTGGTGTGCCTGGCTTACATCATGAGAAATGCACACGCCACACGACATCGGTGTAAATGGCGTATATGTGTACATTTGCACCTGGCTTGCTGCACATCACATCACTGCCGCCTTCCCCCCACCCCCCAATCTGGAGAACAGCGCCCTCAGCTGCGCCTGGGCTTCCAGTGGACACACCCTCCTCATCCGGGTCTCCTTTGGTTTTAAGAGTTCCCTTCTGTTTTTCCTGAGGGCAAAGAGAGGTTGTTTCCTTCTAAAAAGACCAGAGAAAGACATTTAAGATGCCACCTATTACATGTCCCAAAGCCCATGCTTTCAACCATGTAGGAAAGGGACTTTCAGGCTGTTATTAAAAACTTTCTGAAAAAGAAAAAAAAGAAAAGAAACACCCACAAGAGAGTCCTTTGTAACAGTTTGGTAACTAGAACAGAAAAACCTTTGATAAAATCCCTGGGAGAGCTTAAATATTTCCCCTCTCTCGCTCTCAGTGTATGAATGGCAGCAGGTCAAGCCTGAAACAAGATGACCTATTCCACCAGCATCAATAAAGCACTAATCCTGCAGGAAGGAAGCAGGGTCTGGTTTCCCCTGTTGCTATTTAAAAAAAAAAAAAAAAATCAAGGCTTTGTTTCTCAGGATTGCTCTTCCAGTAGTTGTAGCACACGGTAGTTTGCTTTGGCAAAAAAAATGGATGTTGAAGACAAAGGATTATTTTACTGGCCACTCGGCTCCGCCACGCCAGGGCCCCTCTGAGCTCTTGTGACGTTTGGTCCGAAAGCCACTGGGTGGCGCAAAAGGAGATAGAATTGCCGAGGAGGACTGGGCTGCCAGCTTCTTCAGTGGGCTCGGTCTGGGGCAAAATTGGGCAGAAGCAAAAGGATGAAGCGACTTCCGAGGGAAGGACAGTGGGGCCAACCACTAGTTCCAAAAGTCACTTTTACTATGGATAGTTGGTGCTTTCTCCTTGCTATAGAAAGAAAAATACAAGCATATTTACAAAAGATGGTTTTGTTTGGAACATGCTATTTTAATTGATCTATGAAAGACCATCTGAGTGTGTAAATGCAGCTCAGTGCAAATGCAGCTTCAAGATAAGCGTCTTGACCCTGTGGGGTTATGCACTTCCTTCCTTGGCTCCCAGCAGCAATGTGCCCTTCCTATCTCCAGTATCTCTGATCATCGGTGTCCCCTCATGGGGCCCATCTCACCCCCTCCTCTTTCCTGGGACTGAGCGGCCCTATGAACAATAGCTCTGTACCTTGCTCTATCCTGAGCCAGCCTCACCATCTCCTACACGCTTGACTACTACAAGCTTAAATTTGTATACCTCTCTCCATCACATAGCATAAACTAATCTAAAAAAATAAAAGCAAACAAAAAGTGCCAACCTAGACCTCTATTTTTCTGTTTAGCTACTTACAGCCTCTCTTCCATGATCCTCACCAATGGGCTAATTGGCAGCACCGTGATGGATGGAGAAGAGATTGAGGTTGTTAACAGTTACAGCTTGCTCAATTCCACAATTAACGCTCTTGGTACCAACAGTCAGGAAATCAAAAGACTAAGTGTTGTTGTTGTTATGTGCTGTCGAGTCGTTTGTGACTCATAGCGGCCCGATGTACAACAGCCCTAAACCCTGCTCTATCCTGTGCCAATCACACTGCCTCTGACACACCCATCCCAATTATCCCAGTCACTGCATCAATCCACCTCATAGAGGGCCTTCCCCTCCTGCACTGTCCCTCCACCCTTCCAAGCATGATGTCTCTCTCCAAGAACCTGTCTCTCCTTACAACATGTCCAAAGTATGTCAGACGAAGGCCCAGAATCCTTGCCTCCAAGGAATAGCCTGGTTTAACCCTCTCCAGGATAAATCTGTTTGTTTTCTTGGCAGTCCATGGTACATTCAATACTCTTCTCCAGCACCACAGCTCAAAGGCATCAATTCTCCTTCTATCCTCCCTAGTCATTGTCTAACTCTCTGATGCATAACAAGTGATTGCAAAGACCATGGCCTTATCAGGCGCACCTTAGTCTCCAGAGAGACACTGTTGCTCTTGAGTACTTTAGAGGGGTCCCTAACCGCAGAATTTCCCATCACAATACGTTTTTTTATTTCCTGGCTGCTGTGCCAAGAGTGTTGACTGTGGAGCCGAGCAAACTGAAGCTGTGAACAATTTCAATTTCTTCGCCATCCATCCTGATGCTACCAATTGGTCCAGTGGTGAGAATCTTTGTCCTCTTGACATTGAGCCTCAGTCCATACTGAAGACTGCAGTCCTTGACCCTCTGCAGCAAGTGCATGAGGTCCTCCTCAGTTTCAGCAAGCAGGGTTGTGTCATCTGCATAATGCAGATTGTTAATAGATCTTCCACCAATCCTGACTCCACACTTCTCCTCATAGAGCCCAGCCTCCCAGATAATCTGCTCTGCATACAGGTTGAAAAGGTATGGAAATAGGACACATCCCTGGCGTACACCCTTTCCAATTTTGAACCATGCAGTGTTACCCTGCTCTGTTCTGACGACTGCCTCTTGGTTCAAGTATAGGTTTCACATTAGAACGATCAAGTGTTCTGGGATTCCCATTCTTCTCAGAGTCAGCCACAGTTTGTTATGATCCACACAAATGCCTTTGCATAATCAAGGAAACACAGATATACATTCTTCTGGTATTCCCTGCTTTCTGCTAAGATCCATCTAACATCAGCTACAATATCTCTAGTACCACGACCCCTTCTAACCCAGCCTGGACTTCTGGCAGTTCTCTGCTGATGTGCTGTTCCAGTCATTTTTGGATAATTTTCAGTAGAATCTTGCTTGCATGTGAAATCAATTATATCATTCTATAGTTTCCATACTCTGTTGGGTCACCTTTCTTTGGAATGGTAACAAATATAGATCTCTTCCAGTCAGTTGGCCAAGTGGTTGTTCTCCAGATTTCTGGGTCAACTTGGAGAGCATATCCAGGGCAGCATCTGTTAGCTGAAATACGTCAATTGGTATACCATCTATTCTTGGGAAAATTTGCTGTCAGGGACCTCTCCAGAGAGCTGAGAAGCAATGACATCAGTCTTGAAACTAAGGTAAACCTGATCCAGTTCATGGTCTTCTCAATTACTTACTATGCATCAGAGAGCTGGACAGTGACTAAGGATGATGGAAGGAGAATCGATGTCTTAGGGCTGTGGTTCTGGAGAAGAGTCTTGAACATACCACGGACTGCCAAGAGCACAAGTAGGTCTGTCTTGGAGAGGGTGAAACCAAATTTCTCCTTAGAGGCTAGGATTTTGAAGCTCCATTTCTTATACCTTGGGCATGTTGCCAGGAGGGACTGGTTCTTGGAGAAGGACATCGTGCTCAGAAGGGTGGAGGGACAGCATAGGAGAGGAAGACTATGGATGAGATGGAGTGGTACAGTGACTGGGGCAAAAGTGTTAGGTGTATCAGAATCAGTGAGATTGGCTCAGGACAGGACAGTCTTCAGAGCTGCTGTACTTGGGGTTGCTATGAGTTGCAGGCAACTCGACGGCACAGAACAACAACAGTGTAGCTTCTGTCCCTCCAACTCTACTGAAATGACCTCTGTCCACATCCTCAATTCAGGATGTGTTGTTTTCTTTCTCCTTAAGCAGCTTTTCTGTTGTATTTGATATTGACGAACTCCTTCTTCCCCCAGTTCCTATGACATTCCCTTTTCTTGGATTTTCTTCCAGGCCCCACCCACTCCTAAGCTTCACTCTGGCTTCCATTTCCCAGGATGCACTAGGTGTAGAAAAGAGATCATAAACAGAGGACCTCACCACAGCAGAGAAGAGCTGGGCCCTTGCACACTGGAATCCTTGATCCCCACTTATTTTTAGTAAATGTAATGTTGGCCAACTTCCCATATCAGCTTCTCAAGTGTTGTTCCAAGGAGCTGAGTGGAAGAGAGTACAAGAGAAGGCTGGAAGAATGTATGAATAGTGTTCTGTGCTGGGCTAACAGCTTGGCCCCATTTTCCTAAATCATGCACCGTCCTGAGAGTGAAAGGCTCTCTGGAGTCACTTCTGGGGGAAGGTTAAGAATGGTCAGCATCTATCCCCTGACTCCCTCAAGGAATGCTAGAACCTTGCTGTTCTTATTATATACTGCTGTGTAACAAACCATCTATAAATTTAGTTTTGAAGTAGATATACAGTATAGCTGGGATCAGAGAGTGGAAGGCTCTTCTTTGCTGCATGTGACCAGTTGATGCTGTCTTACTAGAGGCTGTAGAGTCCACTTTTGAGGTGGGGGTCTCACCTGCAGAAGTGGAATAGGATGTTGAGTGAGAATGCAGTTGGTAATAACAATAGGGAGCCTTTGGTTTCTGCCTCCAGGGCTGTTTTTGCATCTTCATAATATGGTGACTGGCTTCTGAGAGAGAGTCTCAGGAGTCAAGATTTTGCTCATTTCTTTAGGCCTTGTGTTTATTGTATTCTGTTGGGTAAACTAGTTGCAGGGCTCACGTTCAAGAGGAAGAGATACAGAACTCTCATCTGTTGATGGAAACAGTGTCACAAAATGTGTTTCTTTGTTATTAGGTGCCATTGAGTCCACTGTGACTTGCAGCAGCCCTATGAACGTGACATCTGAGCTGTACTCTATCCTTCATCAACCTCACCATCTTTTGTTACGGACACTGTGTCAATCCATCTTGTCAAGAGTCTTTCTCTCTTTCCTTGATTCTCCACTTTTCTCAGCATAATGCCCTTTTCCAAGGACTAGCCTCTCCTGACAACATGCCCAAAGTGTGAGACAGAATTTCACCTTCCTCGCCTGGAAGGGGCTCCTTGGTTGCACTCTCTCCATTACAGCTATGTTTTTAAACTCCAGTACCTAAACTGCCTCTCCCCAGTTTCTCCAGTGAGCCCTCCCTGTCACTCCTTGACCTTCCTGATATTCAGGTTGGGGATGAATGCGTCCAGTCACTGGACCTGAGTGCAAGAAGTTATGGCCATATCCTCCCATTTATCTTTCTCTCTCCACTCCAGCTGTAAGACCATTTCCCTTCAGCCAGGGTCAAGCTTGCACAGAAGGAATGGCTGTCTGTAACCTCATACATTGCTCCTTCCAGAAATATGGAGAGAAGGTTGGCAGACAAAATGCTTGCATTTCAAGGAGCTTGACTCAGCCCAAAGCCTTCATTTGTGGGCAAAAGAGACCCTCTGAGTGAAGGGGAGTTGGGATCAAAATAGCTGGAGGTCATGAGCCAGCGCTGAGAAATCTTCGGCCCAGAATGAAGTGTTTCAAAAGCACAAAGCAAGATTCCTGTGACCATTGTTATCATTACAGGTGGGTTATTATTATTGGCATGATTTTTCAGCTGCTTTTTTTTCCTTGCTCTTTCTTTGTGTTTCAAAAGTAATAGAAATTACTAGGCTAAGCCCGTCCAGGCATTTTCCTGCCGGGCTGGTGACAAGGAAGTCAAACATTGTGCCAACGAGCACGGACATCTGTGCAGCAGGTCTTCAACTAGAGCCACTAATTTACCTTCAAGTGCTGCCAAGCCACTGTGGGGGTAATGACTCTGCCTCACTCCAGCCCCAGACCGATGGTGCGCCCCTGACCTTGAGTCACGCTGTGCCTCCCACAGCTATTCTATGAAGGGAAGAATGATAGCGAGCCAGTGGAGTGACTCCTTCCAATTATGAAGGTGACAAAGGACATAAATATACTAAGTGCCGAGGCCTGGAGGGTTAGAGTGGCCCGGTGCCAACAACTGCTGGGGCCTTTTTTACATCCAATTAGGTACATTTTCTTGATATGTTCGTCTCCTATTTGCAAGTATTGAATTAATTTCCTTTTCACAAGCACACACCCAGTTCTGCCCCTGTCAGACCAGGAGCTCAGAATGGCCTTCACACCGGGAGAATTTGTAAAGGAGATGAATAAGGTGAACATTTGTCTTGTAAGGGTTTCCACTCTGGAGGGACCAGAGGGCCCATGATGTCACCAGGAGTGTCCTGGATTTCAGGAACTGCTCCTTTGGGGATCCCATCCATCACTGTCAGACACCCCCGCTTGACCCAGAGCAAAGTCTATCAGGCTGTGATTCAGCTTCCTCAGAAACATCTTGGCTGAGAGGATTTGGGAAATTTTGGGGGGATTTTTATCCAGGCCATGATACATGGATATGATTTGGATAAACAAAGAGGAAGGGAAAGGGGAGGGGTCCCTGAGGGAGGAAGTGCAGCAGACGGGTGGGGGTGGCCAGCGATGGGAGAGTGTGCACTTAGAGTCAGACGGATCTGTGTTCAGTTTTTAGCACTAATTTTTCAAACTTTATCAAGAATCCCACTGTGTCTCAATGTCAAGGTTAAAAAAAAAGGGTAGGTGGAAAATAACGAAATACAAATTGGTTTAGAATTAAATAACATAACATATAGATGGCAGCTGCTTGATAAGTGATGTTTACTGTAAGGAGTCGCTGCTTGGTGTGAACAGATGTGTGCTCAGGTACTTCCTGCAAAGGCTGCTAACTTGGATTCACTAGAGGTGATAGGAAGCATCCTCATGGTTCAGTCTGCTTGGCGTTCTCCTTCCAAAAGGTTACAACCATTGAAAACCCTACGGAGCAATTCTACTTTGAAAACTGTAGAGGTCAGTTCTAGAAGAAAAGTGGTTTTAGTGTGCTTGGAGGCCAGTGTTCAGGTTTGCCAGAGCACAGGGCTTATCTCGGGGTGGAGAGGGGGCTCAGTTTAAAGGGAGCACGGTCTGATTGTGAGCTATTTCTCCCTTGGAGCTGCTGTAGTATTTTCATCACTAGAGAGGTCCCACCACTGTTTGGGTTAGCAGCACAGCTCCCTCTGAACCAGGCCACCAGAGCTCCCTAATTATAACTGAGGTTATATACAGAATGGAAAAAACAGGATGAAGCCTGACATGGAGTGTTGAAGGTGGAGATATCACTGTGCACTCATTGTTTCAAACTCTACAAGTGAAAATTATACTCCTTGTGCTCCTTTAATTTACATTTTTAAATGTATAAAAGAGGCTGAACATTTTTCATTTGCTTATTCTCTATTTTTGGTTTCTTCTTTGTGAAGTAAGTGCCAGCTTATCTTTTATTTTAAAGAGTTTTGGAAATATTAGTAAACTTAGCCATTCCTTTTGAATCAATTTCACAGATATTTTCACAGCTTAAAATATTTATAGTGTTTTGTTGTTGTTATGTGCCGTTGTGTTGCTTGCGACTCATAATGACCCTATGCACAAGAGCCCTAAACCCTGCTCTATCCTGTGTCAACCTCATGGCCTCCGACACACGTATTCCCATTACTCCAATCACTGAATCGATCCATCTCATCTAGGGTCTTCCTCTCCTGCACCATCCCTCCACTCTCCCAAACATGATGTCCCTCTCCAAGGACCAGTCCCTCCTTGCAACATGCCCAAAGTACGTCAGACAAAGCTTCAGAATCCTTGACTCCAAGGAGCAGCCCAGCTTCACCCTCTCCAGGACACACCTGTTTGTTCTCCTAGCAGTCCATGGTATATTCGACACTCTTCTCCTACACCACAGCTCAAAGGCTTCAATTCTCTTTTTATCATCCCTAGTCACTGTCCAGCTCTCTGATGCATAGCAAGCAATTAAGACTATGGCTTGGCTCAGGTGCACCTTAGTCTCCAGCCTGAATTTGTTGCTCTTCAGTACTCTTGAGAGGTTCCTGACAGCTGACTTTCCCAATGCAATTTGTCTCTTGATTTCCTGGCTGCTGGTACCAAGAGTGCTGACTATACTTTATGATCAAATAATTTATGTGTTTTCCTTATTTGTCCAAGCCTGCCACTTTTCCTGTTTATGTTAATTGAATTTTGTATCATGCTTAGAAACGCTTCTTCTCAGTTACTTTGAAACAGTGTTCCCATCACATTTCTGACATCACTGTCACAAAAAATCTGTGGTCCCTTCGGATTCTCTGGTGGAAGGTGTGCACAGAAATACCTGGTGGAGCCTGGGCAGCTGTCCTTCTGGCACAACATCCAGTTGTGAGGAGTGCCACTGTGAAGTCCCAGTTGCTTACTTACCAGTTCCTTCACTTCTCAGTGTCACCATTTCCCCATCTACAATTTTCTGTGTAAGAAACTCTGGTGGCATAGTACATAATGTCAGACTGCTAATCAAAATGTTGGTAGTTTGAATCCACCTACTCCTCCTTGGGAGGAGGATGGATAGCCTCCTCTCACAAATATTTATAGCCTTGAAAACCCTATGGACGGTGTCAAAGGAGCCAAAGCAATGTCAGAGTGGCGAAGTCTGATTTCTACCTGCTTCATAAAGGGGAACTGTCACTGTTAGATAGAAAAGAGTGGAGAACGAGAGAGTCAAAGAAAGAAGCTGTTCCCAAGTAGCTAAAAGGTCTTTATTGTGTGGCCTGGGAGGAACCACTCACACAGAGGATCAGAGTGGCATGAAGGCAGACAAAGTTGTTGTCCTTTCATAGGGGCTTTCAGGGACATCCAGAGAGGGAGTTAGTTTGCTCTAGAATGTGGGGACGGGGTCCTGTCAATGTGTGATCCGGTCCAGGACCTCTTCGGGCTCCCGTCATCTAGACACCTTATCAGGACATGTAAATGATTAGGTTTTTCAAAGAATAGTCAGGTCTGGGAAATGGCCTGGGGATAGCTATGACATCCTTCCTTAAGTCACCAACAATAATATGCATATCAGCAAATAGATAGCTGCTTAGTCAGACAAGCCACCCCCCTGCTCCTGTACCCATCTCCACCAATCATAGAGTTCAACATTCAATATTGACTCACAGACTTTCCTCACAGTGTGGTACCAAAACTAGGGTTTATTAGGAGGCAAGTTGGAGAGTAGGAGAGGCAAAGAGTATCACCTAGTGTAAGTCCAGGTTTTATTGCAACTGTCCCAAGGCAGACTTCTTCAGTTAGTGCAGGCTTTGGTTTCTGTTCAGCAGTCAGATTTTCCTTCCACCATCCAGCAACAACAGCAATATCTTTAACTGTGGCCGTTATCACAGGATTACTCTGGTTACACCTTGCCACAGTTACTCCACAGCAATGCCACAGTCTCTCTACTGCCATTATTAGGGTCTCTCACCAGGGTCTTGCTCCAGTCACCCTCAAGTCTTGCTGCTCAGTGTGGGAAGATCTCTCTCTCTCTCTCTCCCTAATCCTACTGCAGTTAAGGTGGCTGTAGTCCAGAGGGGGTAAACATAATGGCTAGAAAAGCCAGTTTTAAGCTAGCACCACAGAGGGTCACTATAAGTTGGAACCAGCTTAATGCCAATGGGAATTCTCTGCATAGAGAAAATGGTTAAATGCTCAGCCACTAACCAAGAGGCTGGTGGTCCAAACCCACTTAGAGGTGCCATGTACTTTTGGAAGAAAGTCTGGTAATCTCTTCTGAAATGTCACAGCCTTGAAAACCCTACAGAGTGGTTCTACTATGCAAACGAAGGATCTTCATGAGTTGGAATCTACTCAACAACAATAAAATGAGAATAACAATAGAATTCACCTCTGAGGTGGGACATGAGAAGTAGCATGGCGTTGAGGACCTGTCCAGATGTTCTAGTCCTCACCTCCTGCTCAGGAGACATCGGCACTGGGGCCAAGTCCAAGCATGGAGCCCCAATCCACCTATAATAGCTTAGTGGACCAGTATTCTTGTGCAGCTTGGGGTCACTGGGTCGACTACTCAGGCCAGGGATGCCCTTTATTGATTTGTAAACAAGCATTTTCAACCTTTCCTCTCTTCCTGACATGATCAGCTCTCACCACTCAGAGCAGGTTTTGTCTCAAGTGTTCCACGTTCATCACAGCCTGAACTTTATCTTCTTTATAAGCTCAGTAGGTGACCACTTGCACTCTTTTTAATTCTTTGTGTGATTAAGACAGTTTATAGCCACCTCAGCCTGGGATTGAGGCCTTGGCACAAGAGATCTTGACATAACTACTCTCATTTGTTACTTCTCTCTGGCTCATGCAGCTGCCAACTGGCCGGAGCTGCTCCAGGCCCCTCGACGAATTCAGTGACTATGGCAGGTTCTGCTTCCTCGGAAGCTTCACACCTGTCTTCTCAGCCCCTTCTCTGCTTGCCAACCTGGGCTCCGTCACTGCTCACGTATCTGTCTGTATCAAAATGTCCCAAGTCTATCTTGTTGGCTCTGAGCATCCTATGTCAGTGTCTCCTATCAAGCACAACTAGATTTTAGAGTCAGAAATGGCCTACTTGTTTATATCAGGGTTATTGCTGTGTGGCATTGGGTCAAAACAGACATGTAGCCAACGCTCCAGTGGGTTTTCAGAGGCTGTATATCTCATGGAAGGAAATTGTCCATCTTTCCTTCTAGGAACAGCTGATGGATTTGAACCTTCTGCCCCTGGGCTAGTAGTGCAACTCCTCACCATTAAGCCATCAGAGTAAGTTTTTCTTCTTTTATAGGTTAATATACCCACTTCTCCTCAACGCTTAGAGCACCCTTCTGAACTTTATCTTACTCATCAATTCTTCTTTCAAAACTCAGTTTTATGTATTTCTTTTTCAAAACCCTCTTTTAGTTGTCTCTCTCCGTCTCCCTCTCCCTCTCCCTCTCTCCCTCTCTTTCTCACTCTCTCTCCCGCCCATTAAGGCCACACTAATAACAGACCCTCCAGTGGGTTTCTAAGACTGTAAATCTCTTGGGAAGAGATTGCTCATCTTTTTCCTGTGGAGCTGCTGGTGGATTTGAACCAACAGAGAGGTATAGGTTTTGAGTTAGCAGCATAAATCCCTATGGACCACGTTGCCAGAGCTCCCTTTTAGTAGCTAAGCTTTCTTTGAAAGTTGCCTTATAGAGACCTATGCTTGCTTCTCCATGCTTCCTCTAACAGATACCTGTACACACTGTTGTTATTATACAGATGAAATTGGTTATCACTGAGCTGCGTACTGTTACCTTTTCCAGACTTCATGCTTCTCAAAAGAAGAGCTCACATTTATTTTATTATATTAAAATGCATTTCTGTCACATTTATCTTTGTAGCTGCAAAACTAAACATGATACCCATCAGTTACCCAGAGCCACTGTAGCACAAACACCACAAATGACTGGCTTTAAAGGACAGAAGCTTATTTTCTCACAGTTGTAGGGGCTAAATTTCCAAATCAGGATGTGAGTAGTGTCGATTCCTTCCAGGTAGTGTCAGGTGTTCCTGGGTTCCTTACTGTATAAATAAGGCTCACATAGTCTTTTTTATCCTGTGTGTACAAATCTCTGCATCTAATTTCCTCTCTCTAGAACTCAAAAGTGAATAAATCGAGAATGCATGCTACTCAGCTACGGTCTATTTAGCATTACAGAGGAATCTTATTTCTTAACAGGATGGCACCTACAGGAATATTGATTTTAAACCAATATGTATTTTGTGAGGACACCATTTGATTCATAAGTTCTTGACTTGAGAGCCTTGTTTTCTGGATGAGTCTATAGTATAGGGGATCATTAATTCCCTGACCATGTTTTGTCACCTCAGAATATTCTTTTTATATCAGTCGCTTCTACATCCTTACCTTATTCATCTTCTTCATAGACATCTTATCTTAGAGCGATTCTCAAGGAAATGGATCAACAGAGTGACTACAATGGGCTTGAACATGGTGGGGACTGTGAAGACGGCAAAAGATAGGGCAAGGTTGTGACCTGTTTGTTGTTCATAGGGGCACTTATGTGTCATAGCTGGCATGATGGCACCTAACAACAATAATCTGGGAAAACCAAAACTTTTCAGAATGCTTATAAACTGCAGGAAGACCCACCAACAACCTGTGTTATACAGATGAGACAACCTTACTTGCTGAAACTGAGGAGGACCTAAAGCGTTTGCTGCAGGTCAATAACTGTAGTATTCAATATAGATTAAAGCTCAACATCAAGAAAAAAAAGAGTCTCACAAGTGGCCCAATTGACAGCACAATGGTAGATGGAGATGAGATTAACTGTTGCCACTTACTCAGCTCCACAATCAACACTCTTGGCACCAGCAGTTGGGAAATCAACAGGTAAATTGCACTGGAGAAGTCTGCTGTCAGGGACCTCCCCAGAGTGCTAAAGAGTAATGATGTCAGTCTAGGGACTAAGGTGTGCCTGATACAGGCTATGGTCTTCGCAATTGCTTACCATGCATCAGAGAGCTAGACCATGACAAAGATGACAGAAGAAGATTGATAACTTTGAGTTGTGGTGCTAGAGAAGTGTATTTGTGGTGTTAGCCCAAAAGTTGTTTTTTTAAAAACCATAAGTTTACCCCTCTAGTCTCTAGCTAACTTAAGTGCAGATACATAGTCTTGCAAAATAGCATGGTCTTGCAAATCAGCCTCAGCTGTGGGGCTAGGATAAGTTAAAGAGTGCTTCCCACCCTGAACAGCGAGACTTGAGGTGAGAATGGCTTGTGGCAGTAAAGCCCTGTTCAGCGAGACCCTGGTGGTGCAGAGACTGGTGGCAAAGTGTGACCTGAGGCTTCTTCCATTTGTGCTGGTCACATCTGGATCCTTGCTATTCTTACATTTGTTGATGAAAGGAAAAGCTTCTTGCTGATTTGAAACTGGAGCCTGGACTAACTGAAGAGTTATGCTTTGGAACTGTTGGGCTAAAGCCTGAACTTATTTTGGGTGATATTGTTTGCCTCCCCCACTCTCTAACTTCCTTCCTTAATAAAGCCATTGTTGATATCATAACCGTGAATCTGTGAGCCTGCAATGAATAAAAGAACTTGCTGTTGGCAGGGCTCTATAGGCACGATGGGGCTGGGCTCTGGGTTCCGGATCTGCTTTCTGCTCTAGGGTGATGAGAGGCTGTGTTATTCTTTGTGGCCCTTTCAGAAAGATATTCCTGGCCTTGGGCCTCCATGTCCTGTTTTTCCCTACTTAGACAGTATTGAACATACCATGGACCTCCAAGAGAACAAATAGTTCTGTATTGGAGAGGGTGAAACCAAGTTTCTCCTTGGAGGGTAGGATTTTGAAGCTCTGTATCACATACTTTGGGCATGTGGCCAGGAGGGACCAGTCCTTAGAGAAAGATACCATGCTTGGAAGAGTGAAAGGACAGTACAGGAGAGGGAGACCCCGGATGAGATGGACTGATACAGTAACTGGGGCAATGGGGGTAGGTGTGTTGGAGTCAGTGAGACTGGCTCAGGACGGGTCAGGCTTCAGAGCTATTGTACATAAGGTCGCTATAAGTCATAGTTGACTCAACAGCACATAACAACAACAACACTGAAAGATTTAAACCATTGGAAATTCTCCAACTTTTTTTTTTTTTGGCTTTAAGGACATGGCTTCTAATTAATAATATGGATCTTATCTAGTTCTTAAACATGATGATAGAAATTGTTTTCCCTGTAACATTTATGAAAGGATAGTATTTGTACTAGTCTTTGACCTGATTTTTAAGTGAAATATATTTCCTTCTTACTAAATAGGTTAAAGAAAAAGAGTATATAGGGAAGGTGGCCAGTAACCTATTCCTTGGCCATTCCCCACAACAAATGTAATATCTTTGATGACTATCAACATGAACCCTGGTTCTTCTAGCGAGAGTTGCCATTTTTTCCACAAGGACAGGGCACTGAGCCAGGGAAAGATGGCATGGCTGGATGTGATAATAGTGTGGCATTATTTTGAAGGCTAACTTTAATTATCAGCTTAAGGATAATACTGTAAATAAATTATTCTATGTAATAAAATGGAACCATCTACTTCAGAGCAAATACAATCCATTAGATTAGATCATTAAGAAGACTTGCCATATTATCTAAAGATGATGAGTTGAAAGCAAAGCTCGAAGTGAAATTGAAATAACAGGGGACACAGAAGTGTGAGATCTGCAGCAATTTACTGAGAACAAATTCAGCCTTGCTGCAGGTAGCTCTTGACGCTAAGGTGGTCTTAAATACTGATTTGCAAGCTACCTACGATTTCAGCTTTGAAATCCTATCCTCTCATAAGTCTGTGATGTGGCATCATGACAACCTTCAGCTGAGAAAAGTGCGCCTCATGCAATTAGCTTGATTTATAAAATGCTAGGAAATTCTTCCTTTATACCTTACTGTAGTTGCTGGTGATTGTTCTTAATTGGATAAAATGTCCTGATTGTATGATCACAATTACTGCTTTATTTTAATTTTATTTTTAAATTCAGTGTGAGAATTCTCCATTGACTCCCACTTTGCACATTAGCTAATTAAATAACATTAAAAAGAATTTAAAATCAGAATATACAAATGAAATATCTAACCCTTAAGTTCTTTGAGCTGAACTCCTAAGTTCAGAGCTTGTTAACTGGTAGCCCAAAGACCATCTCTGGAGTATATATAATTGTATTTTGTTTAATTGTTTGCTTGTACAGTGTTTCATTTTAATTTTTGCATAGGCTTCAAATTTGTAAAGTGGGATATTTCTAAAAAAAAAAGGCATGTTTTCTTTCTTACTGGTCTTGAAAAATGGGAAGATTTTGATCAGAGGGCCTTTATTCTGAATTGTCACCAAATTGGTAAGAGCTAAATAATTGCCACCCCCTTTCCAGAGGCAGCTTATCTTTAGTGTACAGGTCTACCAGACCTCATTGCCTTTCTAACACAGTCGGCTTGTTGACTTACATAAGTGGCCTGTGATTTATCACTGGGAGATTTTATTGAGTTAGTAATTCTCCATCTACTGTTTACTAGGCAAAACTGTCTTACGTAAATGTGTCATCTAATTATGTACTATAATGAGAACATGGGTTAAGGAAAAGAAAGGTGAAACCAAGTTTGCGAAAATAAACATTGAGTCTATAGAAGAAAGTCTTTTTTGAAAGATATCAGTTTATTCATCTTGTATTCTCCCAAGCTCCATACATGTTTTCTCTCCTAAGTCTTACAGTAGGATGATATACCTGACTATGACTGTTAGTTGAATTATAACAATGTGCTGGCGGCAAGCATTGAAGGATGAGAAAAAGAATTTGAGAAAAACTTGAGAAAAAAGAAAAAAAAATTAGGCATATTCTATGCCCTTGAAAAATCTATATTTATGGCCAAGAACTGTATTTTTTATTGTCATATTGAAACATATCTTGCTTTTGTGAACCAAGGTAACACTATAGTTATACCAGAGTCAAAATTCTCCATGTAGTACTTTCTCTTTCCTTAAGGTGCTTTATAAAGGAGCAAGTGTAATAAAGACATTTCAAAAGTCTTAGTTATTCATGGCCTTGCTCCCAAGCCAAGGATCCAAGAGACTCTGAAATTTCACATCAGCCATTTGGAATACGAACCTTAAATCTCCCTCTTACCTTAGAGAACAGTAGTTTTGATACCTAGTGCCATTTCCAAGGCAGTACGGAGCTGTATTGAAATACTACACATTTCAATATAGCTGGTAATTTACCATGGGGGATGTCTGAGAAGGCTAAGGCAGAAGAATAAGTATGTATTTATTAGGAATAGTTTTCATCAAGATTATGGGAGGGAAGTTAACACAGTTTCTTTATTCATTTGTTATTTTGGATTTCAAAGAGGCTTTTTAATAAGTGGGCTTCCTCCTCCATTGCTTTACACTGACTTTAGAGAAAGGTGAAACAGAGCTATAATAAAACTTAGCAAACCATCAATGATTAGTTCATGAAAAGTAAGCAGGAAGGTATGCAGTGCATTGAAATTGGGTGCGTCAGGTTAGTGTCCTTTCTCTTCTATCTGTATACGGAGCAAATAATTTGAGAAGCTGAACTATATGGAGAAGAATGTGGCATCAGGATAGGAGGAAGAATCATGAACAGCCTGCGTTGTGTAGATGACACAACCTTGCTTGCTGAAAGCAAGGGGAATTTGAAATGCTACAGAAGATAAAAAAAACTACAGCCTTCAACATGGGTTGCATCTCAACATCAAGAAACAAAAATTTAAAAACAACAAGAAGAAGAAAAGAAACAAAAATCATTACCACTGGACCAATAAGCAACATCATGAAGAAAAGATTGACATTTTCAGATTTCATCTTACTTGGATCCATAATCAAACCCTTTGGTACCAGCAGTTAGGAGATTAGGAGATGTATTGCATTGGGTAAGTCTGCTGTCAAAGATCTCTCCAAATTACTGAGGAGCAATGATGTCAGTTGAAGACCAAGGTGTGCCTGATTCAAGCAATGGACTTTCCCATCACTCGCTATGTATCTGAGAGCTGTACAATGAATAAGGATGACAGAAGAATTGAAGCCTATGAGCTGTGGTGTTGGAGAAGAGTACCAAATATTCCATGAGAACAATATTCCAGAACTAGGTATTCTAAGAGAACACACAGGTATGTCTTGGAGAAAGTGTAGCCAGAATGCTCCTTGGAGGTAAAGATGATAAGGCTTCATCTCACATATTTTGGGCATGTTGCTAGAAGAGGCTATTCTTCTTTGTTGGAAAGGAACTTTATGCTTGGAAAGGTGAAGGGTCAGCAAAGGGGAAAGACCTTCAATGAAACAGATTGACAGCATGACTGCAGCAGTTGGCTCAGCTCAAGTATGTCAGAGATGATGAGGATGGCACAGGACAGGTCAGCGTTCAGAGCCGTTGTTCATAGGGTTGCTAGAAGTTGTACTTGACTCAAAGGTACCTCAGTACAACAATGTGTCTATGAGAAGGATTAAAAAGTGATAACTTCTTGATGCTAAGTTTTCCTGTGTAGTCTCACAGAGAGGAATCTGTTACCTACCCTTAGGGTGAGGGCAGTTGTTATAAACTTTAGGCTTTAGATTGAATAGACTTATTGCCCTCACTTGCATATTGGGAACTTTCCTCCTGCTCCGTCTTAATCTGGATGCTCCAGTAAAGCCAAGTAGGCAACACAGTAACATACAAATCTCTATTGACAGATACATGGTGGGTATCCAGGAGGGGCATTGGCCAGGAATAGAACCTGGATCTTCCACATAGAAGGTAAGAATTCTACTACTGAACCACCATTACGCCCAAACACAAGAGCAATTGTTAGATAGTGAGTGTCTAGTTTTAGGGAACTCTGGGACAGTCATCTGTAGGAAGTTGTGCTGTTAACCTCTCTGGTGCTTCAAGTCCACCAGTAACTCCATGGGAGAAAGCTGTCCAATCTCCTTCTGTGCTATTTGCAGCTTTGGAAACTCTAAGGAGAGTCAGCTAGGAGCTGGCTCCAATAAGATGACAATGGATTGTTGAGTTGTACTTAGTGCTGAGCACTTTATGTATATTGTTGTTGTTTGCTGTCGAGTTGGAACCAACCCATAGATGACTATCTCAAGGGGTCTCAGAGGCAGTAAGTTGCGTGGAGGAAGACTGCCCATCCATGGAATAGCTGGTAGGTTCAAACTGCTTGCCTTTGGGACTGCAGTGTATCTTCTTACCATTTATTACCTTGACCTTTATCCCAATACTCTGAAGTAGGGTCTAATCTGCACTTTTTAGGGCAGGAAAATCAAGGCACAGAAAGGCTAAGTGATCTGCAGAAGATTGTATGGACATTAAATGGAGGATTTATGGTCTGCATCCAAGCACTGACTCTAGAACCTAAAATCTCAAATATGGAGAAAGACATTAGCAAGCCATGAGTGAACAATCATGGACAGAGCAGACAATTTTGGTAAAAATGTGGCCTAAAGCTATTAGGAGGGAGGCTGGGTTGATGCCTGATCGTTGCTACCAGTCCTATATGCACAATTTAGACTATAGCAACACAAATACAACTTAATTAGCTGCCTAATTTTTTTCATAGGTGAATTGTCTGATCATATCCTTTGTTTATATTCTTGCCAGGAATTTACTGCTTATCTTAACAACTTGTGGATATTTTTATCTATTTTATCCACTGCTGTAGCTCACACATAGAAAAGGTCTAGTAGAGTTCAGTAAATACTTGTTTAGTGCATGATGGAAGGAGAACTAATTCCTTGTCTGGCATTTGCTAGTTTATTGTTTGGGGGGGGGTTTGGAGGAAGGGGTTTAGGAGTCAGAATTTATTTTATTGTACATCTTAACTGGTAATCTTGGATGACTTTACTAATCACTTTAAAACTTGTTTTTCTCATCTATAGAATAGGGATAACAATAGTACCTGTCTTGGAGTTTTTGTGACAAGTCAATGAAATAATAACCACAAAAAGAGCACAGTGCCTGGAACAGAGTAAAAGGCAATATATGTGGTAACACATTTACAGTTTATTGTTAGATGCCATTGCACCTACACTGATGTAGATAATAGAATGGAATGTTGTCCAGTCTTCTGCTGTCACCATGATCCCTGGTATGGCTGAGTCCTTTGTTGTGGCTGTAATTTATATGTAAAAGTTTTATGTCTTTATGTAGCCATATTTACTAACATTTTTCTTTATAGTTTTCCCATTTGAAAGTACTTTCCCAATCCACATTCACGTAGATCTTTTTCTTGTTTTCTTATTGTGTGGCTTTCTGACATTTATTTCTTCAATTCATTTGGACTTGCTCTTCATCTACTGGCATGAACAAAATCTTGAGTCATCCAGGAAGCAACTAGAGAAGATGGAAGGAATATACAGGGTATACAATGTCATTGTATATATTAAAAAACAAACAAACCAGCTGACATGGAATAATTTCTGGAAGTAGGGTATGACCAAGAACCAATGTTCATGAAGGAAGAAGTCCAAGACGCACTGAAGGTGTTGAGGAAATTGTAGCTGATGTTAGATGGATCTTAGCTCAAAGCACAGAATAACAGAGGAATGTTTATCTGTGTTTCATTGACTATGCAAAGGCGTTTGACTGTGTGGATCATAACAAAGTGTGACTGACTCTGAGAAGAATGGGAATCCCAGAACACTTGATCGTTCTAATGTGAAATCTGTATTTGGACCAAGAGGCAGTCGTCGGAACAGAGCAAGGAAACACTGCAGGGTTCAAAATTGGAAAGGTGTATGCCAGGGATGCGTCCTATCTCCATACCTTTTCAACCTGTATGCATAATAGATTATCCGAAAGAGGCTGGGCTCTATGAGGAGAAGTGTGGCGTCAGGATTGGTGGAAGATCTATTAACAATCTGTGTTATCCAGATGACACAACCCTGCTTCCTGAAACTGAGGAGGACCTGATGCACTTGCTGCAGGGGGTCAAGACTGCAGCCTTCAGTATGGATTGAGGCTCAATGTCAAGAAGACAAAGATTCTCACCGCTAGACCAATTGGCAGCATCAGGATGGATGGTGAAGAGATTAAGATAGTTAACAACTTTAGTTTGCTTGGCTCCATGGTCAACACTCTTGGCATCAGCAGCCAGGAAATAAAAAAAATTTATTGCGATGGGAAAATCTGCTGTTAGGGACCTCTCCAGGGTACTGAAGAGCAATGGTGTCACTCTGGAGACTAAGGTTCATCTGATACAGGCTATGGTCTTTGCAATCACTTGTTATCCATCAGAGAGTTGGACAATGACTAGGGAGAATAGAAGGATAATTAATGCCTTTGAGCTGTGGTGCTGAAGAAGAGTATTGAATATACTATGGACTGCCAAGAAAACAAACAGATTCAACCTGGAGAGGGTTCAACCAGGTTGCTCCTTGGAGACAAGGATTCTGGGCCTTCGTCTGACATACTTTGGACATGTTGTAAGGAGGAACAGGTCCTTGGAGAGGGACATCATGCTTGGGAGGGTGGAGGGACGATGCAGAAGGGGAAGACCCTCTATGAGGTGGATTGATTCAGTGACTGGAGTAATCGGGATGGGTGTGTCAGAGGCAATGCCATTGGCACAGGATAGAGCAGGGTTTAGGGATGTTTTACATAGGGTCGCTATGAGTTGCAAGCAACTTGATGGCACCTAACAATAACAACAGGAATTGATGGAGTACCAAGTAAGATGTCCCAAAAAACAGATGCAGCCCTGGGCATGCCCGCCAGGCTGTGCCAGGAAATATGGAAGACCTAACCAACTGCCTGGAAAAAAAATCCATATTTTTTCCCCATTTGCATAATAAAGATGATGCAATAAAAATTGAAACTGTTGAACAGTATAATTAATAACATGCCAGCAAATCTTGTTGAAGATTACTGAAACATGGCTAGAACAATAAACTGACAGAGAACTTTCAGAAATATAAGCTGGATTTTGAAGAGGCTGTCACACCAGGGATATCATTGGTGATATTAGGTGGATCCTGCCTGAAAGTAAAGAATACCAGAAGATGTATATTTGTGTTTTATACAAAGGCATTTGACTGTGTGGCTCACAACAAATTATGGTTAACATCGAAAATGGGAGTTCTAAGACACTTAACTGAACTCATGTAAAACCTAGACCTAGACTAAGAGGCAGTTGTTTGGACAGAGCAAGGGAACACTACATTATGTTGGTTTAAAATCATGAAAGATGTGAGTCAGGATTGTCTCCTTTCTCCATACCTATTCAATCTATATGCTGAAAAAATCATCTGAGAAGTCAGACTTTATGAAGAAGAGCATGGCATCAGGGTTTGAGGAAGACTCATCAACAATCTACATTATGCAGATGACACAGTCTTGCTCACTCAAAGTTCTAAGACCTCGAAGTATTTGTTGCAGAAGATCAAGGACTATAGTCTTCAATATAGGTTATGTCTGAACATGAGGAAAATAAAAATTCTCACCACTGGGTCAATGGGCAACATCATGACAGATGGAGAAAAGATTGAAGTTGTCACTTTTAGTGTCAGCTATGGGTCAGTTCTGACTCTATGGTATACAATAAACAAACTTTCTTATTTTCATTTTTAGTAATTTGATTTAAACATTTTGCTTTTCTAAAAATAGTTTTAAATCGCAGCCTCTTTAAGGCTATTCCCATATATTAGCTTGTTTCCACACCCACCACGTCTTGTTAGGTGTCCTTCACCATATAGACAGAGAACACCGTGCTCCAGACAGACCAGCTGTGCTGTGCTAGCAGAATCTAAGTGAGGAATCGTCTTGACTCCCAATCAAATTGCCAACCACTGAGCACTGCTGTTCTCACAGCTGCCATCTTGATGCAGCCAGGGAAGTCACTGTGAGAACACCCAAGTGCAAGACACGGGCACATTTATGTCAATGGCTATTTTCAGATAAGAAAAGGTAAGCTTTCTGACTATTGGATATATGATTATAAGAAGAAAAATAAAATCAATCAGAAAGGGGAAATTGAAAAAATTTGTTCAAATTTGTATTTGAATTTTGAAAATAAACTGGTAGATTTTTTTTTTAAAAGGGAAAAAAAGGAGGGGAAGACCACTCCAAGTAAAGGTTCAAGACTTGAAACTAATCCCATGTCTGAATAAAGCCAAATCGACAGTCATCCCTGCTATCTGTCCTCATGATGAAAGCAAAATAGGTGTCAGCAGTCAAATAGCCGATGGCAAACAGGTATTAATGGTTCTTTTTCAAATGGGACAAGCTCAAGCTGTAACACCTAGGGGAGCCATTTTAAACAATACCCTCTGCAAAATCATTTTCTGCTACAAAAATAAGAAGCATAGGAAGAAAAGAAGAAAGTAAAAAGAAAGAAAAGAAGAAGGAAGCAGGAAGAGAGGCAAGGATGAAGGGACAGAGAAAGGGAAAAACCAAGCTGTAGTCTGATTTGGCAAGCTTGGTGAGGAGGCAACATAAATGAGATGAAATTTAATAAAGACAAACGTGAGGTAACACACCTGGGGAGAAATAATCATCAGCAAAGATATAAAACAGGGGCTGCTATTTAGAAAAATCAATGTGGGGGGTGGGAAAAGCCAGAGCATAATAGCAAGTCATTCATTATGGAAGATAAGAGCCCACAATGTTTCTAGTGCAAGAAAAGACTGATGTCATCTTGGGCGCTGTGTATAAAAGGACGCCTTAGAAAACAGAAGCAGTAATAAAGGTGCTTCTGAAGGCCTTTGTCTGGCAGTAATTTTTACTATGAAATGCTGCTGCAGACTTGCAAAAAGGAATGCTATAAAAAGGGCATAAAAGCCGTGCTGGATGTTGGAAACAGAATAGCTAGAGTCCTGCATATACCCTGAGATGAGTGTTTCCATGGCTCAATCAGATCCCATTATTATTTAAGGAAGTTAAGCCCAATTTGGTCCACATTTCTCCGGGTTTAGATTTAAAGCTGGCTTCAGGTTTTGTAGTGTTCACTCAGACCTATTCACCTCCTTATGGAAAGAGGCAGGCTTTGCAAATGTGCTGGCAGGCATTGTCATTGTATTTCTGGCATTATTTAGACTCTCAATAAGGTAAAACTTTCTGGATTCAGACAACTGGAGTTCAGTAATAGAAATGGGAGCTACTAGCATGAAAAGGAAATAAAGACGTTCAGCCTTAATATCCTGGAGATTCTCTTCAGGTTTGGCTACTCTCTAGGCCTACTAGACTTTTAGGTGCCTGGATGGTGAAAAGAGTTTCTGATCAACTGATAATCTAAAGTTTAGCAGTTTTGCTTTGTTTTTCCCCTTAAAAATAGATTTAATTTTATTCAAATTAGAAATGTTCTGTGTCCTCTCTCAAGACGACTTTAAACAAAGGTCTCTTTCTGACACATGAAAAATCACCTGAGGGAACTTTCTGAAGATGATAAAGGAAATTTCACATTTCTTTTTATGTTGATCTATCAGAAGGTACATGACTGAGGCATTTCATTGCCTGACCTGTCTGTGAGGGGCTGGGATCACTGGAGGGAAAGTAGGGAAAGGATTGGGAACAAAAAAAAAATCTCACTATTATTATTATTATTACTATGATTTCAAGTGTGAAAAAAATTCTCATCTACCCATGTCAGTTAACACTGGTATGACACAAAAAAACCCCACAAAACTCTAAAAACAAAGCACGACCCTCACTAGAGCGGTCTCGCTGGGCAGAAGATAACAGAGTTACCATAAAAAGGGTAGAAAAAATACTTTGTGAGAAGACCAGTTTGTGCTCAACTGGACAGTAAAGGCCAAGAGTGAGAAATCAACAACCTGTGATCAGTAACTTTCAAGGCAAACTCAGTTTTCTCTTTCTGGCACTGTGAGTGTTCTTACTATTCTAGCCCCCAAATTCTAGAAAAAGATGTCAAGATTAACAAAAATAGATAATGATTTATGCCTAGAGGAACTGTACCCAAACCTCAGTGCTCACTTGCTCAGCCTGCAAGTCAGTGCCTCCCCCAGGGACTCAGCAGACTGGGTCCCCCGCTTCCTCCACGGGCAGCCTGGAATTCAGGTCTCCCAGGAGGCGAGGCCCTACTTGGCCATCTTGCGGATCATTTAGTTGAGGATTCAGTTTAGCAGTTTTAACCTAGCCAGCAGTACTGCAGAAGACAAGGCCTGGTGATCTGCTCCTGTGACTATTACAATCAAGAAAATGCTATACAGCGGGCAGTTCTACTCTGTAACCTGTAGTGTCACCATTAGTTAAGAATGAACTCCACAGCAACTAACAACCAACTCAACCAAATGCATACCAACTGTTGTTGTGTGCCATCGAGTCACAACAGCTGTCCCTCCAGCAGGTTTTCAGAGACAGCAAAAGCCACAAGGATTGGAGGAAGACCCATCAATAAACTGCATTATGCAGATGACACAGCCTTACTTGTTGAAACTGAGGAGGACCTGAAACATTTACTGCAGAGGAACAAGGACTGTGTTCTGCAATATAGATCAAGAAAATGAAGATTCTCTCCACTGAGCCAATTGGCCACATCACGATTGACAGAGAAAAGATTTAGATTGTTAATATTTTCAGCTTGCTCAGTTCCACAATCAACATGCTTGGCACCAGTAGTCAGGCAATCAAAAGAATTGCATTAAGAAAATCTGCTGTCAGGGACCTCTCTAGAGTGCTGAAGAGCAATGATGTCAGTCTCGAGACTAAGGTATGCCTGATCCAGGCCATGGTCTTTGCAATTACTTGGTATGTATCAGAGAGCTGGACAATGGTTAAAGATGACAGAAGAAAAATTGATGCCTTTGAGTTATGGTGCTGGAGATTGCTGAAGATACCATGGCCTGCTAAAAGAACTAACAGGTCTTTACTGGAGAGGATGGTACCAATCTGATCCTTAGAGGCAAGGATTTTGAGGGTCTGTCACATACATTTTTGTCATGTAGTCAGGAAGGATCAGTCTTTGGAGAAGAAATCATGCTTGGGAGGGCTGAGGGACAGTGTAGGAGAGGAAAACTACAGATGAGATGGATTGACACAATAACTGGGGTATAAGTGTATCAGGGACAGTGAGATTGAATCAGCATAGAGCAGGGTTCAGAGCTACTGTCCTATCGTTATAGTTCAGAGCTATGAGTCATAGTCGACTCTACAGCACATAACAGCAAAATGCCATGAGATGAGATTGCCCATTTTTTTACTGTGAAGCATTTGGTGGATTCAAACCATATACCTTGGAGTTGGTGGTCTAATTTGTTACCACTAAGCCACCAGAACTCTGTAACACCAACTAGACTTGCTATTCCAACACAATTTATAAAGAGCAAACTGCAATCGTGGAGGATGGGAGATTGAGAACTTAATTTAAAAGTAAATATGCCTCCAATTTATCAGCCACTTTTGCCTCTGAATTGTGACATTGGGAAGAATACTGAATATCCTATAGACTACCAAAAGAAAAAACATTTTCATCTTGGAGGAAGTGCAAGCAGAGTGCTCCTTAGAGGCAAGGATGGTGAAACTTCATCTCACATCGTTTGGGCAACTGTCAGGAAGGGCTTACCCTTGGAAAAGGACATCATTCTGGGAAAGGAAGAGGGTCAGAGATATAGAAGATCTTCACCAAGATGGATTGACACAGTGACTATAAAAATGGGCTCAAGCATATCATGAGGAAGATGCAGGCTAGGGAAGAGTTCCTATCTGCTGTCCATAGGACTGCTACGAGTTATAGTCTACTTGACGACAACAACAACTGCAACACACCTTCAGACTGACAGAGGGGTGGTAGGTTTTTTTGAAATGTGTGTTATCTGGTCAACCCTAACTCAGAACAACTCGTTGTGATAGAGTAGAACAACACCTCCCAGGGTTTTCTCAGTTGTCATCTTTGTGGGAGCAGACTGCCAGGTCATTCTCCTTCAGAGCCACTGGGTGAGTTGGAACTGCCAACCTTGTGGTTAACTGTTCAGTGTTTATTCATTTCACCATCAAGGTTCTTTTCCATAGGGAAGTTGCAAAGGGTGTTCTCAGATGGCCTAGTGGGATGGGCAATCTCTTCCCCTGGGGTTAACTGCTTCTGAAAACCTGCCAGAGGGTCAGCCAGCTGCTCCTCAGAAGGAGGGACAATCTCCACCTGAGTGAATAACTTTACTGCCTTCGAAAACCAGCTGGAGGGTGAGCTATGGGTTCTTTGGTATACACCAGCAACGACTTTGCATGTAAATTTGGAGAAAGCCTGTTCTTCAACTCAATTAAATCCTCGTGGGCTTCACCCTCCTAGCCAGAGGTGTTACCTGTGGGCCAGGCCTAGCCAGTCAGAACACTGGTAAACCACAGAGATTGAGTTGAGAATGGTCCTGACCCCCAAGTTGATTTTGTCTTGAGACATAAAGAGAAACCATCAGAGGGAGCCTTTCTCTCTTTGTCACACTATTTGAATCAGATATTCTTGAGCTGCTTTTCTATGTTTTCAAGCTACTCCTCCCTGGCCTCCTTCTATAAAGCCAGCTTACATTCCTGCCAGAAAGAGGTCATCATGGGAATATCGGGATTCAGAGTGATGACTATGTCACTGCAGGTCATTTTCCAGACCTTCTAAACTGCATGTTCCTCTTTTTTGGTTTTGGTTTATTTGGAGAGTGTGTGTGTGTGTGTGTGTGTGTGTGTGTGTGTGTGTTTTTAAATTGGTCAATTTTAAGAAAAAAAAAAGTCACCCTAAGAAACACATTGGGTTGCGGTTGTAGTGCTCAAGGACCAAGTGACATTCAGCAGTCATAACCTTGGCTAGTTTGTTCTACAAAAGGTAAATTAATCACAATGAAAGTCATAGTCTTCTGGTCTTGTTAGCAGACCAGACAACTGAATCTTAATTCCAAATATGTGAGGATCACGGCTTTTTGAGACCTAGGGGTTAACCTGTTCTTTCCTTGCCGTCTCCTCCAACTAATCACTTTTAAGAGCGTCACAAAGTCTATAGGAGTAAAATGAAGACTGCTCAGTTCTCTCAGTATTACCACTGCCCTCGTTCTTTCAGCTTTGAGCAGGGCTGCTGGGGGCATGTGGAATGGAAAGCTTTTGGTTGTGGAGGACTGTCCAATTCCTTGTAGGACATTAGCATCTCTGGACTTTGAGTATTAAATGCTAGTTTTTAATAACCAAAAAGAGTAAAGAAACATTCTTATATAGTTCTAAGTACCCTGGGAAAGGTGTACAGTGCTACCTTTGGTTGGGTACCACGAGGAATAAAACACACCACCCTGGGTAGAAGGTGTGAAACAAAATCGACTTCTTTGTGAAGTGAGGCTCAAGGCTTGTGAAAACCACACATACATAGCATTTTAACATGGTCCCACCCATGATTATTAACCTTGGTATATCTGCCTCTATGGACCTCTGGTGGCTTAATGGGAAGAAGTTGTGTTGCCAACACAAGGGCAGTTAGTTCGAATCCACCAGCTGCTTTATGAAGAAATACAGGAAATATCCTTTCAGGAGATATGTAGCCTCTGAAAACCTGCTGGAGGGTCTGTTGGGAGTCTGGGCCAACTCAAAGGCATATAGCAACTAACAATAAATACATGTCTCCAGCAAAATACAAAAGACAATAAGAAGAAACTAAGAAACTTACTGTTGAGTAAAGTCAGAAATTACTTCATAGCTGACTGTCCATTGGGTTAAGGCTATAAATTGCATGGAGAAGATTGCACATCTTTCTCCCCAGGAGCCACTTGTGGATTTGAACTATCTCAAAGGTGTGGCCTTTGGGTTAAAAATGTAACTCCTTGAGGACTAAGCAACAGAGCTCAAGGCTACACAGTCACTCTGTAAATATTTCTAATTACCTGTCTTGCTTATTGAAGTATACTCACTGAGACCAGAAATTTCACATCTGCTGTGTTACAGAAAGCCCAGGACAGACTTAATACAATGTTGTGCTACTGATAGGCATGCGGGAAATATTAATTGCTATTGATGAAAGTGGTGACCACTTTAATTTAGACGCAAATAATCTCAATGAAATACATACCCTTGACTTTTTGCCTCTGCTACATTAATATGATCTGCTTGCAATTAATGGCTTGTCCCGTCATCTCTGGCACCTAAACCTTGGATGTGTACAGGTCACTGAATAGTTGTGTGGGAAGGTGAGAGGCTGGCTTGGGCTTTAACCAGAAAGCCAGGCTATTTTCAGAAGAGCTACCCTTTTAAGAAACATAAAACTGGGTAAACATGCCAAAGTAGTATTTTTGTTTTAAACCTCACAATAGCTTTAATTATCTTTAATGTTTTAGCACTACCTCAGCCCACGCCAAAAAATAGAGCTTCCAAAGAGGGCACAAAGCTGTGAGGTGAGGTACGACATCTGGAGAAGCCAGAAGCCAGAAGTAATTTTGCTGGAGCAGAGCTGGTCCCGGTCCAGGTTTCTTCTCATGCATCTCACTCCTTGAAGCCCTAGTTCCACTTGGAGATGTGTTCACTCTCTCGCTGAGTGCAGGCAAAATAAAATCTTTGAGGGGCAACAAGGCTCCAATTTTCCATCATTCAGCTCAGAATCAAGGGGTGGTTCTGAGCCACTCATTTACTCCTTGCCCCTGGGTAAATTACATCTGTTCTTTTTCTCTGGACCATCACTGGAACGTGTTGGGTGATAAAATAATATCATGCTTAGTGATTGCTATATAGGAACCTGGGGGGAAAGTTTGAGGTAGGACTGAAACTTTATAGAGAATGAAATCCATTGTGAGTTTTAAAACAGTATATAAACTCTGATTATTGGAAGTGTTCACAGAGCTGACCTATTCTAAGCTGTATTCTGCTGAACATTTGAATGGCCTGGGTTCATTGTGGATTTGTAGATTGTCCTTTCATTTTGCTCAACTTTTATATAAGAGGCTGTGACATTTGCAAGCAGCTTGGACCTACTTAGTCTGATTATGCTTGAACATCTGGCAAGATGAAATCCAGGTTGTATGAAAGAAAATGCAGAGAAGTTGTTTTAAGTATAAGGTTTACCTAAAGCACAGTGCCCTCCTCATCAGCTTATTTTCTACCCTTACTTACCCTCACCCCACGAGGCCAAGTGGCAATTCCTTTTGCATCATCCAGGAGTGTTAAATAATGAGCGAAAGTTTTATATTCTTCTTTGTCCTTCTCAGGTGATCAGGATTTGGATCAGCACATTTTGGCTGTTCCTCTTTCCCGGAGCCACAGTGACAAGACCCAAAGGCGGGATCTCTACATTGATTTTAATGACTTTGCTAGAGGTCACTTTGGGGGAAAAGTTTCAAAGGCAACCCACACAGCAGTGAAAGTCGACACTAATCTTCTGTGGGATGCCCTAGGCACATTAAAATGCAAGCGTGTGTAATATGTGAATTCTTGGACAATGATATGTCAGCGCAAGCTTGTCACTGCAGAATAGGAGAGGGTACCTGCCCCAGAGGACTGTCTCTCTCCCTGACCCCTTAAATCAGTAGTTTTTCTAGGTGTCCCCCTGGGAGTGCCGTCCTAGTGTATACAATCACCAAGAGGATTGCCAACATCTCTGCAGAAAAAGAAAAACGCATAATGTCCTTAATCCAGTTTTTCTTTTATTTCAACCAAAGACATCGTTCACAGGCAACCCTAGTCTTGAGATTTTTGTCCTTTTTTCCCTTCTATTTTAAAAATTTATTTTGAGAATTCTTCCCCCATTTCCCTTCATTGACATTATGTTCCATACAATCATTCTGACACATTGTGTTTTATATAATTATTCACCATTGAACTATGCTCACCATTACCTGGTCTTTTCAGGTTCCTGTTGGATCTTTTACTCTTGAATTTTTATAATTATTTCCTCTGAGTTGAATAGGTATCATTTGATTCTTGTTTCTGTAATATGTTGGGTATAAGATCTCAGAAACTTTTTATCAGCTCTCAGATTCACAGTGTTCATATTTAAAGAATGAGAGAATTAATACCTACTTCATAAAGGTGGGAGGGTACTGATGGTCCAGTGGTAGAATTCATGCCTTCCATGTGGGAGACCCAAGTTTGATTCTCAGTCAATGCATCTCAAGAGCAGCCACTGATAAGCTGCTAAACAGACCTCAATGGAACTTCCAGAAGAAAATGGATTAGGAAGAAAGGTTTAGCAGTCTACTGAAAATTATCCTTTCAAGACCCTATTTATAAAGACAGTACAAATCACACAAATCCTGGAGACAGTGCAGAACTGAACAGGTTTTTGTCTAGTTGTGCATGGAGGCACTGTGAGTTTGTGTTGACTTGAAGGACAACAATAATGTGGTGTAGGTACATATAAAGGATAATGTGTATAAAGAATTTAGCAAAGAGTCTTGTCACATAGTTGTTATTGTTGTTATATGCCTTGAAGTTGACTGTGACTTTTACTGACCAGTGAACAACAGGTCTATCAGAACTCTGACCTAGCCTGTACCAGCCTCACCCTCTCTGATACACTTAAAACCATTGCTGTTGTCACAGTGCCAATCTAGCATGTTGAGGGTCTTCCTCTCTTATGCTGACCTTCCATTTTTCCAAGCATGGTATCCTTTTCCAAAGACTGACTTCTTCTAATAGTATGTACAAAGTATATGAGACAAAATTCCAGGATCCTTGCTTCCAAGGGGCACTTTGGTTTCACTTTCTTGAGATAAACTTGTTTATTCATTTAGCAATCTATGGAATGTTCAGTACTCCTTTTCAACATCATAACTTAAAGGCATCAAGCCTTCTGTCATCTATAGTCATTGTCCAACTTTCAGATGCATAGCAAGTAATTGAGATAAGCACGGCTTGGACCAGGCACACTTTAGTTTTTAATCTGACATCACTGCTCTTTAGCACTTAGGAGAAGTCCCTGACAGCAGATTTCCCACTCTGATATGTCTTTTATTTCTTGACTGCAGAAATCGGTGTTGATTGTGGATTCAAGTAAGATGAAATTACTGACAACGTCAATCTTTTCTCCCTCAATCATGGTGTTACCTGTTGATCTGGTGGTGAGGATTTCATTTTTGTTGATGTTGAGATGTAATACATATTGAAGGCTGCAGTCTTTGATCTTTTGCAGCAAGCACTTCAAGTCCTCTTTACTTTCAGCAAGGAAGGTTATTTCATCTACATAAAACAGGTTGATGATGAATCTTCTTCTGAATCTAATGCCTCATTCTTCTTTGGATAGTACAACTTCTCAAATAATTTGCTTAATGTTTAGATTGAATTGGTTTGGATAAAAGAAACAGCCCTGACTCATATCTTTCTTGATTTTAAACCTTAGTCTTCCTTTGCTTTGTTCATACAATAGCCTCTTGTTGTAGGTATAGGTTTCACATGAGCACAATCAAGTGCTCAGGGATGCTCATTCTTCTCAATGTTAGCCATAATTTGTTATGATTCACCAGTGAAATGCCCTTGTACAGTCAATAAAACACAGATAGACATCCTTCTTATATTCTCTGCTTTCTTCCAAGATCCATCTGACATTAGCAATGATATACCTGGTGCCACAGCCTCTTCTAAATACAGCTTGAATTTCTAACTGTTCTCTGTCAATGTTCTATTCTAGCTGTTTCTTAATAATCTTTAGCAAATGTGTTTGTATGTGATATTAGTGATATTGTTTGATGATTTCCACATTCTGTTGGATCACTTCTTTAGGGATAGATATAGATATGGATCTCTTCCACTCAGGTGACCAGGTAACTGTCACCCAGATTCCTTGGCACATCCAGGGCTACATCCTCATTAACTGGCCATAAGAGGCTACTTGAGCTTTGTTCATCATGAAAAACCTTTGTTATAATCATAGCAAAGACTCTAGTGGGTCTGGGACACTAAGGCAAAAAAACAAACCCCAAAACAACAAAAAACAACTTGCCTATCTTTCAGGCCACTGCATCATAGATCCTTGGAATCTGCTATGTCAGTGGAATGAAAGCATAGCAGGATGTAGTAGCGCCCTGAGGAACAGCCTGGCTAGGAACCCTGTCTCAGAGGAAATGAAGGAAGTGTGAGTAAACGGCCTCAAATAACCCATGCTGTGTGATGTACACAATGCCTTAACTTGTGGCTTACCATTTTCCTCATGTGCCCTCTGACTCCTCAAATGCAGAGTTCATGCTTATTCACTGCTGAGTACCTGGTGCCCGGCACAGGGTTTCAGACTTAACTGTAGATGCTTAATAGGTTCCAAAGGCATGTGGTTCAAGTCTACCAGCTGCCCTGAGGGAGATGGATGGACAGTCTCCTCCCATGAAATGAACTGTCCCAGAAAACCTGCTGGAGGGTAAACTATGAGTCAGCTCTGACTTGACAGTACATAACAACCACAACAACAATAGTGTTGTACCCTTTCACTATACCTATTCAATCTCTATGCTGAGCAAATTATTTGAGAAGCTGGACTCTAGGTAGAAGAATATGGCATCAGTATAGGTGGAAGACTCATCAATAAACTTCATTGTGCAGATAACACAAACTTGCTTGCTGAAAGGGAAGAGGACTTGAAATACTTGTTACAGAAGATCGAACTCCACAGCCATCAATTTGAGTTTCATCTCATATAAAGAAAACAAAAATTCTCACCACTGGACTGATAAGGTGACATCATAATAGATGGAGAAAGATTGAAACTGTCAATAAATTCTTCTTTCTTGGATCCATAATCAATACATTTGGTACCAGCAGTCAGGAGATCAAAAGGCATATTGCATTGGGAAAGTCTGTCATTGGGGACCTCTTAAAATTATTAAAGAGCAATGATATTAGTTTGAGGACTAGGGTGTGCTTGAATCAGACTATGATCTTTTCAATCACTTGCTATGTACTTAAGAGCTGGTCAATGACAAAAGAAAAATTGTTGTCTTTGAACTGTGGTGTTAGAGAAGAGTGCCGAAAATCCCATAGATGGCCAAAAGAACAGGTATGTCTTAGAAAAGGCACTGCCAGAGTGATCTTTAGAGGTAAGGATGGCTAAGCTGAGTCTTGCATACTTTGGGCATGTTGCTAGGATAGGCTATTCCTTGGAGAGGGACATCACGCTTGGAAAGATGGAGGCTTAGCCAAAGAGAGGAAGATCTTCAACCAAATGGACTGACACAGAGACTGCATCAATGGATTGAAGTACGTAAACATTTTGAACTATGTAAACATTGTGAGAACGGTACAATTTAGGACAGGGTTCAGATCTATTGTTCATAGGTTTCTTGTGAGTTGTACTCAACTCAGTGGCGCTTAACAACAACAGTAGGGTTTCTGACTGACTGAACGACACACTTTGCTTAGGATCCATATTTATATTATCTTAGCCTCTGGGGGGGGTAGGTATTTTGTAAGATATCTAGTGCTCAGAATATATTCTTCTGAGTTACTACTTGAAATTCATCATGAACACACTCAAGTTACAAATTCATATTCCTCTGTGGCTGAAGAATTAGACTAGAAGATTTCACAAAGAGGTTTGATAGAACAAAATAGTTTTCTATGTGCCCTTTGTGATGAAATCCAAGAATGGCTTTCCTCAGGAATGGGATAATGTCCAAAAATACTCCCAGGATCTCAAAAAAACTTTGAGGAAAACTCATTTCCTCTGCAGTCCTCAGCATTTGGCACTTTCTTTATTAGCATGTCCTTACTTAACCAACCTTTCCTTTTAATTTTGTCAGTGGAAGTACTGAGTTGTTTTCAGAACTATGTGAGTTGGCGCCATGATCTCCATTGCTCCTTCTCCTGTTGCTTATAGCAACAAAGAACCTTGATCTTCACCCCCTCATTTCAAGACTATTAAAACCAGGGATGGATTTCTTTACAAAATGACCAAAGAAGCATTTGTAAACTGACGTTTGCAACTATTTATCTTTTAAGTCTTGTCATATTACTTTAAAGTATACATTTATTCATGAGGAAAAAAATGGACAGGCAGTTGAAAAACTTTGAAAATCAGAAGTATTGTGAAAAGCTTAGTTGTGTCACCCCCTTGGCTCAACTACGAGCCAAAGAGAAGTCAGGCCTGTGAGATGAGCAAGAACACCACAGAGTATTCCTCCTTACAGTGGTCAGCCACGCAAGAGTGAAAGGATAGCACTTGCCTAAGGAGAAAGCCCAGAGGGATGGCAAGAAGGAAAATGGAAAAGAAAACCACAAGGGGGAAGCAGGAAGAGCTTGTTCAATATCTCCCAAAACTCAATTGCCATTGAGTTGGAACTGACTTATACCTATCTCTCTGTTGGGTTTCCATGAATCACACAGGGGATTGGCCATTTTTCCCCTAGAGCTGATGGTGGATTTAAACAATCAGAGAAGCGTGGCCCTTTGGGTTAGCAGTACCACCCCCTGTGGGCTAACCCACCAGAGCTCCCTAGTGCATGGGAGTTGTAATTACGAGCTTTGATGGCATAGCTCCTCCTTGCGTGCAGAACAGGTAAGCCAAGTGTATTAAGTCTTTGGAGGTTCAAAGTTCTGTAGGAAAAAGATGCGCAGCCTTCCTCAGTTATGTTTTCTAGCCTTGGAAACCTATGGAGGGTTAAAGTGAGTCAGAGCCAACCCAGGGACAGTGAGTTGATGGGGGTGTCTGTGTCCTGTTTTTTGTTTGCTTGTTTTTAGTTAATATCATATGGGGATAACATGGGTTTAGATGGTTGAGTGGAAAATCTACCCTGTCTGTAAACATTCAATGAAATTACTCTAAATTTTTTTAAAGAACAACAAACCACTTTATTTGAGAGACAAGGTAGTAGAACTCTGAGCTTAATAATCATCTTTTGTCCACTGGTGACAGGCAGGGCAAATCTCCCAGGAGGTGATTAGTTTGGAGGCCGAAGAATTTTTCCAGAAGGAATTTACCTTGGGCTGCTATGGAAAAACCATGATATCCCAGCTGCCAAAACTGGGGAGCATCTCAGAGTGGGATTCATCCAAGGAAAGGCAGAAGCCAGGCATGAAGAGGAACTGACAGTCTTGGGGAGGTTGTCACTGTAACATGTTCCTAGCTCAGACTGCCTCAAACACACACAAGGCTAAGGAGACAAAAGGCTATGAGAAAAAAAGCAAAAATATCTGGTTAAATATGCTATCAAATACTGTGGCTGAACGATCTGGGACCCCTTCTCTTTGGCATGGATTAAATTCCATGGGCTTGGCATCACAAGAATGGGAGCTTGGGGGGCCCACTGGGAAGGAGCTGTGCTGCAAACCCAAAGCCACATCATTTGAATCCACCGGCTACTTCGTGGGATGATGGGCTATCTCCTCGCTGGAGGGTCAGCTAGGAGTCAGTTCCAACTCAACAGCATACAGCAACAACAGCAGTAGCAATATCACAGGAATTCATTGATGCCACCATGGAGAACAGTTGTAACCTGGGGACCAGCAAGATGGCATACGGTGCCTGGTAGCATGGGCAAGTCACCAGAAAAATGTGAAAACTAGGAGAGCATAGAGTTGGAACCCTGACACATGCTCTGGAGATTTCCAGGGTCTCTTGGGTGGAAGCTCTTGGGAGGGATAAGTTCTTATGTTAGTAGGTAAAAGCAAGAACATTCAAGAATTGAGTGATTCCTCTTAATGTTACTCCTTCCAAACTTTGTGTTGTTGTGTGCCCCCAAGGTAGATCTGAGGCATAGCCAACTCTCCAGTTGCTTTTCAGAAACAATAAATCACACTTGAGGAGCTTGTCCATCTGTCTTCCCTGGAGCAGCTAGTGGATTCGAACCCTGTGCCTTTGGGATGGCAATGTAGCTTCTTACTACTAGGCCATCAGAGCTCCAAATTTTGTAGACCTAGCAAAACTTGGGCTACATTGAGTGCATAATAGTAATTGTCTTATACTTGAGAAACTATTATAAATAGTGGTTAGCTTCTTAAATGAGGTTTAAAAAAAAGGAAGAGAGAAGGAAGGGAAACAAGGAGTGAAAGGGAAGTTGATCAATTTTACTACGTTAAACTTTTTCTTGTTATTGGTAGGTGCAGTTGAGTTGGTTCCTGCACACTGTGACCCTAGCCCTACAAATAACAGAATCAAACTCTTCCCAGTCTTGTGCCATCCTTACTCTCCCTGCTGAGCTAAAGGCACTTGTTGCAATAAATCATGCATAGTTAACACTATACATTTGTTCTAAGAAATGAGACTTGTAGTCAAGTATGTTAACCACTTGCAACAGTAGTGATTCCCACTGAAGGGTTGTGGTCATGGTGTTACATGATTACCTGTTAATGTCATGCCTTCCAAACTTTGTGGTAGTGTTGCCCTGTGCCCTCAAGTCAGTACCAACTAACAGCTGACCCTCCAGCGGGTTTGCAGAAGCTGTGAATGCACAGGAGGAGATTGCCTTTCATTTATTGCACAGTCATCATAATCTCCATCATCCTTAAATTCTCTCAAGTAGAAGATGAGAAAACAGAGGCTGAAAAAAGTTAAGAAGCAAATTGCAAAAGTCACATAGGTAAAATCAGGGGTTTGTTGGTTGGTTGGTTTAAAAAAAAAGTCACACAGGGAGTAAATACCAGAACCAAGTGTGCTCAGCTCCCAAACCTGCAAGACTGCACAGAGCCTGCTGGGGCAACAGGTGCAGGAAAACTAAGGTACAGTCAAGAAGGAGAGAAAAGGCAGGGGCAATAATGCAGTGCAGGAGTGGAAGGGGGGCATCACAGAGGTCCTTCAGCAAACATGGGAAAATCCCAACAAAAGGTGTTAGGAGTCAGGGTGGGATTCAGGGTTACTGTGGTGGTGATGAGGAAGACAGATGAGAAAGGGATTCTTGTAGAGCAATGCATGCTGGGCAGCAAAGGGAAATGAAAGAGGAAGCTTGGAGAGTATCTCCACTGAGCAGATGCAGAATGTGGGTGGGGGTGGGCTGGGGTGGGGAGAGCAAAGGAGCAGGGTTGAGAGCAAAGACTGGGAATTTCTTTCTGTAGTTTCCTCAGAGGGGTTAGCATAGATTAGATTGTAAGACTTCACCCATGCCCTCGCTGGAAGGACATGTGTGAATTGTGTGTCCCCAAGAGAAGCAAGGGACCTCTGCTAATGATCTTGGTCGAAGGTTTTACTCTTGCTTTATTAAAATCTTCTTTAAAAATTACCTGCTGAATGTTTAAAAGCTTGGAGTCTCCAAGCCAATTCCAATTATTGTAATTGTTTTTAAAGGATTAATTACTTGAGTGTTTTGGTTGTCGTTTTATGTAGAGAAGATTCCTTTTCTTTTTCCCCCTTATAAACTATTCAGCACCGGAGACTAGCATTTTAAGGACTACTCATTCCAGGAATTCCCTGCAGGGTCCTAAGTACCTGGAGCTACTGTTAAAAAGATCATTAAGAACAGAGCATCTCTTCATTCCCTGGAGCGCCTGTTAATTTGTGTTTAAAGACCTAGACTCTAGCAGAGTTAATATTTACAGCGAGGTAATATATTATTTACACGGACTCCAGACACCAAAACATCTATAAATTCACACATAGTTAACCTCCTTCTGCTCCTTTCTTTCTTTACTTATTAAGTCAATTCAAGACCTGGTCTATTATTGGATGTAAAGTTCTTCTCAATAATTTCACCCACAAGCACTTTACAAGGAAAACAGAAAATCAAGGACTCGCCAAGTTCTCATTTAACATGAGAAATCCTTACAGACTTCAAAGGAAGTGGTTCTGGGGAAGGCAAACGGCAAAAAAATGTGAAAGAAAAGCAAATTATTGGCATTTTGTCTTCAGATTTATGTGCACATTGCAGAGGAGGAAATGGAGTCTGAGGAGTGAAAACTTTCAGAATGTAACAAGTCTGCAAAACAATAAAGCTGGCCTAAAAGGGATATAATACTGTTTCACAAAACATGAACTCATTAGCAAGAATCGACAAATTAGATATTGTGTAAGAATTCTTAAGCAGCGGGTCTTAAGCAAATAATCACATTCTGAGCAAGGCTACCACCAGCAGCTCAGTGTCTCCAAATGTAGGGTTCCTGAGTGGTCTTGTGGTCAAGGGGCTATGCAACCAACCCAAAGGCGTGTGGATTAAATCCACCAGTTGCTTCAAGGGAGAAAGATGGGTAATCTCCTCCCATGTGATTTACAGCCTCATTAAACCTGCTAGAGGGTCAGCCATAAGTTGGGTTTCAACTCAGTAATGAGTTGAGTTGGTTAAGTTTCCAGGTAATAGGACCCTGGAGATACCACCTTAGACTGAGTCCAACTCTGATTATATAATCTGGTTTTCAAGAGTAGAAATCAAGAGAATCTTTTCACTTCCTTTCACAGCAGTGACTAATAACTGAAAGTAGTTTGTGACTAGGGAAGTTTGTTGGGATCAAAGTAGCAAACTTAAAGTAACAAGGGTATTGTGTGTGTTCTGAACATACATCCTAGTTGTAAAAAAAATAAAAATAAAAAAGGGGACTTGAGAGCCTACGGAGGCCTAAGGAATTTTAAAAATAAAAATACTTTCTTTGATGCAAATCAAAACAACAATCAGTTATCATCTCACCCCAGTAAGAATAGCAAATATTAACAGAACAGCAAACAATAAATGTTGGTGAGGTTCTGGAGAAACTAGAACCCTTATTCACTGTTGGTGGGAGTGTAAAATGGTGTATCCAGTATGGAAGGCAGTA
>NW_006399768.1:21591202-21616623 GCF_000299155.1 Elephantulus edwardii | reverse complement strand
TCAACTCCCAGGATATTTTTTTCTCTTACGTTTTATAGGGTAGACCAGGTGGTCCTCAGAAGCTATGTCCTGGATGAAGACTGGGTAGTCCGGGGAAGCCTATTGTAGAGTAACATTAACCTTTATGAATCTTCAGACTATACAGTTAGATGTATGTGTGCATGAATTAGGGAGCTCTGGTGGCCTAGCAGCAAGAAGCCGTGCTGCAAACCTGAAGGCACGCGGTTCCAGGCCACCAGTCGCTCCACAGAAGGAGGGGCAGAAGAAGACTCTCCTCCCGTGAAATTAACTGCCTCTGAAAACCTGCTGGATGGTCAGCTATGGGTCAGTTCTGATTCTATGGTCCACAATAACATGGATGAATTAATAAGAGGCAGTTTTTCCTCATAGTCCCTGTATGTAACACAAGTTCATTGAGTGTTATTATGCAATTCTAGTGTTGTGTTACTGTGTTATGTAAGTATTGGGGGATCAAAGGACACAAGACTGCCAGCCTATGTTCACGTGGGGCCTAGAGTCTAAAGCAAAGACAGACATTAAGCAGACACTGCACAAATAGTTATTTTAGTTAAAATGAAAGAAATATAGAACACAGAATAAAAGAAAAATACAGATTACAATGAAGCTGTTTGATGGTATAGCGTAATAATAATGACATAGCAAGAGATTCCAAGTGGTGCACAAAATTGTACTTAAAACTGCAAACATAAAAGTTGGTGGATATAACCCATTTATTCAGTGGTACCATGGACAAAAGTTTTGTGATTTGTTTCCATTAAAAGACAACCAAGGAAATCCTCTGGAGAAGATTGGACAGACTCACTAGGAAAAGCCGCAGTAGCTTATGGAGTGTGTGTGCCAGACATTGTGTATGGTATGCGTTGTATCTTATTTACTCTTTATTATAAACATATCTTGTGGTTATATTATTCCCCTTTAAAGACAAGGAGCTAACACATAGAGAAGTCAAATAATGCACCCAATGCCAAGCTGGTAAGAAGTGCCAGAGCTAAGGTTCAAATTTATCCAAAGTTCAAGCAAGGGCAACATTTTAAAACCAGTTAAGTTTGATTTGGAAATCAAATTTTGTCAGTTCTAGAGTTATAGATGTGGTTGAACAAAATAACTTTATCTCTCAGATCCTTAATTTCTTCATCTGTAAAAGGAAGAATTATCTCTTGGAAAATAAACTTTGACTGGATTTTCTGTGCAGTGGGGATGCCACAAAGGAACAAAAAAATACATACTCCTTACTCCTTCTTTTTCCAGGGGCTCCTTTAAGTCTTTGTAAACTTGATATCTGAGTTTTCTCAAAGCTGCGGTTGAAAGCAATTTTGTATTTATTTTAGGGGGAAAGGAGAAACTCTACAGCAGTGTAGGCTGCAAAGTGAGAATAATAACTTTATTATTATTTAAATAGGTGGTTTAGGATCAGTGTCTTCACAGCAGAGGCTGACCTATGTGGGCCATTAGATTGCTACAGACCAGAAAATGGATGAAAGCTGTAGGTTTATGGGTTATCAGGACCTGAGTCCTCAAACGCAGTGTGTAATCTGAGTGTTTCAATGCAGGGTGGCTATCAGAGCCTTCAAGGCCTGAGTACCGATCAAAATTCATGCTTTGATCATAGAAAAAACCCTCTGAATTGATCACAGATCCTAGAAAAGGGTTTCCAGAGGCTAGATTTGAGCTCATGTGTACAATCTGTAGTTCTGAGTCTCAGATAACAGCTTTCATTTTATCTACAGAGACCAATTTAGTTATTTAATATTTGTCTTTTATTTCTTTTTCTTGCTTTATTTATTTTCAATTCCATATTTAATAGAAACATTAAGAGTTGGTTGTTAAGAGGTGAGGTGAACTGGAGACATCAGAATCTCCAAGTGACAGAATAGTTGATTGAGGTAAGAAGTGAAAAGCCGGTCTGCTCCTTGGAGTCAAGGATTCTGAAGTTTCGTCTGACATACTTTGGGCATGTTGCAAGGAAAGACCAGTGTTTGGAGAGGGACATCATGCTTGGGAGGGTGAAGGGGCAGTGCAAAGAGGAAGACGCTTGATGAAATGGATCGTTTCAATGATTGGGGTCATGGGAGTAGGTGTGTCAAAGACAATGAGGTTGGCACAGAATAAAGCAGGGTTTAGGGCTCTTGTACATCGGGTCGCTATGAGTTGCAAGCAACTCAATAGCACATACCAGAAACAAGTAATCAAGAGGCTAAGCAAAAGAAATTGTCACTCTCCTAGGATTTAATTTCTCACCTCCCACCCTCATGGAATGGTTTTGAGTGATACTCAGATCTATTAGTGCAAACACTAGTCATTTCATTGTTGAGGGAGTCCCAAGCAAAAGGGGTTTTTGGTCTATCTTTAAAATCAGAAAGGGTGTACACTAGATATGGATGTGTTCTATATACATACCTTTTCAATCTATACGTGGAACAGATCATCTGGGAGGCTGGGCTCTGGAGGAGTATGGCATCAGGATAGGGGGAAGACACATCAACAACCTGTGTTATGCAGATGACACAACCCTGCTTTCTGAAACTGAGGAGGACGTGGGGCATTTTCTGCAGAAGACCAAGGACTGCAGCCTTCAATATGAATCGAAGGTCAACATCAAGAAAAAATAAGTTTTCACCACTGGGCTTATTGGTGGCATCACGATAGACAGTGAAGAGTTCCACAATCAACACTCTTGGTACCAGCAGCCAGGGGGGAAAAAGAAAAGATGAATTGCATTGGGACATCTTCAGAGTACTGAAGAGCAATGAAGTCAGTCTGGAGACTAAGGTGCACCTGATCCAGGTCATGGTCTTCGCAATTGCGTGCTATGCATAAGAAAGCTGGACAATGACTAGGGATGATAGAAGGAGAAGTGATGTCTTTGGGCTGTGGTACTAGAGAAGAGCACTGATACCATGGACTGCTAGGAGAACAAACAGGTTCATCCTGGAGAGGGTGAAACAAGGCTGCTCTTTGGAGGCAAGGATTCTGAAGCTCTGTCTCACATACTTTGGGAGTGTTACAAGGAGGAACCAGTTCTTGGAGAGCAACATCATGCTTGGGAGGGTGGAGGGACAGCGCAAGAGAGGAAGACCCTAGATGAGATGAATTGACTAAGTGACTGGGGTAATGGGACTAGGTGTGTCAGAAACAAGAGTTGTTTTCTTGTTATGTGCCGTCGAATCACCTGCAACCCATAGTGGCCCTATTACAACAGTTCTGAACCCTGCCCTGTCCTGAGCTAGTCTCACTAATTCCGACACACCAACCCCCATTGTCCCAGTTACTGTATCAACCCATCTTATCTGGGTTCTTCCTCTCCCATGCTGTCCCTCCACCCTTACAAGCATGGTGTCCTTCTCCAAGAACCAGTCTCTCCAGGCTACGTGGCCAAAGTATGTGAGATGGAGCTTCAAAATTCTAGAAGCTCTGGTATATTCACACAATGGCATACTACACTGCATTGAAAAACAAGGAACTCATGACATATTATTAAAAGTGGGTGACCTTGGAGGACATTATGTTGAGTGAAATATCTCAGACACAAAAAGACAAATACTGCAGAGTGCCACTGTTGTAAAATGGAACTGACATCGGGGTTGGAGGGGAGACTGAGAAAGACGGGTTAAGTTATGTATACTGCATTGAAACAGATGAGAGAGAGAATTGTAAAAGGAAGATATGATTAGGTATTATTGTCCTGACAGGAGCCCAGAATGAAGGCTGCATAGTGGACTGGACTTGTGGGGGGAGGGATTGTATAACAATGAAAGAATTTTTCTTTTACTTTTCAAAGAGAAGAACGAACTGGAGGGGAGGGGTGGGCAGGGAGAAAAGTGCAACAATTAATGAATGGAAATTCAAACTCTCTGTAAATTTTCATCAAAATTAATATGAAGAAGAAAAAAATTTTTTTAAAGAAATTCTAACCTCCAAGGAGAGACTTTGTTTCACCTTCTTCTAGAAGGGTTATGAATTGAGAAATTCAAGTACTGATTCAGAGTGGAGCAAAGTGTTAATGAGGTACCATTGATAGGAAGTTCTTGTCAAAGGCACTTATTAAAGGAGCCTCCTTGGAGATGCCAAAGCTAGAACTACAGGTACATTTAAGAGTCAGCAAGGCCTGACTATTTGAGTGCCACACACGTCAGAGACAGCAATGCATTAGCTGTGCATCGTATCTGGTGAAGGGAAAGCAGTTTTTGCTCATGAGGCTTGCCAGGTGAAGCATTGGCAATGACATACTGTGGCGTTTGAAAGACCACATGCAGTCTCCTAATCTTCTGACTGCTAGTACCAAGGGCATTGATTCTGATCCAAGCAAATTGGAGTCAATGACAGTTTCGGTCTTTTCCTTCATTTATTATGATATCACCATTGGTCCAGTGGTGAGAATTTTTGGTGTTTTGACATTGAGATGCAATCTATATTGAAGGCTGCAGTGTTTGATCTTCTGCAGTGTGGGTTTCAAGTCCTCTTCACTTTCAACAAACAAGGTTGTGTTATCACTTGTTACGCATCAGAGAGTTGGACAGTGACTAAGGAGGATAGAAGGAGAATTGATGCTTTTGAGCTGTGGTGCTGGGGAAGAATATTGAGAATACCATGGACTTCTAGGAAAACAAACAGGTTCATCCTGGAAAGGGTTAAACAGGGAGGCTCCCTGGAGGCAAGGATTCTGAGGCTCCATCTGACATACTTTGGACATGGTGTAAGGAGAGACCGACCGGTCCTTGGAGAAGGACATCGTGCTTGGTACGGTGGAGGGACAGTGCAGGAGGGGAAGACCTTCTATGAGGTGGATTGATTCAGTGACTGGGGTAATCGGGATGGGTGTGTCAGAGACAGTGTGATTGGCACAGGGTAGAGCAGGGTTTAGGGCTGTTGTACATAGGGTCACTGTGAGTTGCAAGCGACTCGACGGCACGTAACAACAAACAACAAGGTTGTTGATAGGTCTTCCTCCAATCCTGATGCCACATTCTTCTGCATAGAGCCCAGCTTTCTCAGATGGTTTGCTCAGCATCATACAGATCGAAGAGGTCTAGTGAAACGATACAACCCTGACACACATCTTTCTTCATTTTAAATCCTTGCCCACTTCTCGCACCAGCTTCTTGGTGTAGGTATAGGTTTCACATGAGTACAATTAACTGTTCTGGGATTTCCATTATCTCCAATGTCAGCCACAATTTGTTATGATCCACATAGTGAAAAGCTTTTGTCTTTTGTTCTAGCTTTTTAACTTGGAGTCATAGGTCATTGATTTTACTGTAACTTCTTTTCTAAGATATATAATTCAAGCCATACATTTTTTCTTCAAGGAAAAGTGGTATCTCATAAATTTTATGTGCTGAGTTTTTATTATCATTTAGTTCCAACCATTATCTAAAACTACTTATAAATTTTTTTCAGCCTATGGGCTGTTTAGAGGGTGTTATAAATTTCTAAATATTTGAAATTTTCATAAAACTTTTGTGTCTATTGCGCCCTAATTTAATTCCATGTCAACCACAGAATATATGATTTTCATTCTTTTAAATATATTTAGACTTGTTTTACGGCCCAGCATAGAGTTTGTCTAAATTCATCTAGCATGTGCACTTCAAAGAGTATTTTGCAGTTATTGGATATAAATTGATGTGGCTCAGTGTTATTAAGATTGTTATTGATGTTGTTAGGTGCCAGTGACTAGAGTACAACTCGTAGTGACCCTGTGAACAACAAATCTGAGCCCAGCCCTATTCTGTTACATCCTCACACTCCCATTGTGACAGTCCCTGGGTCAGTCCACCTGGTTGAGAGTCTTCCTCTCTGCTGCTGACCGTCTGCCTTTCTAAACATGATGTCCCTCTCCCAAGGAAGAACCTCTCCTAGCAACATGTCCAAAGTATGTGAGATGAAGCTTTAACATCTTTTCCTCCAAGGAGCACTCTGGCTGCACCCTCTCCAAATCATATTTATTTGTTCTTTGGGTGGTCTGTGGGATGTTCAGTACTTTTCTCCAGCACCACAGCTCAAAGGCATCCTTACTTATTGTCATCCTTACTTATTGTCGAGCTCTCAGATGGAGAGCAAGTGATCAGAAAGACCACGGGCTGAATCAGATACACCTTAGTCCTAAAACTGACATCATTGTTTCTCAATAATTTGGAGAGGTCCCTGACTGTAGACTTTCTCAGCTTAATACACCTCCTGACTTCCTGACTGCTGGTACCAACAGTGTTGATTGTGGGTCCAAATAAGAGAAGTTGTTGACAATTTCAGTTATATTTCCATCTGTCATGATATTGCCTCTTGGTCCAGTGGTAAGAATTTTCATTTTCTTGACGTTGAAATGCTGTATTGTAGTGAAGGCTGTATTTTTTCCACTCCTGCAACAAGTGCTTCAAGTTCTCCTCACTTTCAGCAAGCAAGGTTGTGTCATCTGTATAATGCAGGTTATTTATGAATCTTCCTCCGATCTTGATGCCACATTTTTCTTCAGATTACCTAAGTCTTTATTAATTTTTAAAATCTAGTTGTTCTACCAGCTAATGTTACCATCTTGGGCATCTTGAGGTGGACCCTTTCTCTTGAAAATGAGTCAGTAATATACTGAGTAATTTCCTATTGTATATGGTATATTGTAAATTGTGGAAACATGGTTATTGAATTAAATATTTCTCCTTTTTTTCTGCCAATTTTTACATTTTTCATTATTATTTTACATCTTCCTGATATGTTGATTTTTATATTTGATAATTCTCTTTGTCTTGATGTCTATATTATTTTATGTTAATATAGCAACTTTAGTCTTCTTAAGTTTTCTATTTGTATGACATATCTCTTCCCATCTTTTGCTTTCAATTTATCTATGTCTTTACACTTAAAGTTATTTCTTATAGATAGTATAGCACTGAGTCATGTTTTCTCTTCCTGTTATATTTATCCTACCAATTTATCTTTTTTACCTGCAGTGTTTTGGCTATTAACATGTATTATTATTATTTTTATAGTTCAAGGTTAGGTCTACCATTTTATTGTTTGTTTTCTATTTGTCTCAACTTTTTTATTCCTTTGTTCTTTCCTGTATCTTTTAGAATTCTATTTTAATTTATGAGCAGTTTGTTATCTATATATCCTCTAATTTTTAAAGTGGTTGCTCTGGGAATTACAATTTACAGGCTTAACTTTTCAGGTATCACACTTTCCCCCCCCTTCCATTCAGATTAAAAATTTTTGAGATTGTAAACAGTAAAAGCTTGCTTGGCTCCACAATCAACACTCTTGGCATCAGCAGTCAGGAAATCAAAAGACAAATTGCATTAGGTAACTCTGCTGTAAGGGACCTTTCCTGAGTACTGAGAAACAATGTTAGTCTAGAGACTAAGGTGCACCTGATTCAGTCCATGGTCTTCACAATTGCTCACTATGCATCAGAGAACTGGATAATGACTAAGGATGACAGAAGAAGAATTGATGCCCTTGAGTTGTGGTGCTAGAGGAGAGTCTTGAACATACAATTGACTGCCAAGAAAACAAATAGGTCTGTGTTGGAGAAAGTGAAAAGAAACCAAGTTTCTCCTTGGAGGCTAGGATTCTGAAGCTTCATCTTATGTTTTGGGCTTGTGGCCAGGAGAGACCAGACCTTGGAGAAAGACAGCATGCTCGGAAGGGTGGAGGGACAGCGCAGGAGAGGAAGACTTTGGATGAGATGAATTGATACAGTAACTAGGGTAATGGGGTAGGTGTGTCAGAGTCAGTGAAACTGGCTCAGGACAGGGCAGGCTTCAAATCTGTTTTACATAGGGTTGCTATGAGTCGCAGGTGACTTGATGGCACAACAGCAATTACTTTTATAATTTCTATTTTTTTCCTCAGGTTTTCTATCCATTCATTCTGGGCAAATTTTTCTTTTCTCCATGAACATACTTTTTGGTTTCCATTTAAAAATACTTCTCTGCAAATCTTACCATGTTGGCCATTTTGAGGTAGGCCCTTTCTCTTGAAAATGAGTCAAATTTTCATTATCGAGTAATTTCCTACTGGGAGTAGGTGTTGAATGGAGTAGGTGGGAGTAGAAGAGAAAGCTGCTGGATCAGGGAAAGGGGTGGGTCAAGACACACGTGTCAAGGGCAGGGACAACACTGAATTTATTGGTTATTTCTATAATTGGGAAATATATTTAATCTGCTCTTTTCTGTAAAATGCTTGTCTTTCAGATACTGTTGTAAATCTGAGCTTTCAAATTAAGACAGGCTATGAAGAAGGATTGACCATCTACTTCTGAAAGAGCAGGCCTTTGAAAACCCCATGTACGACAAAGCACCATTAAACTAGCAGATATGGCACCTGAGGCTGAGGCCTCAAGTATGGAAACACAAAGGAGAAGGAACAGTTGCAAGCAGACGCTATCAGAACATGGAATGTGAAAACTAAGAATGTAGGAAAATTGGATATTGTTAAGAAAAAAATAGAATGCATAAATATTGACATAGTAGGTATTGGTGGGGATTGGAAAAGATTGATATTTGTTCCCATTCCAACGAAAGGTGACCCAACAGAGTGTGGAAATTATCGATCAATATCATTAATATCACATGCAATCAAGATTCTGCTGAAAATTATGCAAAAATGTTTGGAGCAATATGTCAACAGAGAACTGCCAGATGTGCAGGCCAGATTTAGAAGAGTTCGTGGTACTAGGGATATTATAGCTAATGTTAGATGGATCTTGGCAGAAATAGCAGAAGAATGTCTGTCTGTGCTTCATTGACTATGCAAAGGCTTTTGACTGCGTGGATCACAACAAGCTATGGCTGGCTCTGAGAAGAATGGGAATCCCAAAACATTTGCTTGTGCTAATGCAAAACCTATACTTGGACCAAGAGGCAGTCTTCAGAACAGAGCAAGGAGACACTATATGGTTCAAAATCAAGAAAGGGGTCCATCAGGGACGTATTTTGTCTCCATACCTTTTCAATCTGTAAGCAGAATAGTTATCCGAGATGCTGGGCTGTAAGAGGAGGAATGTGGCATCAGAATTGGTGGAAGAATCATCAACAACCTGTGTTATGGAGATAACACAACCCTGCTTGCTGAAACTGAGGAGGATCTGAAGCGCTTGCTGCAGAAGGTCAAGGACTGCAGTCTTCCATATGGATTGAAGCTCAACATCAGGAAAACAAAGATTCTTACCACTGGGCCAATTGGCAGCATCAGTATGGATGGTGAAGAGACTGAGATAGTTAACAGTTTTAGTTTACTTGGCTCCACAGTACGTAACTCTCTTGGTAACAGTAGCCAGAAAAATCAGGCGATGAATTGCACTGGGAAAGTCAGCTGTGAGGTCTCTCTCAAGAGTACTGAAGAGCAACAACGTCAGGCTGGAGACTAAGGTGCACCTGATCTGGGCTATAGTCTTTGCAATTATGTGCTATGCATCAGAGAGTTGGACAGTGAATAGGGATGATAGAAAGAGAATTAATTGATGCTTTTGAGCTGTGGTGCTGGAGAAGAGTGTTGAATATAACATGGACTGCTAGGAGAACAAACAAGTTTGTCCAGGAGAGGGTGAAGCCGGAGTGCTCCTTGGAGTCAAGGATTCTGAAGCTTCATCTGACATACTTTGGGCATGTTGCAAGGAGGGACTGGTCCTTGGAGAGGTCCATCATGTTTGGGAGAGTGGAGGGATGGCATAGGAGAGGAAGATCCTTGATGAGATGGATCGGTCCTGTGAGTGAAGTGGTGGAATAAGGGTGTTTGAGACGACGAGGTTGGCACAGGATAGAACGGCATTTAGGACTCTTATACATAGGGTCACTATGAGTCGTAAGTGACTCGATGGCACATACAACAATAACAGGTAGTGTGGCATGATGATATGTATTGGCATGGAGCATTTGGAGTCATATGATCATAAAATTTACTATCCTGGAGATGAGAAGGTGAGGAAAAATGGGATTGCTTGCATAGTTAAAAAGTCATATCTAGATCCATCTTGAAACACACAATATTGTGAGTGACAGAATAATATCCATATACCTACAAAGAACTCCAGTGAATACCACTACCATTAAGATATATGCACCAACAACCAGGGCCAAAGAAGAGGAAATAGAAGATTTCTACCAACTTTTACAGGCAGAGATTGATCAAACATACAATCAAGATGCATTAATAGTAATGGGTGACTGGAATGCAAAAGTTGTGAACAGGGAAGAAGAATCAGTAGTTGTAAAACTTGGACTTAGTGACATAAAGCTGGAGATAGAATGGTAGACTTTTGCACAATCAAAAATATATTCACTGCAAATATGTTTTATAAGAAACATAAATGCAGGCTATACACATGGATTTCATCTGATGGTATGTGTAGGATTTTTTGTATTGGGTACATTGTGTATTGTGGAAACTGGATTCTGTTCCATTTTTCTGACAAAAATTGTTATTAATATTTTAGAATAGTACTGGGAAGTTTTTTGGATTTGAATTGTAATTTCTATCTCTTGGACAACAACTGAATTTTCAATTCGTTTAACTGGGCTGCTTCAAATTTGTCTCCATTTATATAATTTAGCACCCATCCAAAGATTTGGTAGATTTCATAAAGAAATGGAGTTTCCCTTCCTTATTCTTTTCATTCCTCCGTCTTTTCTGGGACTATAGTTGTGGTCTGCTTTGTTGTTTGTTTAGTTTGGTGTTTTAAATGAATTTATTAATTAAAATTTTACATAAAGTTAATAACTTTCTGTTAATATTGATTATGTATCGAGTACAAGGATCTAAGGAGGGGAGCAGGGGGCTTAACCATAGGGTCCCACAGTTTGATGGGTGGAGGGAGGAATGAGTAAACAAAAGGGGAAACAACTGGTGTGAAAAAGAAGGTATATGAATTTTATGAACTTTGTATGTAAACCAGTATAAAATAAAAAAAAATTAAATCACTAGTAAAATGATTATCTTTTTTTTAGGGAAGTATTTTGAACTTTAAATTCTTTAATAGCTCTAAGTTGTAGTCTGTTACTGCCTCTTCAGGCTAGAAAGTTTTAATGAGGTCATCTATCATTTTTTATTTTCCTGGATTTAGGGCTTTTCTAGAATATGGGATTTCTGATGTTGAAAGCAAGACAGTTCTAGGAAAACCAGAATGAGTATTCACTCTATGTTGTAACTATTTTAGATGGTGCAAAAAAATGGTAACCCCTTAAGAGACAAAAAAATGAAAAGAAAGAAATCACCTAGCACCATTGCTTCCTTCAGGAATCTGCCCGTACTTGGTACTCACCAGGGTCCTGAAGCACTGAACTTTGTATTTTGTTCAGTGTGGGAGGGTTAGACAAACAGTGGATCCCTTAGGCACTACTGGACGTGAATCTCCCTTCAGTCATTCTTACCTAACATACTACAGCAAACCTGATCCCACCGAATCGCATTAGTTTCTACCAGATTGGTTTTCTCATCATTCTTTTTCTGCATTCTTTGATCATTATTTCCTGAGCCATTTTCCAAGTCTATCTTCCAAGTGTTCTTTTTCTGAGTGTTCTCTCAAATCCTTGCCCCATCGGGCAAGGTCAGTGTGGATTTCTAACAGCCAGCATCAGGAAACAATTAATGTCCCAGTCAGTGTCCAGGCTTTGCTCTGTTCATGATCGCCTGTGACCTTCACCACAACTCTATAGGTATCACCCTTTCCATATTACAGAAAAGAATCCTAAAAGTCAAAGAAGTTCTCAGCCAAAATCACAAAGCTGTTAAGTGGAAGAAACATAATAGGAATATACATGCTTGATTGAGCATTACTTCTCCAGTTTGTCCTTATCACCCACGAGAGGCAAGGGCAATGTCAAGAGATCCTTTTGAATTCTCAGCATCCTGAATTTTATCTGAGTTGAGAATAACTTGCTTCCCTGACTGTCACCACGGTTTCTGGCACTAACTTCTCATTTTGCACTTGGGGGCTTTTATACCACAGACAGAAAGGCTGGCTGTTTGGTATCCAGGTTCTTCTGGGTGATGAGTCAGGAAACATTTCAGAGAGAGTATGTACTTGTAGGAAAATACAAAACCAAATGGCTTCAACAAAAGTTTCCAGCATTCACCATGTGTGAAACTGTACGCTAGGCAAATGCTCTTGTCAATGCAGTCATTTCAATGGCCTTATTACACAAAGGAAAGGAGGGCTTTTCTGGGGGGGAGCTTATGAGCAGGAGTTAGAAAAAGATATTTTACTACACAAGTCTCTCTTGTGAACTGTCAGGCTGGTTGGGTCTACTATTTCTTTCTTATAGTGGTGGGTTGAATATATTCAGAGGGACCTTGAGAATTTGCCCCAAGGAAATAAATAAACATGGAACAGCAACATTTTAAAAACAGCAGTGCTGAAACACATAGCTCCATGGGAGACAAGTGCCAACACTGAGCTGCAGATCCTAGTTAAGAACATGCTTATCTGGCCTGTTTCCCCCACTATTTTACTATGGACATTTTTCAAGCATACAAAAGACTTTTAAATAACCATATTTCTTTATTACATAGCTATTCATTTAAACAAGGATATTTGCTTTACCACAAATCTATTCATCTATATATTTCTCTGTTTATGAATATATCTTAAGCTTTAGTGGCATGGTGTATTACATGTTACACTGCTACCCCAAAGGTCAGTGGTTCAAATACAAACCTTGTTCTACTTTTCAGTGGAAGAAACATGGACAGTTCCTTCCCATAGCGATTTCCAGCCTTGAAATACTGATGGATGGTTGCTAAGAAATGAAACTAACTCAATGACAATGAGATCGTGCATTTAAAAATAAATTATAGACATCACTGCCCTGAAGTCAGGTTTTGAGCTCAACTCTTTCTTCTTAGATCGCACAATCCGGAATTCTTTCATTTTATCTTGGCCTCCCTTTCTCCTAAGAGCTCATTTTGCTCTCAGAGAGGTTTCACTGTGCTCTTCTTTGTTGGGCCTCCTCATCAGCCCCTTTGCTTCTATGAACCTTTGAGAATGCCTACCACTACCTTGAGCACGTCCACTTCCTTCAGGAGGCTATGCAGGAGGGTCTTGCCCTTTTCAGTCACAGGGAGAAAGGAGAGGTAGTTGTAACACCAATTGGCCTCTCTCTCCTGTGTGCACATACAACACACATACTTATATACTCACATACTACATATGCATACTCTCACAGGCACCAATACCACCACACCCACAGATACTAGAGAGCAGGCCATAGACCAGAGTTGTGTAATTTTCAAAAGACTTCAAGGTACTTTCTAATGCCATAGCTGTTGTTAGGTGCCATGGAGTCCATTTTAAGTCTTATTGACCCCATAGGACAAGTAACACTACCCTTAGTATTTTATGAGAAAAGACTGTCAGTTCTTTCTTCTTTGGAGCAGCTGAGTGGATTTGAACTGCTAGCCTTTCCATTTAGAAGTGTATGCTTAACAGTTCAACCAGGATATTATTGGTGGCTATAGTGATGGTGGCTTCCCTCCCATCACTGGTGGTAAGAAGAAAGCCATCGGAAAGATTTTATTAATAAAGGTATTTTTTCTGAGTCCTGCATGAAATAGAATTCTTTAAAAAAACACACACACAACAAAACAATTGGAACAAAAAATTGAGATGCTTTCTCAAATATCTTTCTTTTAGGACTTTTACAGACTTTTTTGGATCTGTTAGGTGATTTTTATTTTGGATAGATTCTGCTTTATGATAGATTCTGTTTCATTTTTCTCGTCATATTGGGGATGTTGCTAACAAAAGAGCAGTTGAAAAACCTATATATTCCCACCACACGCTTTTCCTCATTTTCTCTGCCTGTATTTTTCTTTCCAATTTTTCTCTGTGGGCTTTTTAACTCTGTCTCTTCAGCAGCCTCAATTCCATCATTTGTCCTCTAACAGTTCTTTTATTGTAACTATATTATTTCTGAAACGTTCAGTGCTCGAGTGTCTCACGTGTCTCAACATCCCCGACGCGTTGGTGCGCAGGACTCCTTCCCCGCCCCTCCTGCTCCCGCATATAGCGGAGCCAGGACGAGCTTGTCTGCAGCCAGAGCTTGGAGCGCAAGATAGAATCCAGAGTTTCTGACACCCAATTAGATTTCTTTCTCCTGGACCAATCCCTTTACTTTCACAATTTTACAACTCAGGGAACTTTGGTGACTTAGTCTATAGGGTTCTTTTGTTGTGTACTGTTGAGTCAGAACTGACCCTTACGTGACCCTCCAGTTGGTTTTCAGGGGCTGACTAGCAAGGAAGGAAATTGTTCATCTTTCTCCCTTGGAGCGCCTAGTGGGTTCGAGCTGTGTTCCTTCGTGTCGGCAGCACAGCTTCTTACTGCTAGACAAACATGCTATATCTAGGCGTGCTGGTGCCATGATCTCTTTGGTGCTTTAAAATAATCAGCAGGTCCACAGGAGAAAGATGGACAGCCTCTATTGTGATTAATAGCTTTGGAAATCTTGGTGGAGGGTCAGTTATGAGTGGTTCATACTCTACAGCAATGAGTGTTGTTTGATTTTTTGCATTCAGTTCTCAACAATTTAGCAGGACCAATACTTTTAAAGTTGCTGTTGTTGCTCCATTGAGTTGGCAATGACTCATAGTTGACTGTATGGATTTTGACAGATTGTAAATCACATGGGAAGGAGTTCTGGTGGCCTGGTGGCCTAGTGGCAAGAAACAGCACTGCAATCCCAAAGGCGAGAGGTTTGAATCCACCTTGAATCCACCACATGCTCCGCTGGAGAAGGATCTGATTGGACGGCAAACAACAACAACAAATCACATGAGAAGCAATTGCCCATCTTTCTCCCAAGGAATAGCTGGTGATTTGAACTGTGTGGCTTTGGATTGGCAGCAAAACTCCTTACCACTAAGCCACAAGTTTCTTACTTTTAAAGCTGTTGTTACGTGCTGTCCAGTCAGAGCAACCCATAGCTGACCCTCCAGCAGGCTTTCAGAGACACTAAATCACTAGAAAGGAGATTGCCCATCCATCTTCCATGGAGCAGCTGGTGGATTCCAACTGTGTGCCTTTTAGGATTGCAGCACGAGCTCTTTACCGCTAGGCCTCCAGAGTTCCCTACTTTTAAAGTAGAGAAAAGAATTCTGTCTCAGAAACAGGCTTTTCTTTTTCTCCTACAGACATTTTTGAGGAGAGATTAAGTTTTAAAAGGAAATGTAAACCTCAATCTATTAAAGAAGAAAATGCCATTTCTCTTCATAGATTTTAATCATCTCTATTTTCTTCTCATTCGTTTGTTTCCTGTTAGGAGAGGTATATTCAACACCTCCCTTGGATGATGGGAAAATGCCAATTAAAAAACAGGATAAATATTTCCTTCATCTTCAGTATTATTTTTAAAACTTACAACTTCGTTCTGAAATGCTTTGACAGCTTCATGGGTTAATGGATCTTCTTATTGAATTATTGAACAAAACCCTTAAATAGAAACATCAAAGGATCCTTTATCTTATCTTCCACAGCCACAGGACGCTCCAACCTTGCAGGACACTTCCTTATCAGAATACTAACACCATCTGATTTATGCTTAATGCGTGCTCATCAAGACGGTGCCAGCCAGAGTGCCCGCCCAAGGCTCTCCTGCCCACTTCACAGGCAAGGCTTCCTCGTGGGGTGAGAGGTCCTTTTTCAAGTTCTGAACGCAATCATATGAGTGTTTCTACAATTCCCTCACGACAGTTCTTCCATAATATTTTGATGCATTGTTGAAAGAACTCCAAATTGAGCAAATATCTAGGTTTGCGAGACTAGAATAAACAACAGAGATATTAGAGAAGCTGGATACTTGGCCACTGCACAGGAAGTGGCACTGTTCAGACCATCAATCTGGAAAACACAATTCTCAGTCTCTTTTCCCTTGGTTACACTTCAGGCTGGCTAATAGAGGCTAAACCACATTGGGAGTTGAAGTAACTTGGGTTACTGAGATTGTGAGATTTGACTTTTGAAGTAGAAATATAATTAATGCTCTCTAATAATTGTATTTATTCCTGAAAGGTTGTATTTATTTCAGTTTGGGTCAATTAATGCATAATTGCTCATTTACTTACACAAGAAATTCAAGATAATTCCCCTTCTCACCTCATTATCTTTTAAAAAGAAGTTATTTCCAACATTTTCCCCTGCTTTTTAATTATTTTTATAGTTCATATACACTGTGCTTCATGTATGTACATTGTGTTCCATATAAGTTTCATTTACATTATAGTTCATTCATTTATATTGGGGTGGGATTCCTTCCTTACAATTATCCCACCAACAACTACTTTCGTGAAAGCATTATAAGTTGGCTATCTGCCTTATGCCCTAGTATCCCCCTGTAGACAGCCAATTGCTGATTTACGTATCCCTATCAAACCAGGAGGGAGTTCTGGTGACCTAGTCGCAAGAAGCTGTGCTGCAATCGCAAAGGCACGTGGTTTGAGACCATCAGCTGCTCCATGGAAGGGGGATGGGCAATCTCCTCCAATGCAATTAACTGCCTCTGAAAACGTGCTGGAAGATCAACTAGAGGTTCCAACTCTATAGTACACAACAACAACAACAACAACAACAAAAATCAAACCAGCATTCTGGGGAAATAAGCACATCCTTTTGCTTGAAGGATCTTCTGTTCAAATTGGAGACTTTGAGCATCTGTATCTATAAGCAAAATCCGGTCCAGAGCAAGCCATCAGGTTGCAGCAGTCAACACTAATTCACAACATGGGTCATCTTCTCTTTGTCTTACTGGGTTCTGGTCAACTCATTCCAAGCTATCTGTTGCTAGATTCAAGTATGCATCGGTTGCAAGCTCAGGAATCCAAACCTGTCCCTGCATTCCAGGCATGTTGATCTCCTCACTTAGCCCTAGCCCCTACATGCGGCCAAATCAAATCAACAGGCCAGGGCTCCTCACAATTCCGGGCTGCTCAAGCCAACAACCCTTCCTTGCTCATCCATGGATCTGTGCATGCTGGGTGGGCAGCACATATCCAAACTCAGCCTGCTTCTCCATTGATGTATTCCTCCCATTTCTACTCCTGTGGATGCAGATGATCCCTATGAGTGAGCATACTCCAACCTCAGGTCTTGGAGGGAACGTCTGATGGTCACCAACTAACAATGCCTCAGAAATCAAACAGCTTGTTTCAATTACAGAAAGACAGTCTTTTGATTTTTTTCCTATATGTATTTAGAATTCTGAGTGCTAGTAAATGTCTAAGAAGGTGCATTTAAAGTAAGAATATGCTTTCATAAGGCTTATGTTCAACAAATTTTACTTTAGCATTTCTTTATGCTGCTTGAGCAGCCTCTGAAGACCTGACCACACTGCAAGGCTGAGACATGACCCCTAGTTCCAGTTATCTATTGCTGCGGAGCCACCCACCTCAAAACTCAGTGGCTTTGAACAGTTTCTTTTTACCTCTTGCTGCTCTACTTATGTAACTGAGTTCAGCTAGGAGATTCTCACAAGTTATGATCTCACATTTACTTGCAACCAGGTGTCACCTGGTGCTGGAGTCACATGAAAACTTGGCTGGCTGGGCTTCCCAGAATGCCTCTCAGAGTCATATGACTTCCTACATAGCAACAGCTTCCCAGAGGCCAGACATCCAACAGACACCATTTAAACAGTATAGTGCAAGTTGTAAAGCTTCTAGACCTCGTCTTGGAAATCATGTGGTCTTATTTATGCCACATTCTGCTGGGTATAAGCTAGTCACAGATTCAAAGAGATGAAACTATATAGGCTATCAGGAGGTATAATTCATTGGGGAGCCATCTTTAAATACATCCTGGATAAGATGATTCACACATGAAAAAGAATTTTACCCCGGATGGAATCTAGACTTGGAGTCAAAACTTTGCGGATGATATGATGGAGTGAAGGTGTTTTGCATGAATTTTGGGATCCAATGGGTGGACTATCATGGATTGGACTGTGTTTCCACCAAATATTGGCTAGACCATGATAACCAGTGGTTTGACAGCATGTAATGAGGTAATCATCCCTCACGATATGATCTGATTTGATTAGCCAGTCAAGTTGTAAGGGGATTAACATGGGGTATAATAACAACTTTACTCAGATCACAGTTCTGATTTAAAATAAAAGGGGTGGTAGCCCATATCACCTTTGATCTTTCAAGAGATAAAAGGAGAGAGAAGAAAGCAGAGAAGCAGGATCTTGACTACCACCAAGAAAGAAGATTGGAGAGTTTCATTTTGATACACAGTCCCTGCACCTAGAAGTTTCTAGGCTTTGAAGATTGATGCCAAGATACTCAGAGATCTCTAAGGAATAATGAATCCACGAAAGGAGGTAAAACCTTCCCCCAGAGCTGGCAGGGAAAGACAGCCTTCCTTTATTACCCTATGTTTAATGTTTTCTCATTTTGTGAATTAGGTTAATTATCATTAAAGTCAGTTCCTGCCCTTCAATATTTCTACAAACATCTAACAGCAACAACAATAATTTACATTCTAGTAAGGGAGAAAAGTAACAAAATGATGACAAATGAATGCTACAAGACACAAAATAAGGAGGGAAGAGGATTGAAAAATGCGTACATGGAAGCAATTTTAAATAAGTTGAATAGAGAAGGCTGTGCTGATAAGGTCACCTTGGAGCAGAAACTTAAAAGAGATGAAAGTGTGAGGTTTGGCCCTGTGGGGAAAGAGTATTATAATAAGAAGGCAACTATCGTTGGAGCTGAGTGGTGGATGGGGATAGACCAGGGTCAGAGAGATGCTGGGAGGGTCAGAGAGGATCATACAAAGCCTTTTAGTCACAAGAGACCTTTATTCTAAATGTAAGTGTAAATCATGGAAGAGCCTTATATGTAGTAGTAGCTTTATGATTTAGGACTTTAAAAAAAATTACTCAAGTTGCTGTGCTGAAAGGTAACAAGTGTGGAAGCTGGAAAACAGGCTAGGAGGCTATTACGATAGTCCTCTCTCATTGCCATTGAATTGAACCAAACTGATACCTGATCCTTCAGAAGGTATTCAGAGGCCATAAATCAGTCAGGAGATTGCCCCTCTTTCTCCCGTAGATTTAAGCTGTCTGTGTCAACATTTGGCAGCACAGCACCCTACCCACTAGGCCTCCAGAGCTCCTTGCAACTATCCAGGCAAACAACAATGACCTCTGGGCTCTGGGTGCTGGCAGCAGAAGTAGTAGGGGGTGAGTGTATTTTGAATGTAAAACTAACAGGATATGATGATAGATTGCATTTGAAAAAAGATTCTAGAGAACCCTCAAAAAAGTTTTGGCTAATGGGAGAGAATGTGGAGTCAAGAATGGTTCTCTTTTTGTTTCCTTTTTAAAATGAGAACAAAGACTACCCTTTCAGGGAGCATTTCAATAATTCGTGAAAATGAGAACAATGCTTATAGGCTGATGGAAATGCTGTGATGAAGAGGAGGAAGCCTAAAATGCTAAAGCAACAAGAGCTGGTTACAATGGAGTCCTTGAGCAGGAAACTCACAGAGTGCATTCAGATGATCCTCCATTGGGTTTCCAATGCTGTAAACCAAAGGAGAGGAGGTCCCTCTCTTTCTCCGTTGGAGTTGTTTGTGTATTGCTACTGCCAGAGAGGGCTGACCTTCTGGTTAGCATTGCAATTCCTGATGAATTAGGCTACCAGAGTTCCTATCCTTCCTGAACAGTGTAAGAGGTGGCACATGGTAGGAAGGAGTAATCTAGGTACGAGCAGTGATAGTCTACCCCGGGTAACAGGAAGAAGGCATTTAAGTGGGTGGTGGGTCCAGCGTGGTGTTTATGGAGCTTCTCTTCTAGTTGTCTCCATTAGACCTATGGAGGAAGCTTCGGGGTCTGGCAGGGGAAACTGTTTGCCAACATAGTGTGAGTGAACAATCGGGACAGGAGACGCACTCCTTGGACAGTACCTAGGCATTAGGGGGACCAGTTATTTTCCAGAGCCTGGGTGTGGTGTGTAGCTTATGTAGAATTAGATTGAACCAGGATGGGAAGCTGCCAGAAGAGTTTAAACAAAGGAAGAGAGGGACAACGGGACAAGGGGCAGTATGAGGAAGAGCCTGCAACAGGACTGTGACATATCAGACAGATAACAAAGAATGGAAAGGCATCAAGAAGAGACCCAGCTGAGATAACTGTAGTCATTACATAAGATGTGGAGGAGGAGCACTGAAGTGGTTCCTCTCCAATCAACTCAAGTTCTTTTTTAAAAATCACTTACTGTTGCTGTTGTTATGGGCTGTCTAGTTGGCTAAGACTTACAATGACCCTAGAGACAACTACTCTGAACCTTGCCCTATCCTGAGCCAGCTTTACCATCTCTGACATGTCTGAGCCCATTACCATAATCACTGCATCAATCCATCTCATCCAGGGCCTTCCTTTCTTGTGCTGACCTCCTACTCTTCCAAACCTGGTGTCCTTCTCGAAGGACTGGCCCTTCCTTAAAACATGCCCAAAGTATGCCCAGGCTAAGGCTTCTGCACAAAGTCCTGCTCGGCTGGACTATGGAGGATAAAGAAGCCTCCTCAAGGCAGGAGTCTCAGGATCAAGTATCCCTGTGAGTTTTTAGACCTAGGTCTGGACAAGCAGCCACCCTGACACCTATGTGGGATCTCACTTTACCTGACAGTTCACTCTGCTCCCATTCTCTTTCAACCTTAGATTTCCAGCCTAGAATTGCTCCTGGAAAACTTTCCATGTCTCTTGTGTCTGTTGGAGAGTTTGTACCCTGGATTTCTCCAGCCCTAGTCCATAGAGGGTCAGTTAAAATTCACCAGTAACTCTGGGGGAAAAATATGGACAATTTCCTCCTGTTAAAATTGACAGCCTTGATAATCAATGGAGAATCACTATGAGTTAAAATAGACTTAAAGATAGTGAGTGAATGAGACCCTTTTTATGAAGAATCTTTGGTGGCACAGTGCATGACATATGGACATTCTAACTGAAAGTTTGATGGGTCAAATAAGCTAGCTCCTTGGAGGATCTGCTTCTGTCAAGATTTACAGCCTCAGAAACCCTAGAGTATAGTTTTACTCTGTTGTGTAAGGTCATTATGAGTGAGTATTAACACAGAGGTGGATTTTGGTTGAGTTAGTTCTTCATACAACACATTGTGTTGTTATTTTTTTATGCATTTCTCAGTACAATAAGCAAACAAAGCCAAACTAACTACCTTGGAGTAGAATTGGACTCATGGTGATCTTTCATTGGTTTCCCAGGAGGTCAGTCTTTTCATGACTGCCTTTCTTCTCCATTGGAATGACTGACCTTTTGGTTAGCACTTTAATACCCCGACACTTTATATACTACACCACCAGAGTGTCTTCTGTATTTCCAATATGACCTTAAATCCCAATAAATGTATATGTCAGGAAATTTGGAAGATAGCCACCTGATCAACTGACAGGAAAATAGGCACATTTGTCCCTATTTCCATCAAAGATGATCTAACTGATTTAAGAAATTATTACATAGTATCACTAATATCACACACAAGGAAACTCTTGCTTAAGATCAGCTAGGGACAGTTTGAACAGTACATCAACAGATAATTGCCAGATGTTTTTAAGCTGGATTTAGAAGAGGCCATGACACCAGGGATATCATTGTGGATGCCAGATAGATCCTGGCTGAAAGAGGGAACATCAGAATAATGTCTGTTTCTGTTTTCTTGACAATACAAAGGTATTTGATTGTGTGGATCACAACAAATTATGGTTAACATTGAGAAGAATGGGAATCTCAGAATAATTAATTGTGCTCATTTGAATCATAAGTCTAGACCCAGAAGCTACCGTCTGAACAGAGTAAGAGAATACTGTATGGTTTAAAATCAGGAAAGATGTCAGGGCTATATTCTTTCTCCATGTCTGTTCAATCTGTATGCTTGGCAAATCATTTGAAAGGTTAGACTTTGTGAAGAGAAATGTGGCATCAGGATCAGAGGCAGACTCATCAACAATCTGAGTTATGTAGATGGTACAGCCTTGCTAAAGGTGAAGAGGACTTGAAATATTTGCTGCAGAAGATCAAAGACTACAGACTTTAATAAGGATTACATCTCAACATCAAGAAGACAGAAATTGTGCTCATGTGAAATCTATACCTAGACCAGGATACTAATGTCCAAACAGAGCAGGGAAATACTGCAGCTTTAAAATAAAAATTTGTACATCAAGCCTATATACTCTCTTCATATTTACCCAATTTGAATCCAGAGTAAATAATCCAAGAAGCTGGACACTATGAAGAAGAATGTGGCATCATTACTGGAGGAAGGCTCATCAACAATCTGCAGTATATAGACGACACGACTTTGCTTGCCGAAAATAAGGAGAACCTGAAGATCTTATTGCAGAAGATCAAAGACTACAATATGGATTACATTTAAGGTCAAGAAAGCAAATATCCTTACCACCAGATCAAATAGGCAGCACCATGATAGAAGGAGAGGAGAATGAAGTGCTAATGATTTCATCTTACTAGGATTCACAATCATTTATGTGTTGGAGAAGGTGCAGCCAGAGTGCTCCTTGAAGGGAAGGATGTTGAAATTGTCTCACATATGTTGGGCATATTGGTAGGTGAGGTCAGTCAGTCCCTGGAGGAGATCATGCTTGGAGAGGTGGAAGGTAAAAAAAAGAGATAAAGACCCTCAACAAGATGGATTGACATAGTGGCTAGAGCAATGGGCTCCAAGATAACAGGAATGTTGAGGGCGATGCAGGATAGGGTATGGTTCAGGTCTGCTATTCATAGGGTCACTATGAGCCATGGTCAAACAGTCAGCATCTAACAAGCACCACAACTCAAACTTGTTCACAGGTGTGTTCATGGTACTTAAAACAACTTCTGACACTTTGAGAGCATATACTTTTTTGGCAGGGTAAAAAAAAAAAATCTTCATCTCGCCAAACCACAAATACTTGTCTGTGAGGTGACTTGCTCATGACTGCCCAATTAGTAAATTCTAGACTTCGTTCAGATTCCTCACTTCATATTTTATGTGATTCCATTATGCCCGAGGAGATTCTAAATGCTGGGCATTTACAAATTAATTTAGGGAGGACAGCTATCAATTTTGCTGGCCCTTAGACCAAGTTTCATCCCTAAACTGCACTTAGGCTGCTGGTTCCCCATATCTGATGTGCATTGTGACCTTTAGTGACAGAACACAAAGAATATGGATATTTACTCTGGACTTGAGCTGAGAGAATATGACAGCTAAATTGGTTTTAAACAATTTCAGAGGCTGGCTCTTGGTTTGGCTGTTGTCAGCTTGCTGGTTGTGTAACTTTATTGCTACCGTACATGTGCCCAGAGGGGTTAACAATGGGAACATTTTTAAAGTCTAAAAATAAAAGTCAATAAGCAAATAATGGGGCTTGTCAAGCTATAATAACTTGCAAACGATTGAATCTTTGTCTGAATTTCAACAATTTGTTTCCAGCAGCCTGACAACAAACACTGGAGCTGTGGTTTGTTTGTCTCCAGCCTCCCCCCCAGAGCTGGAGGATGCCCCTCTGTCAGCAAAGCCATTGTAAACCACTTGTCCAGGTTTACCTTTATCTTTGCATTGATTTGCTTCATGTCATGTGGTTCTCATGCAAAGACCTAAATCTTCCCTGTCAGCCAGAGAGCACAAAAAACCCAATCACCCATGAAAAATGCGTTTACAGAGACACAGGGAAAACACAATAATACAGGAACTATATGGAAATTAATGAAAAACCCAAGCCACTGCCCTTTAGATGTGGCTGAAGGTTCCTATCATCAGGTCAGCTTAGAACAGCTTCTATATTTTCTCACTGGGCCTTATCAATGAGGATTTTTTGCTTTGGGAGAACAAAGCTCTACTATAGTTCAATCAAAGAATGATATTATTCTCTCATTGCAGTGCACACATCCAGGAAACACTACAGTGAAGAGGGAAGCAATGAGTTCCTGCTCTATCAAGAGAACCATTCCCTTTGGGGGCAGTAGTTGGGTCAGGGTCCAGTGTCCTGTACTGAATAGTTTCTCAGGAGGTCTTGTCATTACCTAGTTTACCGACAAGCTATGGATTAGAAGGGAGAAAGACTTCTGAGAAAGAGGGTTACAGGAAGAATCGGTGCCTTTGAGTTGTGGTCTTGGAGAATAGCACTGACTAGCCTATGGATTGCCAAGAGAACAAAAACACATATGTCTTGGAGAAAGACAAGAGTGCTCCTTAGAGGCAAGGATGGTGGAAGTTTGTCTCACACACTCTGAGCATGTTGTTAGGAGAGGTTATTTCTTGGAAATGGACTTCATAGTTGCAAAGTCAGAGGATTGATTCAAGAGAAGACCCTCAGGAAGATGTAGTGAGTGTGGCCAAGTATAATGGAGCTGATAAGAATGGTGAAGGACAGGACAGGGTTCAGCCCTGTTGTTCACTGGGTCGTTACAAGTTGTACTTGACTCAATGGCATCTGACAACAACAGCAAAAGGAAGAGAAGGATAAAAATGAGGAGAAGAAGATGACAATGGAGATAATATTATTACATTGTTGTTGCTACATGTCATCAAGTCAGAACTGACTCATGGCTAACTCCCCTCCAGTAGGTTTTCAGATGCAGTTAATTGCATGGGCATCTGATTCAGGCCATGGTCTTTCTGATTACTTGTTATGCATCTGAGAGTTTGACAATGAATAAAGATGACAAAAAAAATTGATGCCTTTGAGTTGTGATGTTGGAGAAGAGCACTGAACATCCCAAGGACAGCCAAGAGAACAAAGAGATGTCTTGGAGAGGATGCAGCTGGAGTGCTCTTCGGAGACAAGAATGATGAGACTTTGCACTTCGCCTCACATACTTTGGGTATTTGCTAGGAGGGGCTATTCCTTGGAGAAGGACATAATGCTGGAAAGCGTAGAGTTTTGGTGGAGGAGAGGAAGGCCTTCAACCAGGTGGATTGACACAGTGACTGCTGCAATGGACTCTTGTGTGCCAAGAAGTGTGAGGATGGCACAGGGTAGAGCAGGGTTCAGACCTTTATTCGTTAGGGTCACTATGAGTTGTACTTGACTTGACAGCACTTAACAACAACAGTAGCTTGGGAGAAGATTGCCTATCTTTCTCCCTTGGAGCAGCTGGTGAATTTGAACATCTTTGAATTGAAAGAGCATCTCCTTCCCACTAGGCCACCAGAGCTCTCTCTATTATATGTTGTTGTCATTAGATGCCGTCGACTATGATTCATAGGGACCCCATGAACAATAGACCTAAGACTTGAATTCTGTCCTATCTCGTGCCATATTCATTATCTCTGATACACTTGACTCTATTGCTGCAGTCACCATATCTCCTTGGGAGCCTTCCTCTCTTTCACTGACGTTCCACATTTCCAAGCATGATATGCTTTATTTTTTTTTTAATTTGCACTTTTCT
>NW_006399768.1:21589075-21589644 GCF_000299155.1 Elephantulus edwardii | reverse complement strand
TGTATTGAATTGCATTGAACATGTAAATTGCCTTTGGTAGTATTGCCATTTTGACAACATTGAGTCTTCCTATCCGTGAGCAAGGGATATTCTTCCACTTCTCCAGGTCTCTTTTTGTTTCTTATGGTAATGTTTTGTAATTTTCTTTGAATAGATCCTTTATACTTCTAGTTATATTTACCCCCAAATATTTTATCTTGTGATTAGCTTTTGTGAAGGGTATTGTTTTTCTTAGCTCCAGCCCTGTATTCTCTTTGTCACTGCAGAGAAATCCAACTGATTGTTGTATGTTGATCTTGTATCCTGCTACTTGGTCAACTATGTCCAATAGTTTTCTTGCTGAGTCTTTAGGGTTTTCTAAGTATACTATCACATCATCTGCATAGAGGGATAATTTTACCTCCACTTTGCCAATTTGTATGCCTTTTGTGTCTTTTTCTTGTCTTATTACTATCGCTGAGACTTCCAATACAGTATTGAATAAGAGAGGAGATAATGGGCATCCTTGCCTAGTTCCTGTTCTTAAAGGGAATGCCTTTAACTTATCTCCATTGAGAACAATGTTGGCT
>NW_006399768.1:21580836-21585821 GCF_000299155.1 Elephantulus edwardii | reverse complement strand
GGTGGCTGGGTCACAAGCCCTGGTCCTGCCTTCCCTCGACTGTCCTCACAGATTTCCCACCAATGATATCTTTTTTTAAAATAACAGCCTTTCCTAGTCACATGTCCCAAGTATTAGAGATGAAGCTTCACCATCCTTGTCAATAAGGAGAACTCTGGATGCACATTTTCCAGTACATAACTGAAATATACAAATTATCCCTTCTGCATGAAAAGGGAGCTCTGGTGGCTTAGTGGTAAAGAGTTGCACTGCCAACTCAAATGGCACATGGTTCAAATCTACCAGTTGCTCCACAGGAGAAAACTGAGCAATCTTCTCCCATACGATTAACTGCCTCTGAAAACCTATTGGAGATGTAGCTATGAGACAGTTCTGACTTGATGGTACATAAAAGAACAATTGCTCTTGAACAACAAAGACAGGGTACACAATAGCACTTAGTTGTGCACTTTGTGAACACAACATGGCTGTGACTTTCTCTACCAGTCCACACTGATCTCAGAAAGTGAGCATATCCACCACCACAGGAAAATCCTATTCTGAGCACACAGTTCCTTTCCTTGGTATCTTTTAGCACTAAGGAGACAAGCTGGGACTTTTAAAAGGGCACTGACAGAAAAGGAGAGTGATAATGGTAAAAACACATAGATAATAATCAATACAAATGACTTATGCACTCACAAACTGTTAAATTGACCAATATTTTGCTATGAATATTTTACCACAACAGAAAAAAGAAGCATTGACAAAGAATAACAATAATAACTATTTTAAAAATGGCAATAGTCAGATTTCCTAGAAATAGATTCACGATCCTATCATAATGAAATACTTTCTCAATAGACAGCACAGTTCCTCTGGGGCAAGGGGTGACATCTTAATTCAGATCACATTAGGGCTAGTCAGTCATTCTTTGTGGCTGCTTCTTGATACTTTGTGAAGTCTTTCGTGTCCCTGATGTTCTTTCACTCAGTTTCAGTTTTTCATGGGAGGGATTGATCATATATTCTGATACTTAACACAGTAACCTGCTCAGTTTTTTTTATTGCATCTGCCAACCTTACCTATTAGAAATTGACTTTCCCAAATCTACAAGTTCACTAAAGTAACAACAATGGAATATGTGCTAATGTATGCGATACACACACACACACACACACACACACGCTCGCTCTCTCACACACACACAGTAGTAGAGATTCCACCTATTGCACTAGATTATCAAGAAGCCAAAACAAAGAAAAGAAATCAGAAAGGTAAGGAGTTGAACAGAAGATTTCAAAGGGCAGCCCAGGAAGACAAAGCAAAGTACTATAATAAAATGTGCAAAGATCCTGGAAATAAAAAATTGATAAATTTGTTTGACATTTCTTAAGCTGAAGGAACTGTAGAACAAATTAAAGCCTCGATCAGCAATATTTAGATACTGAAGAACACTTATATCAGTCTGGAGATATCCAGGTCATGGTCTTCGCATTTACTTGCTATGTATCAGAAAACTGGACAATTAGTAGGGATGATAGAAGAATTGATACCTTTTAGTTGTGGTGCTGGAGAAGAGCTTTGAATATTCCATGGACTGCTAGGAGAACAGGTTTGCCCTGGAGAGGGAGAACCAGCCAAGGATTCTAAAGCTCTGTTTGACATACTTTGGAAATGTTGCAAGAAAGGACCAGTCCTTGGTGAGGGACATCATGTTTGGAAGGATGGAGGGACAGTGCAGGAGAGGAATACTTTGGATGAGGTGGATTGACTCAGTGACTGAGGTAATTGGGGTAGCTGTGTCAGAGACAATAAGGTTGGCTCAGGACAGAACACGGTTTAGGGCTGTTGTACACAGGGTCACTATGAGTTGCAGGCAACTCAATGGTACATAACAACAATAGCATGGGCCAAATACTGAATGATCCAGGAACAATCAAAAGAAGATGGAAGGGGTAAACAGAGTCACTGTACCGAAAAGACTTGGCTGACACACACACACACACACAAAAGAATTTCATGAAACAACATGTGATGGAGAGGCAATGGTGAAGAAGGAGGAAGTTCGAGCTTCTCTCAAAGAATTGGCACAAAACAAGGCCCAGGAATATATGGAATATGAATTGACATATTTCAACAAACAAGTGCTTCCCCGGATGTGCTCATCAGGTTGTACTAAGAAAGCTGGAGGATGACTACCTGGCCAACTGATTGGAAGAGAGTCATATTTATTCCCATTCCAAAAAAGGTGATCCAACAGTGGTAAAATTATTGAACAATATCACTAATATCATTAACAAGCAAAACTCTGCTAAGATTATCCAGAACAACTGGAGCAGTAGTACATCAGCATAGTACTACCAGAAATATAAACTGGAATTAGAAGAGGCCTTGGCACTAGGAACAGCCTAGTCAGTGTCAGATGGATCTTGGCTAAAAGCAGAAAGTACCAAAGGAATGTCCATCTGTGTTTCATTGATTACACAAAAGACATTTAACTCTGGATCACAACAAATTGTGGCTAACTTTGAGAAGACTGGGAATCCCAGAACTCTTCATTGTGCTCATGCAAAACCTATACTTGGATCAGGAAGCTGTCGCCAGAACAGAACAAGGAAACACGTGTGTTTAGGTGCTGTCCAGTCAAGTACAACTCGTAGTGACCCTGCGAAAAAAAGATCTGAACCCTGTTCTATCCTATGCCTTCCTCACACTTCCTGACACACAAGAGCGCATTGCAGAAGTCACTGTGTCAGTCCACCTGGTTGAGGGTCTTCCTCTCCTTTGCCAACTCTCCACCTTATCCAGCATCATGTCTTTCTCCAAGAAATAGCCCCCCTAGCAACATGCTCAAAATATGTGAGGTGAAATCTCATCATTCTTGCCTCCAAAGAGCACTCCAGCTGCATCCTCTCCAAGACATCTGTTTGTTCTCTTGGCTGTCCATGGGATGTTCAGTGCGCTGTCTAAGACCACAGCTCAAAGTCATCGATTTTTCTTCTGTCATCATTATTCAGCTTATACAGCTCTCAAATGTATAACAAATTATTGGAAAGACCATAACATGAATCATACTCACATTAGTTCTCAAACTGACATCATTACTTCTCATTAATTTGGAGCGGTCCCTAACTGCATATTTCCCCAGTGAATGCATCTCTTTGTTTCCTTACTGCTGGTACCAAGGGTGTTAATTGTGGATCCAAGCAAGATGAAACTATTGACAGTTTCAATCTTCTCTCCATTCATCATGATGTTGCCTATTGGCCCAATGGTATTGATATTGAGATGCAGTCCATACTAAAGGTTGCATTCCTTGATCTTTTTCAACAAGAGCTTCAAGTCCTCCTCACTTTCAGCAAGGAAGGTGTGTCATCTGCATAACACAGGTTATTAATGAGTCTCCCTCCAATCCTGATGCCACATTCCTCTTCACAGAGTGAGCTTCTCAGATAATTTGTTCAGCATACAGATTGAATAGGTATGGAGGGTATACCATTCCACACTCTCTTTTCAATTTTAAACCATGCTCCCCTGCTCCCTTTGCACAGCAGCCTCCTGGTCCAGGTACAGGTTCTCCATGAGCACAATCAAGTGCTCTGGGATTCCCATTCCTCTTAATGTCAGCCACAACTTATTATGATCCACACAGTCAAATGTCTTTGTATAGTCAATAAAGTACAAATAGACATTCTTCCGGTATTCCTTACTTTTAGCCAGGATCCATCTGATATCAGCAATGATTTCCCTGGTGCTACTGCTTCTTCTAAATCCTAATTGAACTTCTGTCAGTTTCCTATCTATTTACTGTTCTAGTCATTTTTTAAATGATCTTCAGCAGTATTTTGCTTGCTTATGATATTAATATATTGTTTGAAATTTTCCACATTCAGTTGGATCACCTTTGTGGGAATGGGAGCAAATATGGAACTCTTCCAATCTGTTGGCCAGACAGCTGTCCTCCAAATTTCCTGGTATAGACAGATGAGTGCATCCAGGGCTACATAGGTTAACTGAAACAATTCAGTTGATCTCCTATTGATTCCTGGGGCCTTAATTTTTGCCAAATGGTATGATTTACTAAGTTCTCCTAGACTAGATCCTTATATAATAAGATTTTTACACTTTTCAATACTTTTCTCCATCTACCCAAAGTCTTCCATATGGATAGATGCACTCACTGTGTTTGAGAAAAATGAAGGGTAAGAAAAGCAATTGGGTATTATGATTCAAGGCTAGAAAGATTGAGAGCAGCCGAAAAAGAAGCCGAAGATCTTTGTGCTGTGGAGTGAAGTGAAGTCAGAGGTTTGAGTGAAAGAGGATCTCAGGGACCAATTTCCACTTCTAGCAGTTTGTTCAATGCATACCTCTGGGAAATCAAGCATTAGCATTTGAAACCGTACACACATGAAGGCATAGTTGCTAAGTGCAACTTTGCAATTGGAGAGCACAATACAAGTAAGCAGAAGCTTACAAAAATAATTAATTGATTTGTACACTAAAATGAGAAACAATTTGGTCTTTAGGAATGGCAGATTATAAAAAATGTATGTTTACATTGTTGTCTATGGAAGAAAGGCCATAAGTGCTGACATGCCTATTTGAGAGGACAGAGAATATATTAATAAAAAGTTTCTGGGAGAACAATTAGTTAATACGTAACAAGAGCCTTTTCAAAAGTATATTTCCTTTGAATTCTACTTCTGTACTTCCTTCATGAAAACATCACCATCCTTTATTTAACTCCTTATGTATTATATCATTCCTGTCTCCATACTTTTTCAAACTGTATGCAGAACAGATTATCTGGGAGGCTGGGCTCTATGAGGAAAAATGTGGGGTAAGATTGGTGGAAGATCTATCAACAATCTGCCTTATGCAAATGACACAACCCTGCTTGCTGAAACTGAGAAAGATCTGAAACACTTGCTGCAGAGAGTCAAGGACTGCAGCCTCCAATATGGATTGAGGCTCAATGTCAAGAAGACAAAGATTCTCACCAC
>NW_006399768.1:21578349-21579691 GCF_000299155.1 Elephantulus edwardii | reverse complement strand
CTGCTCTGTCCTGTGCCAATTGCACCGTCTCCGATGTGTTTGCCTGTTACTATGAATTGTCTCCCAAGGACTGGCTTACCTGCATCCCAGAGGCTTTGGTATGTTGTGTTTTTGTTATCATTTGTTTTGAGGAATTTTTATTTCATTCTTTATTTCTTCTAGCAAGGTGTTATTTAGCTTCCACATTGGTGGTTTTAAAAGCTTTATTTTCTTGTGGTTAAGTTCTACTTTTATGACCTTGAGAAGATACTTTATATTATTTCAATGTTTTTTAATTTGTTGACGTTTGCTTTGAGCTCTAATATGTGATCAGTTCTGGAGAATTTATCGTGTGCACTTGAAAAGAAAGTGAATTGAGTTTTGGGTAGGTTGCAGTACTCAGAATACATCCACAAGGTCAAGTTGGCTCAATGTGTAGATAAGATCTTCTGCATTTTTGTTAAGTGACTTTTGAGTTGACCCACCCATTGGAGAGAGTAGTATGTTAACATCGCCTACTACTGTTGTGGTGCTATTTCTTTCTTCAATTCTGTGAACAATTGTTCTGTGCATTTAGCAGATCTATCATTTAGTGCATAGATATTGACCAATGTTATGTCTGTTTCTTTAATCATTATCTAGTGTCTCTCCTTACTTTTTATGGTGGTTTTCATTCTGAAGTCTATTTTATCATAGATTAGTATTGTCATTCCTGCTTTTTTGTTGATGCCATTTTCTTTGTATATTTTTTCCAGCCTTTTATTTTGAGTCTGTTTTTTTCTTCATTTCTTATATGTGTCTCTTTAAGATAACATGTTGGTGAGATTTGTGTTTTGGTTTGGTTGTTGTTTGTTTGGTTGTTTTTTTTTTTTTTTAATATCAATTCTGCTACTCTTTTCATCTTGATTGGTGTATTTAGTCCATTCACATTAAGTGTGACTATTGGTAGGCTAGGTTTTATTGCTGCCATTTTGCTGTGTTTCTTTTTCTGTTGCTTCTGGCTACTGTGGTTTATCCACTTTTGCTTGGTGTTTCTGTGGGGAGGAATATATTTAAAAGTTCTTATAGATTTGCTTTTATTTTCATAAATACCTTAAATTTTTTCTTTTCTGCAGAGGACCTAATTTCTCTTTCATATTTGATGGAGAGCTTTACTGAGTACAGCATCTATGGTTTGCAATTGTTTTCTTTCCGTTTTCTGTATATACCATCACATTATCTTCTAGCTCACATGGTTTCTGCTGAGAAATCAGAACTTAATCTGATTTTTTTTTCTTTGTAGGTGACTCTTTGTTTTTCTCATGCTGAACTGTGGCTGACTCTGAGAAGAATGGGAATCCCAGAACACTTGATCGTTCTAATG
>NW_006399768.1:21575508-21577394 GCF_000299155.1 Elephantulus edwardii | reverse complement strand
GTTTAGGGCTGTTGTACATAGGGTCGCTATGAGTCGCAGGCAACTCGACGGCACATAACGACAACAACAACATTCTTACCTTTTATTTTGGAGAATTTGACTATGATATATCTTGATGTTTTTCTTTTTGGGTCTAGTCTATTTGGTTTTTACTAAGCTTCTTAAATGTGGATTTCCTCATTCTTCATCATACTTGGGAAGTTTTCTTTTAGTACATCTTCCACAATTTTCGCAGTGATTTCCCTGTCCTTTTCATATTTCAGAATTCCAATCATGTGTATGTTGTTAGTTTTTATGTCCTCCCACATGATTCTAATATTTCCTTCATTTTCTTTACATCACATCTCTGATTTTTCTTCCAGTATGTTTCAATTGAGGTTCCTGTCTTTCAGCTCACTGACTCTCTGCTCCATCTCTTCTGTTTTACTTTTTTGTCCCTGCAACAAGTGGTCACTTCTGCTATTTTGGTCTTAATATTCTGGATTTCATTATCATGCGTTTCTGTCCTTTCCAGTTCTTTGTTGGCTGTACTCTCTCTAGCTTGTGATTTTTTTTAAGTTCTTGTATCCCTTTGTCTATAGTTTCAATTCTTTCCTCCATCTTTTGCATTTTCTTCTGTAGTTGTACAAGTTTCTCCTCATCAATATATTTCTTCTGGCCCTGTGTCTCTGGAGTGTTTGGTTTCTTAGTGGTTTCTGTTGTTTCTTCCATCATTTGCACCTTCTTCCATAGCTGTTTAAAAAACTTCTCATCAATATATTTCTTCTGAGTCTCTATTTCTAGGGTATTCCCTTTTTTTCTGGCTTCCACTGTTCCTCCCATCATTTGTGCTTTCTTTCATAGCTGTTCTAATGTCTCCATATCAACAAATACCATCTGCTTTCTTGACTCTGGGGTATTCATTTGGTTTGAAATATTCTCTGCTTTTTTTGGAGAAGGCTTAATTTCTTTTTTCACAGTGTTCTATGCTGCCTGCTACTTTCTCAACATTATGTGAAGTTTTTCTTGTATAGTGTTGGGTGCTTTTTTTTTTATTGTGTCTGTATAAGTTGCTAGTAGTTCCTATCTTGATGATGTTATTGATTAATTGCCAGATTAAAATGTCAGATCAATGGAGTGACCCACTTACTCTACTGAAAGTCCTTTCTGGGAAGATTTGCCTTTCCTAAAAGCCCTTCAGGTTGTCTCTGTTGTGCATTGCAGCCCTGCAGGAATCTAGCCTTAGTGTAGTCCCTTGTCCCAAACTCTATAGTTCTCCTTCATCTAATGGAGTGGCTGAGTCATGTGAGAACAGGTGCTACACTCAAGCAGTTTCTATCTAGGGGAGGTTTCAAGTCAGCTCTCTTTTTTGCAGCTCAATATGCCAGTTGAGAAAGCTGAGAAAGTCTTTCCCCTTGCTTGTAACTGTGTCCCAAACTCTCTTGTCCTGTTTGGCCCCTGGGATGTCCCTGCAGCTACAGATGCAAGGATCCTCAAATGGAGGGACCTATAGCCAAGGAAGTTTCAATCTTCTGTCTCCCCACAAGCACCCGAAAGTGCACAGCATCCAACCTGATGTGCCTTCTCTCCTGAAGCTTCTTGTTCTCCCTTGTCTTTGGAGTGGCATGAGGGCCCCTGGCACGATCAGGGCCCCCAACTTAAGCACTTTGTGTGCAGGAAGGTCTCAAGTCAGCCCTCTCTCTGGCAGAAAACTGAGGGAAGTTTTCCCTATTTGTAGCTCTGTGTCCTAAATTAATTAGCTAGGTTTTTTGGGTGATATATATATAACAATGAAATGTGCGAGGAGCTAGAGTCAGAAAATCAAAAGGGCCAAACTCGCTCAGCATTTCTTAAGCTCAAGGAACTGAAGAACAAATTCAAACCTAGAGTTGCTGTAATCAAGGATG
>NW_006399768.1:21510612-21573883 GCF_000299155.1 Elephantulus edwardii | reverse complement strand
TAACGACAACAACTATGTGTGTGTGTGTGTGTGTGTGTGTGTGTGTGTGTGTGTGTGTGTGTTGCTCTTGTACTCTACCTCTTTACTGAATTAATCTATTTTATCCAGTAACTTTTTTTGCTGAATTTTAAAAATTTTCTATAGAACGATGTTGTTGTTACTGTTAAATGCTGTTTAGTTGATTACAACCCATAGTTACCCTATGAACATCAACAGCAAACTGGACCTTGCCTTGTCCTGTGCCATCCTCATCCTCTTCTTGACGATGATATACTTCAACCCATTATTATAGTTACTGTGTCAGTCCAGCCTATTGAAAGTCTTCTTCTCTTTCAATGGCCCTCTGCTTTACTCATGATGTCTTTTTCCAAGTACTGGTCTCTCCTAAGGAAATGCCCAAAGTATGTGAGGCAATATAGTACCATATCATCTTCAAATAAAGCTAGTTCTACTTCCTCTTTCTCATTTGGTTGTCTTTTGTTTCCTTTTCTTACCTTATTGCTTTGGCAAGTATTTTTAAACAATATTGACTAGGAATGGTAATAAGGGCAATCTTGTCTGGTTCCAGTTCATAAGGGGAATGCTTTCAATCTCTTTCCTTTGACAGTAATGTTAGTCATTGGTTTAGTGTATAGGCTATAAATTATCTCTATTTTGTTGTTTTTTCATCAGAAAATAATGTTGAATTTTGTCAAATGACTTTTCTGCATCTATCATCATGTGGTTATTATTTGATGTGGTAGATTACTCTGATTGTTCTTATACTGAATTATATTTGCTCTTCTATTAGGAATCTCACATGATCATAAGGAATTATTTTCTGGATAATTGTTGGATTCTAATAGGATATTGTTGGGAATTTTTTTGTAACCTAGTGGATTGGCAGATGACACAACTTTGCTTGCTGAAAGTGAGGATGACTTGAAATGCTTGCTGAAGAGGATCAAAGACTACAGTTTTCAATATGAGTTATATCTCAACACCAAGAAAACAAAAACTCTTGCTAGTAGGCCAACAGGCAACACTATGATAGATAGAGAAGAAATAGAAATTGTCAATTATTCCATGTTGCTTGAATCCACAATCAACAACATTGGCACCAGCATTTAGGAACTCAAAATATATTGGGAAATTCTGCTGTCAGGAACCTCTCTGAAGTGCTGATGAGCAATGATATCAGTTTGAAGATTAAAATATGACCCAAACCATGATCTTTTCAATTACTTGCTATCCAGATGAAAGGTAAACAATGAATATAGATGACAGAAAAATATTTTTTGCTTTTGAATTATGGTGTTGGAGGAGAGCACTGGATTGCCAAATGGTTAAAATAAAATTAGCAAAAAAAGATGTAACCAGGGTGTTCCTTGCAAGCAAGGATAGTGGAACTTCATCTCACATATTTGGGGCATGTTGTTAAAAAAATCATTAGGCTAGAAAAAGTCAAGAGTCAGTAAGGAAGACTTCAAGAAGGATTGACGTATCACTATTGACGTAATGGTGGAATCTAGTATATCAGAAATTATAAGGATGACATGGGTTAGAGAAGAATCCAAATCAATTGTTTGTATGGTTGCTATGAGTCACTGTCAACTAGTTGTTGTTGTTGTTGTGTGTTATGTACCATCAAGTCAGAACTGACCCATAGCTGATTCTCCAGTGAGTTTTCAGGGGCAGTTAATTGCATGGGATAAGATTTCCCATACTTCTCCCATTGAGCAGCTTGTAGACTAGAACCATGTGCCTTTTGTATTGCAGCACAGCTTCTTGCCTCTAGGCCACCAGTGTTGTTAGCCTAGAGTTGTGTTTCCAACCCAAAGGCAAGCTCTGCAAATCAATGAGTTACTCTGTGAAAGAAAGATAGGCATTCTCCTTTCATGCAATTTACAGCCTCTGAAAGCCTGCTGGAGGGTCAGTTGTGATTTGGTTTTGACATGATAGCAAATGAGTTTTGAGTTTGTGGTTCATGAACTATATTGGTCTATAATTTTTCTCCCCCCTCCCACTGGTATTTTTGCCTAACTTTGGTATGGGTTAGCTTGCTTCATAGAATGGTTTGGGAGTATTCCATTTCCCCCCCCCACCTATATTCTGAAATAGTTGAGCATAATTCATGACAGTTCTTTGAATGTTTAGTAGAAGTTATCAGTAAGTTGTCTGGGCCAGGACTTTTATTGATTGTGAATATTTTTATTAGCTATTCAATTCTTCTTTGGGATGAGTCTGTTGAAATGTTATGCCTCTGTATGTGTTAAGGTAAGCTGTGTATTTCTTAAAAATTGTCTGTTTCCTCTGTTGTTATGTGCCATTTAGTCAACTATGGTTAGGAGTGACCATATGCCTAAAAGTTCTGAAACCTGAGCCCATTCTTATCCTGAGCCAATCTTACTGCCTCTGACACATGTACCCTCACTATTCCAGTTACTTTGTCAATCTATCTTATCCTGAGTCTTCTCTCCTGTGCTGTCCCTCAACCTTCCCAAGCATGATCTGCTTCTCCAAAGACTGGTCTCTCCTGGCAACAAGCCTAAAATATGTGAGATGAAACCCCCAAATTGTTGCCTCCAAGGAGTAGCTTGGTTTCACTCTAGGACAGACCTGTTTGTCCTTTTGGAAGTCCATGGTATGTTCAATACCCTTCTCCAGAACCCCAACTCAAAGGCATCGATTCTTCTGTAATCTTTGGTCATTGTCCAGTCCTCTGATGCATAGCAAGTAATTGCAAAGACCATGGCCTAGATTAGGATCACCTCAGTCTCTAGAATGACATCATTGCTTTTCAGCACTCTGAAGAGGTCCCTGGCAACTGATTTTTCTAATGCAATTAATCTTTGACTTCCTGACTGCTGGGGCTGAGTGCTGATTGTGGAACCTGTGGTGTTGTTATGTGCTGTCGAGTCTCCTGTGACTCATAGAGACACTATGTGCAATAGTCCTAAACTCTGCCAATCTCATTATCTCTGTTACACCTACCTTCATTATCCCAGTCACTGAATCAATCCATCTCATCAAAGGTCTTACACTCTTGTGCTATCCCTCCACCCTCCCAAGCATTATGTCCCTCTTCAAGAACTGGTCCCTCCTTACAACATGTCTAAAACATGTCAGACGAAGCTTCAGAATCCATGCCTCCAAGGAGCAGCCTTGTTTCACCCTCTCAAGGATGAACTAGTTCATTCTCTTAGCAGTCCATGGCATATTCAATACTCTTCTCCAGCAACACAGCTCAATGGCATCAATTCTCTCTCCTTCTATAATCCATAGACATTGTCCAGCTCTCTGATGCATAGCAAGCAACGGCAAAGGCTGTGGCCTATATCAGGCACACCTTAGTCTCCAGACTGACATCATTGCTCTTCAGTACATTAGAGAGGTCTCTAACCAGAGACTTTCCTATTGCAATATGTCTTTTAGTTTCTTGGCTGCTGGTACCAAGAATGTTGATTGTGGAGCCAAGCAAACTAAAGCTGTTAACAATATCAATCTCTTAACCATCTAACATGATACTCCTAATCAGCCCAGTGGTGAGAATCTTTGTTTTCTTGATATTGATCTTCAATCCATATTGAAGACTGCAGTTCTTGATCTTCCATAGCAAGCACTTCAAGTCCTTCTCAGTTTCAGAGAGCAGGGTTCTGTCATATGCGTAATGCAGGTTATTGACGAAACTTCCTCCAATCCTGTTGGCTCATTTCTCCTCATAGAGCCCAGCCTCTAAGATAATGTTCTGCATATAGATTTAAAAGGTATGGAGATAGGACACATCCTTGGTGTACACCCTTCCCAATATTGAACTAGGCAGTGTTTCCTTGCTCTCTTCTGATGACAGCCTCGTGGTCCAAGTATAGGTTTCATGTAAGTATGACCAAGTGTTCTGGATTTCCATTCTTGCCAGAGTTGGCCACAGTGTGTTGTGATCCACACAGTCAAATGCCTTTCCGTAGCCAGTGAAACAGACATTCCTCTGGTATGCTCTGCTTTAGGCCAAGACCCATCTAACATTAACTATCATATCCTTAGTACCATGGCCCCTTCTCAACCCAGCCTGCACTTCTGGCAGCTCTCTACTGATGTGCTGTTCCAGTCATTTTTGGAAAATTTTCAGCATAATCTTGCTTGCATGTGATATTAATGATGTTAGATAATTTGTGTGTATTCTGAAAGGTCACCTTTCTTTGGAATGGGAACAAATATAGATCTCTTCCAGTGAGTAGGCCAGGTGGTTGTCTCCAGATTTCTTGGCACAACTTGGTGAGCACATCCAGGGCAGCATCTGTTTATTGAAATATGTCAGTTGGTATGCGATAAATTCCTGGGTCCTTATTTTTTGCCAATTCTTTCAGAGCAGCTTGAACTTCTTCCTTAATACCACAGGCTCTAGTTCATACATTGTTTCATGAAATTCTTCTGTGTCCACCAATTCCTTTTGGTACAATGACTCTGTATACTTCTTCCATCTTCTTGTAATTCTTCCTGGATCATTTCATATTCTGCCCAAAGAAACCTTAAGAATTGCAATTCAAAACTCGAATTTGTTCTTCAGTTCTTTCAGCCTAAGAAATGCTGAGCAAGTCTGGCCCCTTTGATTTTCTGACTCCAGCTCTTTGCACATTTCATTATACTTTACTTTGTCTTCCCATGTTGTCCTTTGAAACCTTCTACTCAGTTCCTTAATATCTTGATTTCTTCCCTTTGGTTTGGTTTAGTGTAGCTCTAGGGCAATATTCAGAGTCTCTTCTGACATCCATTTTGGTCTTTGTGGAGCCTGTTGTGGTGGTGGCTAAGTGCCATAGAGTCATATATGACTCATAGCGACCCTATGAATGAAAGACTTGAACTCTTGTATAACTTTCATCATTTCTCCAAGTTCATAGGGTATCCAGAGCCAAGCTATTTCAGAAGTGGGTGCCACTCCTGCCTCCAAGCTTGTTTTAATCAGGGAGCTCCATCAAACACTGTCCACCATGAATAACCATTATTGCATTTGACACATCAGTGTCACAATGTTCAGCCTCACAGTAATCTCTGTACAGCAAAAGTGCTATATCACTTAGAATAATGTTTTACCAAAAATAATTAAAACCAGGCTTAAGAGGCACAGATTAAAATCACCCACCTTTGGCTTGGTAGCATCACTTTCTGTCCACTAGGTCAACAGAGCTCTCTCGTTGTTGTTAAGTGCCGTCGAGTCGTAGATGACTCATAGTAATCCTATGAATGAAAGACATCAACACTTGTATAACTTTCATCATTTCTCCAAGCTCATGGGGTTTCCAGAGGCAAGCTATTTTGGAAGTGGATGTCATTCCTTCTTCCAAGCTTTTTTAACTGGGGAGCTCCACCAAACACTGTCCACCATGTGGAACGTAGGAAGCTGAAATTGTTCACAATCTCAATATCTTCTCCATCTATCGTGGTGCTGCCAATTGGCCCAGTGGTGAGAATCTTCATTTTGTTTATGTTGTGCTTCAATCCATATTGAGGATTATAGTCCTTCTTCAGCCTCCGCAACAAATGCTTCAGGTCCTCCTCAGTTTCATCAAGCAAGATTATGCCATCTGCATAACACAAGTTGTTCATGATTCTTCTAATCCTGATGCAATATTATTCCTCTAAAGTCCAGCTTTCTGAATGATCTGTTTTCTGTATAGATTAAAAAGATATGGAGACAGCATGCATCCTTGACACACTTCTTTCTTTCCTTTTACAGAGATTAGAGTTTTTATTTTCATATTCATTGGTAGATTCTGAGGAATCTGTGGTACTGTATTGAGTCGCACTGCTGACTCAAAAGCTATGCCTCTGGTGAATCTCCCAGGAGAAAAGTTGAGCAGTCCACCATGTGAAGTAGAGCCTCAGAACCCCACTGGAGGGTCAGCTGCAAGTCAGTTCGAACTCAACAACAGGGAGGTTCATTTATATGCTAAGGTTTCTTAGGTGAACACATTTACTATCAAAATGAGAAAAGTTACTTTAGCACAGACTCCAGTTTATGATCAAACCTGTACTTTAGCAAAACCAAGTGTTAACCCCTAGTAAATCATGGTATCTTTATTAAAAATTCATTGTAAAGAACAAAAAAAGATGCATCATTTTGGTTTTTTCCTCAGCATATGTGACAATCAGTAACACTTTATAAAAAATATTTTCCTTTAGAACTCTAGTAAGAGAATATGTGCAATCATGTATGTGATGGGGAAGCGTGCACATAAAAAAGGTTTTCCTCAGGATATCCAGTCTCTTGGCTCTTTTGGATCATGTTAAAACCCACATCTATTAGCTTCCTGCCAGTCTAGAGAAGATCTAATTTCTCTATCCGTTGTCATGTGTTCACAAGCTTCTAAAACGTTTGCCAGCATTAAAGTCTGCTGAATTGGTTTTGCCTTTACCCATATTTTTCCATTCATTCCAAATACTATCTCCAGTGAATAGAGTTTTCCCACTTCCTGTATGATTTCACAGTCTGGAGCATGAAGCCTGAACATTTGGCCTATTTCTTTTAGTTGCACCTTCAAATGCCAAGTAAGAGAAAGAAACTGTTTCACTCCCACCAACATCAACTTTGAATATATCTCCAGATTTAGCTATCACTATGCCAATCACAGCTCAATGTCAAGAAGACAAAGATTCTCACCACTGGACCAATTGGCAGTATCAGAATGGATGGTGAAGAGATTGAGATTGTTCACAGCTTTAGTTTGCTTGGCTCCACCATCAACACTCTTGGCACCAGCAGCCAGGAAATTAAAAGACGTATTGCCATAGGAAAGTCTGCTGTTATGGACCTCTCTAAAGTACTCAAGAGCAACGGTGTGTCTCTGGAGACTAAGGTGTGTCTGATACAGGCCATGGTCTTTGCAATCACTTGTTATACATCAGAGAGCTGGACAATGACCAAGGAGGATAGAAGGAGAATTGATGCTTTTGAGCTTTGGTGTTGGAAAAGAGTGCTGAAGGTGCCATGGACTGCTAAGAGAACAAACAGATTCAGCCTGGAGAGGGTTAAACCGGGCTGCTCCTTGGAAGCAAGGATTCTGAGGCTTCATCTGACATCCTTTGGTCATATTGTAAGGAGAGACCGTTCGTTGGAGACGGACATCTTGCTTGGGAGGGTGGAGGGCAGGCGCAGGAGGGGAAAGCCCTCCGGGAGATGGATTGATTCGGTGACTGGGGCAATCGGGATGAGTGTTTCAGAGAGAATGAGATTGGCACAGGACAGAGCAGAGTTTAGGGCTGTTGTACTCAAGCGACTCGACGGGCACATAACAACAACAACAACCACATGCCAATCACATGGTCTCCTTTCACTGGGACATACCCCTTCTGCTGCTAGTCCACTCAGTAGACACCAACGCGCCGCCGCCGCCTCCGGGTTCCTTGTGCCGCAGACGGCCGCACTTGGTGACCAACAGCCGGTCCCCTCCCCGCAGCGCAGCAAGCCCGGGCCGCACACCACGTGCACCCGTGAGCGCCACCCGGGTTTGAGGTTCAGCTGTTGCTCCCGGGCCCGCCAGGCCCTTCCACGGCCTCCTGCTCAGGCCGTAACAGCTCCTCACCGGGCAGCACCACCTGCCCCAGCACAGTGAGCGCCGTCCGAGCCTTCACGCCAGCCACGGACACACTTCTTTCTTAATTTTGAACCATGCAGTGTTTCTTTTGCTGTTTTGAGGACTGCCTCTTGATCCAAATATAGATTTTGCATAAGCGTAATTAAGTGTTCTGGGATTCCCAGACTTCTCAAGGTTAGCCACAATGTGTTGTGATCTATACAATCAAATGCCTTTGTATAGTCAATGAAACATAGACATTTTCTGGTACTCTGTGCACTCAGTCACGATCCATTGGCTATGATGTCCCTAGTGCCAAGGCTTTTTCGAAACCCAGCTTGCACTTCTAACAGTTCACTGTTGTTACACTGTACCAGTCATTTTAGGATCATCTTCAGCAGATTTCTGCTTTAGTGTGATATTAGTGATTTTGTTCAATAATTTCCACACTGTCAGATTATGTTTGTTTTTGGAATGGGTATAAAATAGATTATCTTCCATTCAGTTAGCCAGTTGTCCTCTAGATTTCTTGGCACAACCTGGTAAGCACATCCAGGGCAGCATCTATTTCTTGAAATACATGTGGTTTAAAATTTAGAAAGGTGTTTATCAGGGTTGTATCCTCCAGAATATAAAGATTGTATTCTTCATACCTATTTAATATGAAGAGGGTGAAACCAGGCTGCTCCTCTGAGGCAAGGATTTTGAAGCTTCGTCTGACATACTTTGGGCATGTTGTAAGGAGGGACTGGTCCTTGGAGAGGGAACGTCATGCTTGGGATGGTGGAGGGACAACGCAGGACAGGAAGACCCTGGATGAGATGGATTGACTCAGTGACTGATGTAATGGCGGTAGGTGTGTTAGAGACAGTGAGATTGGCTCAGGACAGAGCAGGGTTCGGAGCTGTTGTACACAGAGTTGCTATGAGTTGCAAGGAACTCAACAGCACATAATAACAACAAGAAGAAGCAAACTATTCAAGAATCTAGATTCTATGAAGAAAATTGTGGCATCGAGATTGGAGGAAGACTCCTCAATAACATTTGTTATGCAGATAACACAGCTTTGCTAGCTGAAAGTGAAGACTTGAAGCACTTGGTGTAGAAGACCAAAGATTGCAGCTTTCAGTGTGTATTCCATCTCAACATTAAGTAAACAAAAATTCTCACCCATGAACCTATACGCAACGTCATGATATATGGAGAAAAGATCTAAACTGTTAACAATTTCATCTTGTTAGGATCCACAGTCAATACACTTGGTATCAACATCAGGAGACATATTGCCCTAGAAAAGTCTACAGTCAGGAACCTCTCTGAATTATTGAGCAGCAATGATGTTAATTTGAGGACTAATGTGTGCCTGTTCAGTCACTTGCTGTATATCTGAGAACTAGACAATGAATAAGGATGACAGAAGAGTGGATATCTTTGGCTTTTGCAAGCTGAGATGCCTTGGCATAGGCCATTTTTTAAAAATGGAGTTGTATTAATAGAAAAAAAGACCACTTAGAGATCCATCCTTAAATACAACATTATGAGTTATAGGATACTATCTTTATACATACAATTAAGATCTATTATTATTACTATCCTTCAAATATAGAGGCAAAGAGGAGGAAATAGAAGATTTCTATCAATATTTGCAGTCTGAAATAGATCAAACATGCAATCCAGACTTATTGATAATAATTGGTGACTGGAGTCCAAAAGTTGGGAATAAAGATAAAGGACCAGTATCTGGAAAATGTGGACATGGTAACAGAAATAAGGTTAGAGACAGAATGATAGAATTTTTTGCAATCAATGATTTATTCCTTGAGAAGAGTTTTTATTGAAAACTACCCACAAATAGCAACTATATATATGGTTCTCATCTGATGGACTAATAGTTATCAGATTGATTACATTTGTGAAAACAATCACTGGAGAAGATCAATATCAGCAATGAAAACTAGTCAAGTGCTCCTGTGGAATGGACCATAGTCCATTGAATACATGTGCCAGTTCAAATTGAAGCTAAGGAAAATGAAAACAAATCCACAAGGACTAAAAAATAATCTTGAGTCTATTTCACTTGAACTTACAAACCAACTCAGAAAGAGATCTGAAGCTTTGAACATTAATGAACAAAGATCAAATAAGCTATGGAATGATATCAAGAATACCATCCATGAAGAATGCAAAAGCTCTTTACAAAGACAGAGGAGGAAGAAAAGAATGACATGGATGTCAGCAGAGACTCTGAATATTGCACTAGAGCACTGAGAAGCCAAAATAAAGGGAAGAAATTAAGAAGTTAAAGAACTGACCAGAAGATTGCAAAGGGCAGCTTGCAAAGACAAAGTATTGTAAGGAAAAGAGCAAAGAACTGGGGCCAGAAAATAAAAGGATGAACTTGCTCAGCTTTTCTTAAACTGAAGAAACTGAAGAATAAATTCAAGCCTTAAATTGCAATACTTAAAGTTACTGTGGGCAGAATATTTAATGATCTAGGAAGTGTTTTTTTTAAAAATGATGGGAATATACAGAGTCACTGTACTATAAAGAATTGGCTGTCATACAAGAATTTCATGAAATAGCATACAATCAAGAAGTAATGGTAATAAAGGAGGAAGTGCAGGTGTTCTGAAGGAATTGGCAAAAAACAAGGCCCCAGTAATTGACAGAATACCAATTGACATATTTCAACAAACAGATAGATGCAGCCTTGGATGTGCTCATGAGTTTGTGCCAAGACAGTTACCTAGACAACTGACTGTATTCCTATTCCCCAAATAGGTGATTTAACAGAATGTAGAAGTTATTGGGTAGTATCACATGAAAGCAATTTTTGTTGTTGTTTTCTGAGTACAGTGTACTTTATTGATGATACAAGACAAGATGGGCTCTCTAAGTCCCTCCAGTTTCTCAGGGGAACTGGATGGAAACTGTCAAGGATGTGAGAGTCTTAGTATATAGGGGGATTGAGTTGGGGCAAGGATTCTCCAGCAGCTTAGAGGGTCTCTCTCCTTCCTTCCTTCCTTCCTTCCTTCCTTCCTTCCTTCCTTCCTTCCTTCCTTCCTTCCTTCCTTCCTTCCTTCCCCTCCCCTCCTTTCTCCTTCTCTCCCCTCCTCTCCCTTTCCCTCCCCTCCCTTTCCCTTCCTTCCCTCCCCTCTCTGCTACTCTCCTCTCCTCTCCCTGGGGCTAGTGATCCAAGGGACTCTTATTCTTTGAAGGCCATGTGAACCACATCAGGTAATCCATCCTGTTTCTGTAGCCAAATTTAATGTCATACCAGAAAATTAGTTTGATGAAATGGTCTTTCAGGGCAATTCCAGCACCAGCATCAAAGGTGGAAGAGTGAGTTTTCAGTGTATCCCAGGATGCCTTTGAGGGGACCTTCTGATGCCTGCTTTACTACTTTCTTGTCATCATCATATGTAGCAGCTTTCTCCAGACAGCAGGTCAGATCTATGTCTTACATACTGAGGGTGAGGACATAAAAAGCCATGCCAGTAAGTTTCCCATTCAGCTCACGGATGACCTTGTCCACAGCCTTGGCAGTGCCAGTAGATGCAGGAGATGATGTTCTGGGAAGCTCCATGACCATCACACCACAGCTTTCCAGAGGGGCCATCACAGTCTTCTGGGTGGCAGTGATGGCATGGACTGTGGTCATGAATCCCTGGATGGTGAGAAAGTTGTCATTCAAAAGGTTGGACTTTATTAAGAAGAATGTGGCATCAAATTTGGAGGAAGACTTATCAATAACCTGATATGCTGATGACACAATCATGTATGCCAAGACTGAGGAGGACTTTAAGCATTTGCAGCAGAAGGACAGTCTTTAATATGGATTGTGTGTCAACCTCAACAAAATAAAGATTCTCACACCAGGCCACTGGCAGCATCATGATAGATGGAGAAAAGATTGAAGTTAACAATTTCATATTACTCAGATCCACAATCAACATTCTTGGCACTAGCAGCCAGGAAATAAAATGACAAGTTATTTTGGGAAAGTCTGCTGCCAGGGACCTCTATAAAATTTTAAAGAGCAATGATGTCAGTTTGAAGACTAAGGTGTGCCTATCCAGGCCATTGTCTTCTCAGTTCCTTGCTATGCATTTGAGAGCTGGACAATGACTAATAATGACAGAATAATAAATTCCTTTGAGTTGTGGTCTTGGAGAGAAGTACTGAACATACTATCAACTACCAAGAGAATAAATAGGTCTGACCTGGAAAGAGTGAAACCAGATTGCTCCTTGGAGGAGCAGTTTCCAGGAGGGCACCAGTCCCTGGAGGACATCATGCTTGGAAGAGTAGAGAGTATAAGCACAGGGGAGGAAGGCCCTGTAGGAGATGGAGTAACATTGTGGCAATAGGAATAGGTGTGTCAGAGGCAGTGAGACTGGTTCAAGATCAGGCAAGATTCACAAATGTTGTTCATAAGGTTGATACTGATAGTCAACTTGATTGCACATCACAATGACAACAACTAGTTATCCTATTTTTTAAAATAATAGTATTATGCAGTATTTGTCCTTTTGAAACTAGTTAGCTCATTTAGCATAATGCTCTCTAGACTCTCCCACATTATATAATCTTTTACAAAATCATTAGTTCTTAGTTCTGCATAGTATTCCATTGTGTCAGTGTATCACAATTTTTCAATCTCTTCTTTTATTGATTAGCATTTGGGCTGTTTCCATATAGTTTCTATTGTGAATAGTGAAGTTATTACAGATGTACATATCTCCATGCATGTCTCAGTTTTAATTTCCTTGCCATATAATCCTAGCAATGGAATAGCTGGGTCTTATGGGACTTGTATATTCAGCTTTTTGAGAAAATGCCAAGCTGTCTTCCAGAGTGGTTTTATATTTTATATTTTCACCATTTTATATTCTCACCAGCAGTGCATTAGAGTTCCAATCTTTTCACATCCTCTCCAACATTTATTGCTTGCTCATTGTTAATTTTTCTACTGCTACTGTGGCGAGATATTATCTCAGTGTTATTTTTATTTACCTTTCTGATTGCCAGTGAGGGCTGTATCCTTTATGCTGAACAAATAATTTGAAGATGGACTCTGAAGAAAACAGTGGCGTCAGGAGTGGACGGAGACTCATAAACAAACCTGTTATGCTGGTGACACAACATTGCTCTCTGAAAGTAAGGACAACTTGACATGCTTGCTGCAGAAGATCAAGGACTACAGTCATCAATATGAACTGAATCTCAACAGCAAGAAGACAAAAATCCTTGCCATTGGGCCAATAGGCAACATTGTGATAGATGGAGAAAAGATTGAAGCAATCAATCTCATTCAACAATTTTATCTTACTTGGATATATAATCAGCATCCTTGGTACCAGATCAAGAATGATGTAAATAAATGATGATAGGCAAGCTAATTTTTAAAAGTCTTAAAAATAGAAAGATTAATTGCATTGAAAAAGCCTTTTGTCAGGGACCTCTCCAGGGTACTAAAGATCAAGGATGTCAGTTTAAAGATTAAGGCATACCTGATCCAGGCCATTCTTTTGAATTACTTGTTATGCATCTGAAAGTTGGACAATGACTAAGAATGGCCAAAAACAGAATCGATGCTTTTGAGTTGTGATGCTGGAGAAGAGTATTGAATATTCATTCCATGGACTGCCGGGAGAACAAATAGATCTGTCCTGAAGGAGATGATATCAGGGTGCTCTATGGAAGCAGGGATGGTGAAACTTTGTCTTGCATATTTTGGGTATGTTAAAAAGAGGGGTAGGTCCTAGAAGAAGGACATGATGCTTGGAAAGGTGGAGGGTCAGTGTAGGAGGGGAAGACTCTCAAGGAGATGGACTGACACAGAGACTTTAACAATTAGCTAGAAGGTGTCAGTGAAGATGGCCCAGGACAGGACGAGTTTCAGAGCTGGTTTTCAAAGGGTCAATATGAGTTGTCGACTTTATAGCACACAACAACAACAACAACAATGATTCCTAAGATTGGATTACTGGCAGGATTGTGCAAAGCTTGGTGGTGTTTCAAAGTTCTGCTTTCATGTTATCTAAGTCTGCTCTCATTTTGAAATCCAGACTTATGGCGGAAACACTAGTTTACAGACTACAGTCGCCTCTTGGGGATCTATACCATTTTGATAGCTCCAAAATTTCTTTACTCCCCTAAGCAATAACATAACCAGCATTTTCCAAATGTTAAAGCTTAGAAGGAATCTACAGTGCTGCTCCGAATGCGCACCACATAGCTGTATCGATCCTTGACTCCTGGTCTTTCTCACTAACGTCTCTTCTTTGTGCTCTACCTAGAGTCACATTTTCTCAGGCCAATTCCTGGAAGCTTTCTCCTGCTCTTTCCATATTTCAGACCCATGAAACCTTTTCCTCCAAAGCTGCAGGCAAACATGCCTATTTTCCCATTACTCCATGATGCAGAACAGTTCAGTTCTCATTCTCCTTTTTTACTTCTTCTTGGTCTTGCCCAATCCCAGTTCACCTAAACAGCTGCTGCTGCCTTTTTCTTAGAAGGTGAAAATTCAATAGAAATTTCATTTTTAAAAATAATGATTTCTCCCTTCCCATTATAGTATACACACACATGCGCGCGCGTGCGCACAGAGAGAGAGAGAGAGAGAGAGATGGAGAGATGTTGGGGGTCACCTAATGACACTGAAATTCGCAAATCTTTAAAAATTTCTGTACACACATGCTTATGCTTATATTGTTACACTTATATACATACAATTATTATTACTATTAAGAAGAAGGGAAAAGGAAAATTAGCAGTTACTTTAAAGATCAGTTTCCATTGTGGTTGCACAAGATTTAGAGGTGGGGAAGCAAAACATGAGCATATGGTGTTTCTAAGTTTGGGTATAGACGTTTTATAAGGACTCTCAGAGCATCTGTATTTCAAAGTGTATTTGCAGAGTACAGTCTAGGGTCACAGAAACCCAGAAGTTTCCATTTGGTTGGAAGTGTGACTTTCCACAGAATCGCAGCAGGTCTCAGCCGGAAGGTTCCAGTCTTCCTGGTCTCAGCAAAGCAGTCCCTGGGTGTTGCAAACAATTTGTGCTCAATTACTAACTAAAAGGTTAGCTGTTCAAACCCACCAAACAGTGCTGTGGAAGAACTGGTAAACTTGTGACTTAAGATTACAGCCAAGAAAGCCCTGTGAAGCAGTTCTACTCTAATACAGGGGTCACTGGTATTACATGGTCACAATCAATTTCAAGAACAAGTAGTTTGATTTTGTAACTTTTTTTTGTTCTCAGATATTGTCGCAGAAGTCCCCCATTCAGTGGGGTACTCTTCATAGAGGGCACCTGTGGGTCCGGAAGGAAGATTAGAGCCTTCAAAGTGTACCCAGAACGTTTGCTTGGGATTTCTCTTCAGCTTAGACCAAGCTATGAATAATTCAAGACTGCATTTCAGCACGTAGTCTCCGCCGACTATTCTTTCTTTTTCTTCCTTTGATTGCCCTGGAAGCATTTACTAAAACATCTGGCATTTAGTGTGTGACTAAGTGTTCAAGAAATGCTACTCCGATTACCCAGGCACATGCATGTGCACCGACCGAGCAGGCATAAATATTGTCTCGGAGTCATGTCAAGGAAATGTGATGGACTTATTGTGGGTATCTGCTCTCTGGAGGGACAACGAAAAGGCCAGATAATAGCCCCATTTAGAACAACTGTTTAGTACCATAAATACATTTCCTCATATAAATCTGCTGATTACCCTCACATCAACTTGACAGCGCAGCCAAGCAGTTTGCCCTAACTGCTGCAAAAAGGCCCAGCCATGTGTCCGTCCACATTAGGGATCTCAAATGCAGAGACATAATTGCTGGACCCTTACTGGAAATGATTGCCCCAAATGAGAAAAAAATGGGGGGAAGTTTCACAGAAGTAAGTATTTATTATGTAGCTTATATAAAATTGTAACTACAGCTCCAGGAAAAATCTGCTTGCAATTCAAAGGCCAGACAAGCGTTACTACAATTATTCTTGAGATGACATAAGGGGAGGGGGGGCAGTGAGGGGTTTTCTTCTATGGCTGCTAATGTGTCGGGATACTAACTGAAAAGTCAGTGGTCTGAATTCTCCCACTGCTCTTACAAGAAAGACAGTCTCCTGTAAATATTTACAGCCTCAGAAACCCAGTGGTGGTTTCTATGTGTCTCTATGAGTTGGAATAAACTTGATGACAGTGGACTTTGTTGTGTATTTTTGTGTGTGTTGTTGGAGGGAGCTGGGTTTAAAGCAAATTTAGCTTTAGGTTGAAGTTTACACTCCTTAGCATGGCAGAAAAGGCAATTTTATAGTAAGGGTGACCGTAAGCAGTGGCCAACTGGTTTGCTAACCCTTCAGGAGGTAGTCTCATTTAAAATTCTTCAGGATTCCTCTCCTTCTCTTCAGCTTTTAAGGAGCCCTATTTGCATAGTGAGTTCTGGTGGCCTAGTGGTAAAGAGTTGTGTTGGCAACCTAAAGGTAGACAGTTTGTATCCACCAGCTGCTCCATGGGAGAAAGATGAGTCATCTCCCATGTGATTAACGCCTCTGAAAAGCTGCTGGAGGGTCCACTATGGGCCAATTCCAATCAATGGCACACAGCAACAACACTAGCATAGTAATGGTAAGGAGTTGCACTGCTAATCCAAAAGTTGTTGTTGTTGTTATGTGCCATCGAGTCATTTGTGACTCATAGCGACCCTATGTACAACAGCCCTAAACCGTGCTCTATCCTGTGCCAATCTCATTGCTTCTGACACTCCCATCCCGATTACCCCAGTCACTGAATCAATCCACCTCATAGAGGGTCTTCCCCTCCTGCGCTGTCCCTCCACCCTCCCAAGCATGATGTCCCTCTCCAAGGACCTGTCCCTCCTTACAACATGTCCAAAGTATGTCAGACGAAGCCCCAGAATCCTTGCCTCCAAGGAGTAGCCTGGTTTAACCCTCTCTAGGATGAATTTGTTTGTTTTCTTGGCAGTCCAGGGTACATTCAATACTCTTCTCCAGCACCACAGCCCAAAGGCATCAATTCTTCTTCTATCCTCCCTAGTCATTGGCTCAAATCCACCAGCTGCTCCATTGGAAGAAGATGGCCATTCTTCTCCTGTGCAATTTACTGCCCCATAAACCTGGAGGGGCCAACTTGACAATGCATAACAACTGGCAGAATAAGGAGCTCTGGTGGTCTAGTGGTAAGGAGTTGGCTGCCAACCCCAAAGCAAGTGGTTCAAATCCACTGTCTGCTCCATGGGAAGAAGATGGGCAGTCTCCTCCTGGACAATTTACAGTCTCTGAAAACCCACTATGGGGTCAGTTATGGGTCAGTTCTGACTCTAGGACACAGACCAACAACAGGGGCATAGCGTGTAACATGTCAGGCTGCTAACTGAAAGGTCAGTGTTTTGAGTCCTCCAGTTGCTCTAAAGGAGAAAGATGGGTAGTCTCTCCTATAAATATTCACAACCTCAGAAACTGAGTGGAGAGTTTCAATGTGTCACTATGAATTGGGATTAGCTTGATAACAGTGGCCATGGTTGTGTGTATGGTGTTTCTGTTACAAACCATCATAGTCATAGTCCTCTAGTAGCCGGTGGTCAAACATTAGGATAAAGGTGATAAAGATGAATGGCAAGCATCAGCTCAGGAAGAGGCCCAGTCAGGCTCCCGCAGAGTTCCCAATTTGTTACCTTCTCTGAGAGATTTGTCATGGGACACTAGGACTGAGGGTCACCTGCAGACCACGTTATCTTTGCATACTGCTAGTCCTTCAGCTCCCCAAACTGTAGTTGGGATTGAGTACAACTTTGGTGAAAACTTGTCTGTGGAAGGTGATAAAGAAGGAAAGAATAATGAGAAGAAAAGGAAAGGAGAGAGGGAAGGAGCAGGATGATACACAGACTGGGCCTCAGAAGAGGCCAGGGTCAGATATCAGACAAGCAGGGTCAGTGGGTCACAGTTAATTCAAGGCAGGCTTCCATCATAGGGTGGGGTGCTCTTTAGAATGGTGACTGCACTTTAAACCATTATTTCTACATCTTCTCATTCCCGTACTTTGATTTCTTTTAGGTTTTGAACATTTGTTAACACCCCTGTGTGCAGGAGTTTATGGATGGAAAAATTAGTGCATTGGGGTTTCAAAAAGCCTTCCAAGGAAGCTCCTTTACCATTGTGATGGCTCACCTCCCTGTTGTTGTTACGTGCCATCGAGTCGACTCTGCCTCATAGCGACCTTATGTACAACAGCTCTGAACCCTGCTCTATCCTGAGCCAAGTTCATTGCCTCTGACACACCTTCTCACCCAGCATCTCGGATGTCAGATATGCGTGTGATGTTGTTTGAAACCCAACGGGCATTTACAACAGGTATATTTTCATTTTTGTTTTTTAACTAGTAAAGGCAGATTCTAAGATTTCAGAAACAGTTCTGGAATTAGTTCACTGTAATTCAGCTCCCACAATTTCACCAGAGGAGCTTTCAGATGAAATCATATCTGCACCTTACACTGTTGTGCATTTATTCTTTTTCCACTATATGCCCAGATAAATGGTGATGACTAACCTGAGTTCTCACAATGAGGTCAGCACACTGAAAGATCTCATGACTGAAACTCAGAAAATACCACAGCTCCATCAAGATAAGGTCAATGTCATCAAGTAAATCACCAGCTCTGGAGTTAGAACCACCATCCCATATACCTTGACAACCATTTCAGACAATGCTTTGTCTATGTGAAGGGTTTGCTGCTTCAACTTCAGACAATAATGGCTATTCAGTCATTCAAGCTAGCATCTGCCTTCTCCTGTGTGTTAAAATTCCTTAATTGGAATTACCTTCTCATTGACCCAAACCATTTATTACAAACTATTTCAGACAAACTTCTGTTAACCCTGCACCTGTTTTACTCTTGTTTAAGGTGCTTTCCACCCCAGGAAGCTCCAGTTGCCTCTCAGGAAGCTGACTTATGTTTTCCTTCCATTCACAGTGAGCAACAAAACCGGGGGCCACCAGATCTGTGAGTTTCCTTTTTTATTCAACAAGAACAGATTAGAATTTATTAGAGCTAGTGTTAGAAAATAGTATCCTAGGATCCTAAAAAGAGTGGAATCTGGCACAGCATTTCTGGAGAGCAATTTTGTATCATGGGACAAAAACTTTGACATGATGCATGTTGTTGTTGTTATTGTCAGGTGCTGATGAGTCAACCATGATTCATAACAACCCTATGAACAACAGATAGGAACCTCACCCCATCCTGCCATTCTCACAATTAGACATGCTAGAGCGCAGAGTTACAGTCAATGTGTCAATCCAGCTCACTGACGCTGTCCTCTCTTTCAGTGAACCTCTACCATAAGCATGGCTCTGCCAAATGATTTGATAAAGGTGCTCATTAGGCCTTCTTTCCAAAATTTAAAAAACTAAAACTGAGTTGATTCCAACTAACAGTGAGCTCACTGAACAGAGCAGAACTTCCCCGTAGGGTTTTCGATGTCTTTACATAAGCAGACTGCCACGTCTTTCTCTCTTGGAGCAGCTGGAAGGTTCAAACTGTGGACCGTTCACTTGTCAGCTGAATGCTTAACAACTGAGCCCCTGGGGCATCTTCCTAAATGCACAATGGGAAATGTGCTACATTAATTAGTGAATTATAAAGAAATTCATTATGGTAAGTCCATATAATATGTTGTTATTTTGGTTGGTGCTGTTATTATGTGCCATCGAGTTAAGTATGACTCATAACAACCCCATGAACAGTGTATCTGAATCCTGACCTATCCTGTGCCATTTTCATCATCTGGGCACACTTGCTGCAGTCACTGTGATAATTCATCTCATTGAAGGTCTTCTTCTCTTTTGCTGACCCTACACCTTTTCAAGTATGATATCCCTTTCCACAGAATTATCCATCCTAACAACATTCCCAAAGTATCTGATAGGACATCTTACCACCCTTTCCTCTAAGGAACAGAGTGTGTGGTAATTAAACACGATGGTAGGAAAACAGTCCTTAAGCCATAGATCAATCAGGGTCACACACTAAGATAATCTAAAAAGTACTTCTTTATAAAACAACTAAAGACTCAAGTGGGATTGGTGAAAGGGTAGTGCTAGAGGACTTAGGGCAAATAGCAGCAGAGCTGTTATGCCTTCTTGGTCCAAAAAAGACATAGGAACAGAAGATGAGCTCATATTAACTAGAGAGAGTTGTGTGTGCTGGCTGCCACGACAGGAACATGACCACCAGTCAAAGAACAAAACCAGCCCGAGGGCTGTTACAAAGCTGAGGCCAGAGGAATAAGAACTCTCCTTCTCTTCAACCTGGGGCTTGAGTTAATAACTGACTGAATAAGGACATTTCAACAGAGTCGTGGATGACACTTGTACTGGTCGTGTGACAGGGCAGGCGACCTCTACTCATGGTTCCCATAGTGCAGCAGGTAGGTACCTTTTTAAAAGAAAAAAAAATATTGTTTTTAATCATTCACCCTTTTTATTCATTACTCACCCACACATCCGGTTTACACTGTTTTTCACACCGGGTCTTTCCCATTTCCTTGACCCATCCCTCTGTCCACCCATCAGAAAAGGGGAAAAAATTTATATTAACTTGCTTCCAAAGTTTGTATACATCGTGTTTCACACTATCCTTCATTCACGTTGTTTCATAGAGTCGTTCCCACTCCTCATGTTTTATAAAGTTAATCACCATTGAACTCTGCCCACCATTACCCGGTCTTTCGAGATCCTCAGGCAGGCAGGTATCCTTTGCCTCACCCTGAAGCCCTTGTGCTTCAAGATGGGCTTAGTCATCTAGTGTTAACTGTAACTGAAATACAGTGGGTGACTTTAACTAATTTTCCCCCAGTTTCAAACTTACCTCCAACGAGTTCATTTCCACTAATAGCTGACCTGCCAGTGGGTTTCCAGGGGAGATTGCCCATCTTTTTTCCCCCCAATGAGTCCCACTGGTGGATTTGAATGGAGACATAGCCTTTGGGTTAGTAGAAAAATTTGCTCCAGGCTGCACCCCCAGAGCTCCCTCTCTCACAGTTTAGGAGGCAAGAAGTCTCAGTTCATAGTGCTGGGTCAACGGGGAAGGTTTTCCCCTCTCTACTGACTCTGGAGGAAGGTTGTTGTCTTAGTGAGTGATCTTGGATGATCTTCAGGTGGCTTAGCATCTCTCTTCCCTATTTCTGCTTCTTGCTTAATCTTTTATATTCCAAAAGGTAACTCTGGTGGCCTAGTGGGTAAGGAGTTGCTTTGCCAATTCAAAGGCAATTAGCTTGATTCCATCAACTGCTCTAAGAGAGAAAGATGGGTAGTTTCCTTCTACATCATTTTCAGCCTCTGAAAATCTGCTGAAGGGTCAGCTATGAGTCAGTACCTATTCGATGGCAATGAATGTTTTTGAGATAACCCTAAGACATGGACTCTAAATACACCCTGTGTTAATCTTGTCTTTTAATTTAACAAAGAAAACTCACACTCAAAGAGAACTGTAATCATAGATACTGGAGTTGGGATTTATAGCACACAATTTTGTTTTATTTGTTTTTTTGAAATTGTGATTTGAGGGAATGGTTTACAAAGGATATTGGCTTTTTAGTCAACTATCCATACACATTTTTATGTCTTTTGAGTGAAAGTTTAAAAATTATATTTTGTTTTATAACATTAATTACCAAAGGTGTTAATTGTGGATCCAAATAAGCTGAAGTTGTTGACAGTTTCAGTCTTTTCCTCATCTATCATGATGTTGCCTCTTGGTCCAGTGGTAAGAACCTTTATTTTCTTGACATTGAGATGCAATCCATATTGAAGGCTGCATTCCTTGATCTTCTGCAACAAGTATTTCAAGTCTTCCTCATTTTCAACAAGCAAGGCTATGTCATATGCATAATTCAGTTAACTAATGAGTTTCCTTCTAATCCTGATACCATATTCCTCTTTATAAAGTTTACCTTCTAGAATAATTTGCTCAGCATACAGATTAAACAGGTATGGAGGGAAAATAGAAAATACAACCCTGATGCACTCTCTTCCTTATTTTAAATCATGTAGTGTTCCCTTGCTTTGTTTAAAATGAGCCTCCTGGTCTAAGTATAGGTTTTGCATGAGCATGATTAAATGTTCAAAGTTAGCCATAACTTGTTATGATCTACACAGTCAAATGCCTTTGCACAGTAAATAAAACATGAATATACATTCTTATTGTATTCTTTCCTTTCAGCCAAGATCCACCTAATATCAGAAATAAGATCTCTGGTGCTACAGCCTCTTCTAAATCCTGCTTGAACTTTTGGCAGTTCCCTATTTATGTACTGTGCTAGCCATTTTAGGATGATCTTCAGAAGTATTTTACTTTCATATGAAAGTAATGATACTGTTCCCTAGTTCCCACATTCTGTTGGATCACCTTTCTCAGGAATGAGAAAAAATATGGCCCTCTTCCAATCTGTTACTCAGACAACTGTCCTCCACATTTCCTGGCATAGACTGATGAGGGTATCCAGGGCTGCATCTGTTAATTGAAACAAGTCAAGTGGTATCCCTTTGATTCCTGGGGCCTTACTTTTTGCCAATGCCTTCAATACAGCTTCAATTTCCTCCTTCATTACTTTTGGCTCCTGTTCATACGATACTTCCTGAAATTTTTCAACTAGTCAGTTCTTTTTGGTATAATGATTCTGTGTATTCCTTCCATCTCCTTTTGATACTTTCTGGGTCATTCCATTTCTTTCCCACAGTTGGATGGGATGAAGGAAATGGGAAGCATCTTTTGTGAAAAACAATGCATTCAAACTTTATAAATAAATGAGAATAAAATTTAAAAAATCTTGCTCACAACATCTTTCAATATTGTGACTCGAGGCTTAAATTTGTTTTCCAGTTCTTTCAGCTTGAGAAATGCAGAGTGAGTTCTTCCCTTTCTATTCTCCAGTTCTAGCTCTCAGCACATTCCATTATAATACTTTGTCTCCTCAAGCTTCTTTTTGAAATCTTCTTTTCAGCTCTTTTACTACAACATGTTTTTCCTTTGTTTCAGCTTCTTGATGCTCTATTGCAATTTTAGACTCTCTTCTGAAATCCATTTCTGTTTTTTCTTTCTCCTCTGTCTGCATTTAACACCCTTGGTACCAGCAGTCCGACAATCAGGAGATGTATTGCACCAAGAAAGTTTTCAGTTAAGGACCTCTCCAAATTATTGAGAAGTAATGATGTAAATTTGAGGACTAGCGTGCATCTGATTCATGCCATGGTATTTCCAATCACTTCTAATGCATATGAGAGCTGGACAATGAATAAGGATGACAGAAAAAAGAATTGATGCCTTTGAGCTGTGGTGTTGTAGAAGAGCACTGAACACCTCATGTGTGACCAGAAGAACAAACAAATATGTCTTGGAGAGGGTACAGCCAGAGTGCTCTTTGGAGGCAAAATGATGAGGCTTCACCTCATATACTTTAGACATAATGCTAGGAGGGGCTATTCCATGGAGAGGGACATGATGCTTGGAAAAGTAAAGGGTCAGTGAAAGAGAGGAAAACTTTTAACCAGATGAATTGACACAAGGACTGCCTCAATGAGCTCTAATGTCAGGAAATGTGAGAATGGCACAGGATAGGACAGGGCTGCTGTAGGTTGTACATGAGAAAAGTAGAGGCCCAGGAATTCAGTGCTGCTGGAACAGTCCAATATTAAGAAAAATTGAGTTATCAAAGGATATTGTGAAGAAGCTTTCATGTAAGTGTGCTTGTCTGGAACGTGAATGAAGAAAGTGATTCAAGGAAAAAGTGTCAAATGTTGCTGCTAGGCAAAAAAGAAAAGACTTTATATATTAATAATGAAGGCAAAAGCCTGAGTGTTCTAGATTCAAGAAAGAAATTGGAGACAGCAGATATAGACATCTCTTTTTAACAATTTGTCAGAAAGGGGATGGCAAAAATGCTAGTAGTTAGAGCAACACACAGGGTCAAGAGACTTTTGGGGCTATTATTTAATGGAAGTGATTTCAGCATGCTGATCCAGTACAGAAGGAAAAATTGGTGCCAAAGAGAATTTCTGGAGGGGATAGGATCTGGTGCAATTTTTCTTTGGTAGTAATTTGTGATTTTAGTCTGTTGACTGGCCTGATCTAGATAGAGGTAATGAGTTTTGCTGCCAAAACAAAAGTTGAAGGCTATCAGCTGAGCCATGAAAGAAAGATGGGTAATCTCCTCTCACATAATTTACAGCCTCTGAAAGCACACTGGAAGGTCGGCTATGTGTCTGACTCAATAGCACATAACAATAACAACATTGACTGACACAGTGTGTTACATACTGGGCAACTAATAGTCCACCAGTTATTCCAAGGGAAAGACAGATGGTCTCTTTTTGCAATTATTTACCACCTCAGAAACCCAATGGTGGTTCACCATAAGTTGAATTCCACTCAATAGCAGTGAGTTTTGTTTTTGTTTTGTTTGTTTTTTTTATAAACGGATTCCATGTGAGTGTGAAAATTATTATTTCACTGAATGTTTTGGAAAAACCAAGTAAAACTGAGAAACTGAAAATTGCTGTCCTCTTAGTGCTGGGTAAGACAATTCTAAAGATATGAGGCAAATCATGAAAATACTTATATTCTTCTTTTCCTGTCAGAATGGTCCAAGTTACTGTGCAGATGGCTAACTGAAAGGTGGATGCAAATGGTTTATGTGTTGAGTTGCTAATCAAAAAGTTGTTGTTGTGGTTGTTGTTATGTGCAACTGAGTTGGAATTGACTCTCAGCTGACCTTCTGGTGGGTTTTCAGAGGCAGTTAATTGCAAAAGAGGAATTTGTCCATCTTTCTCCCACAGAGCAACTGGTGGATTCGAACCATGTGCTTTCTGGATTGCAGTGTGGCTTCCTGTCAATAGGCCACCAGAATTCCCAGTCAAAAGGGTAAGAGGCTCAAATCTACCCAGGGGCACCTCAGAAACATGGGCTGGTAATCTACTTCCAAATGAGCCACTGAAAACTCTATGGAACAGTTAAACTGTGATACACATTGTGTTGTCAAGAGTCACAATTTACTGGACTTGATGCTTTTTACTTGGATTACTCAATTGCTTTAGATTCTTCCTCCACTTAAAAGGAACCAAGGCTGCAAGTGGTGGGTGGATGCTGCATAGTAAGGGTGGTATTTGCAAGAAAGACAAAGTGATGCTCTAGTCAGTGAACCCATTTTAACATCAAAGATTGTCTGACATCAAGAAGTAAGCAGATGGATGTATATTTTTGTCTTTTAAAGTAAAATAGTATGTTTAAGGTGAAGATGCATAATTTTTTCATGATTGCCCACTCTAATAGAGTATTTCCACTAAGTGACTAACAACCAATTTTGATCTTGTCTGATCAGAGATGAGAGGGTTTCTGCTCAACTCAGCAAGGTGTTCACCCCCTTGCCTCTCCCTCCAACAGTAAGCTGAGTTAATCAGCAATGCTGTCAGGTCATGCGCAGCCCTTCTAACTGTCCTTGGCTGTCATTTGTCTCTGAATCAAGCTTACAGTTTTTTATACTGAGATCACAAGCACTGATAATTCACAGGGGCCAGGCGAGTAATGTGAAGCCAATTATGAGAAAAATTGATGCAGACATGTTTTCATTTCATGTGTAGAGAAATCCGTTATGCCTACAAATAAGTAGATATTTTTCTGGATTGAGTTTTGGCTTTTTTTTTTTTTAAATGTGGTCCTCTTGGTTAACCTCTTCCCAACTTTGTATCAAAACGTAGGTACTGCGGAGGGTCCAATTTGGCAGAGAGTGAGGCAGAGAGAATTCTGGAAGTCCTCTTTAAGATTGTGAGGATGGCACAGTATCATGCAGGGTCTGGCTCTGTTGCACATGAGGTGCCTGTGAGTCAGAACTGACATCTACCAATGACAATCTTTAGGGGGTAAACCATAAAATTAAGCCATACCCTACTGATGAGTAATTCAAGTGCACGTTAAAATGTTGTTGTGCTCAATACACAAATATGAAATCAAACATTTCTCAGACTACAGACATTGGATTACTAATGAGTAGAAGTGGTTCTTTGGGTCAATTCAACATGTTCAGATAATTTTATGTACTTTTTTAAAATATGGAATTTTCATATTTCTTCAGAACAAAAGATTTGTCAGGTGTATGAATATATGATGCAGGGAGCTCTGGTGGTAGTGTCCCTAGGGTAGCTCCAAAGGCCCAAAGTGACTGGAAGAGAATTGGTGGAATCTGAAGGCTCTCACCGGTTGTCTTTAGTCTTTTCAAACTTCCAGGAATGTGAGTTACAATATAAAGACACCACCTTCTTCCCACACAATTTCTAAGAGCTTATAGAATTTGTTTTGGAAGAAAAAAAAAGAATTTGTTTTTGTTGTTGTTGTGTGCGATCTAGTAACTTGCAACTCATCGCAACCCTATGTACAACATCTCTGAATCCTGCCCTATCCCAAGCCAGTCTTGCTGTCTCTGAGACACCTACACCCTAATTACTTGTCACTGAGTCAATCTATCTCATCGAGGGTCTTCCTCTCTTTTGCTGCTCCTCTACCCTCCCAAACATGATGTCCCTCCTTGCACCCAAAGTATGTGAGATGGAGCTTCAGAATCCTTGCCTCTAAGGAGTAGCTTGGTTTCACCTTCTCGGGGATGAACTTAGATAACTCAAAAGGATTTTTATGGTAGTAGAGAGGAGTCATCACCTGGGAGTGCTGTGAATCTGTGACTGTGCTGGGGGTCATTCCTTTCCAACCATAAGCTTTCAAAAAGGAACCCGGATCTGGACTTGCCCAATGCCACCATTGGAGTATGGATTTACAGACCAAACCTAGAGTTAGGCAACCCTGGGGTACACAATTAAAAAAGAAAGAGCAAAGAGCAGAAAAGTATATACCACACAAAGCACAATTTTTAGGAAGAGATGAACCAAGACTTTCAAATATGTTTATATCTGGTTTGGGACTGCTGAACTAAATCTGGACTTACATTGTGTCGTTGATTTAACAGAAAAGGAAGATTAATAATATGGAACAAGTACACTATTATTATGAGTTACATTACATAAGACCCAAAAGAAGAATTGCATTGGTAAGGTTTGCTGTCAGGGACCTCTACAGAGTACTGAAGAGCAACAATGTCAGTCTGGAGACTAAGGTGTACCTGATCCAGGCCATGGTATTTACAATAAATTGCTATGCATCAAAAAACTGGACCATGACTAGGGATGATAGAAGGAGAATGGGATGCCTTTGAGTTGTGGTGCTGGAGAAGAATATTGAATATACCACATACTGCCAAGAGAACAAACAAGTTTTTACTGGGGAGGGTGAAACCAGGCTGCTTCTTGGAAGCAAGAATTCTGAAGCTTCATCTGACATACTTTGGACATGTTGCAAGGAGGGACCAGTCCTTGGTGAGGGATATCATGCTTGGGAGGGCAGAGGGACAGCACAAGAGAGCAAGACCCTCGATGAGATGGAATGACTTAGTGACCGGGATAATGGTAATAGACATGTCAGAAACAATATGGTCGACTCAGGATAGAGCAGGGTTCAGAGCTGTTGTACACAGAGTCACTATGATTCACAGTCAATTTGATGGCACATAACAACAACATGTCCCAGAACAACTCCTCATTAGGGATCACCCAGATAATTGGTTAGAGAGATTGAAGCCTGAGCCATTATATTAGGGATTAATTAGGCTGTTAGGGAGAAAGAAGACCAAGGATGAATTGATCTGTTAGTTTTTATATTGGGGAAGTGTCTTTGCATGCTGCTATTTTTAATATCTTAGATACATAAATGTTTGATCATCTATTATCTGCTCTTTGGGGTACAATTGTATGTCTGATGCTATACTAAAATGGAGCTCCCAGAATAATAAGGATTAGGAAGGAGGATTGGACATCCACTTCTGAAATAACAGGTCTTCAAAAACTTTATGAACAATACAGAAAATTTAGACCTTAAGATACAGCACTGGTGGCTGAGCCCTCATATCGGAAAAAAAAAACACAAGAAAGAGGAAGAATCATTCCGAACAGTGACTAATAATTGGAACATACAAAGTATGAATGTGGAAAAATTGGACATTGCTAAAAAAGAAATGTTGTTGCTGTTGTTATGTGCCGTCGAGTTGCTTGCGATCCTATGTACAACAGCCCTAAACTCTGCTCTGTCCTGTGCCAATCTCACCATCTCTGACACACTCATCCTGATTGCCCCAGTCACCAAATCAATCCATCTCCCAGAGGGCCTTCCCCTCCTGTGCCTGCCCTCAACCCTCCCAAGCATGATGTCCCTCTCCAAGGACTGATCCCTCCTTACAACATGACCAAAGTATGTCAGACGAAGCCTCAGAATCCTTGCCTCCAAGGAGCAGCCCGGTTTAACTCTCTCCAGGTTGAATCTATTTGTTTTCTTAGCAGTCCATGGCACCCTCAGTACTCTTCTCCAACACCAAAGCTCAAAAGCATCAATTCTCCTTCTAGCCTTCCTGGTCATTGTCCAGTTCTCTGATGCATAACAAGTGATTGCAAAGACCATGACCTGTATCAGATGCACCTTAGTCTCCAGAGACACACCATTGCTCTTGAGTACTTTAGAGAGGTCCCTAACAGCAAACTTTCCCATGGCAATGCATCTTTTAATTTCCTGGCTGCTAGTGCCAAGAGTGTTGATTGTGGAGCCAAGCAAACTAAAGCTGTGAACAATCTCAATCTCTTCATCATCCATCCTGATGCTGCCAACTGGTCCAGTGGTGAGAATCTTTGTCTTCTTGACATTGAGCCTCAATCCATATTGAAGGCTGCAGTCCCTGACCCTCAACAGCAAGTGCCTCAGGTCCTCCTCAGGTTCAGCAAGCAGGTTTGTGTCATCTGCATAACGCAGATTGTTTCTAGATCTTCTACCAATCCTGATGCCACATTTCTCCTCATAGAGCCCAGCCTCCTGGATGATCTGTTCTGCATACATGTTGAAAAGGTCTGGAGACAGGACACATTCCTGGCAAACACCCTTCGCAATTTTGAACCATGCAGTGTTTCCTTGCTCTGTTCTGACGAATGCCTCTTGGTTCAAGTATAAGTTTCACATTAGCACGATCAAGTGTTCTGGGATTCCCCTTCTTCTGAGTCAGCCACAGTTTGTAATGGTCCACACAGTCAAATGCCTTTGCATAATCAATGAAACACAGATAGACATTCCTATGGTATTCCCTGCTTTCAGCCAATATCCATCTTACATTAGCTACAATATCTCTAGTACCACAACCCCTTCTAAACCCAGCCTGGACTTCTGGCAGTTCTCTGCTGATGTGCTGTTCCAGTCATTTTTGGATAATCTTCAGTAGAATCTTGCTTGCATGTGAAATCAATGATATTGTTCTATAGTTTCCACACTCTGTTGGGTCACCTTTCTTTGGAATGGGAACAAATAAAGATCTCTTCCAGTCAGTTGGCCAAGTGGTTGTTCTCCAGATTTCTTGACACAACTTGGTGAGCACATCCAGGGCAGCATCTATTAGCTGAAATATGTCAATTGGTATACCATCTATTCCGGGGGCCTTATTTTTTGCTATTTCTTTCAAAGCAGCTTGAACTTCTTCCTTCGTCACCATAGGTTCTTGCTCATATATTGTTTCATTAAATTCTTCTGTGTCTGCTAATTCCTTTCAATACAATAACTCAGTATATTCTTTCCATCTTCTTTTGATCCCTCCTGGATCATTTAATACTCTGCCTAAAGCATCCTTGATTATAGCAAATATTGAAATATAAGGCATTAATGAGCTGAGATAGATTGGCATGGGCCACTGAATCAGATAATCATATGATCTACCATGCTAGAAATGAAAAAACAAGGAAAAATGATATTGCATCCATAGTCAAAATTACTATTTCTGGATACATCCTTGTAGGTTACAGGAAACTATCAATATACATACAAGGAAGAACTGTTAATACCACTATTATTAAAATTTCACCAACAACTAAAACAAAGGAAGCTGGAATAGAAAATTTCTACCCATTTTTTCAGTCTGAAATTGACTGAAATGCAACCAAGAGTCACTAATAGTTATTGGTGACTGGAATGCAAAAGTTGGAAATAAGGAGGAAGGAATTATAGTGAGAAACTATCGGCTTGGTGACAGAAGTTAGGCAGGAGATAGAATGACAGAATTTTGTACAATGATTTGTTCAGTGCAAATATCTTTTATAAAATATAAAAATGGTAACTATACACACTGATCTCACTTGATTGGCTATACAGAAATCAGATTGGTTATATCTGTGGAAAGAACCACTGGAGAAACTCAATTTCAGCTGTAAAAATCAGACCAGGTGGTGACTATGGAATGGACCATCAACTACTCATATGCACGTTCTAATTGAAGCTTAAGAAATTTAAAACAAATCCACAGGAACCAAGATATGACTTTGAGTCTATCCCACCTGAATTTAAAAACCATCTCAAGGATGTTTGAGGCATGGAACACTAATAAATGAAGACCAGATGAGATGTGATATGATATCAAGAATATCACCCATGAAGCAAGCAAAAGGTCATTATGAAGACAGAAGAAGAAGAAAAGGCCAAGAATGATGTCAGAAGAAACTCTGAATATTTCACTACAGTTCCAAGAAAATAAAACAAAGGGAAGAAATCAGGAAATTAGAGAGTTGAATATAAGTTTTCCAAGGACTTACATCATCAACAGTTATGTGAGCTATCTTTTATGCAAATAGGGCATGTTAATCTATCCCCAAAGGAGATTTGGTAGTCTCATCATCAAATTAAACAGATTGAGGGGCAGAAAGTAAGAGTCTCACCACCAGCAGAAGAGGAAGCAAAGAATGGACAGATGAATCCTTTAGAGCCAGAGATTACAGGGATTCTATCTTCCTGTGGACTGAGAAGCTATCTGGAGTCATGGACTGTATCTTGCTGTCATATGAGAAGTTGTTGGTATTGAGGCTTTTTGTTTTTATAATTTTTTTCCCTTGTTGTGTATCATCAGATCAGATCCAACTGGCACAAGAGGAGATTTCCCCTCCTTCTCCAGTGAAACATCTGATGGATTTGAACCATGCGCCTTTGGGATTGCAGTGCAGCTTCTTGCTACTAGGCCACCAGAGCTGCCCCAGATGCATTGTATTTTGCTGTTAATGGAGCCTTTTGGACTGAGGGATTGAATCTTGCTATCTTGATGTTGACCTATTAGGGGCTATATTTGAGAAGCTCTATGAATTGTATCAGAGTGTTAACCTGAATTACAGTTTATTAACTTCCCTAATAAACCCTATAACCATGAATGTGGTTCTGTCATGTCTGTGTGGTAACTGCAATGGATTTCAAACCCAGTAATTAGTTTCAGGAGCATGGGAAGACATGTCTGAATTCATGATAATTTGTTGCATTGTGGATGCTATTGATGGAACCAGGTCATTCTTATGAAGTTAGTTGAGGTCAGACATGGCTGTCTCCACACTACCCTTGCTCAAATTACAACTGGATCAATAGAATACATCATGTTAGATGGAGAAAAGATTAAAATTGTCAATTACTTCCTTGTACATGGATAAACAACACCTGTGGTAATGGCTGTAAAGAAATCAAAAGATCTATTATACCGGGAAAATCTTCTGTCAAGGACCACTTGTGGCAGAAGATCAAAGAATACAGCCTTCAATATGGATTGCATCTCAATGTCATGAAAAAAAGTTTCTCACTACTAGACTCATAGGCAACATCATGAGAGATGGGAAAAAGATGGAATTTGTCGACAATGTCATCTTACTTGGAGCTACAATTAACCCCCTTAGTAACAGCAGTCAAGAAATCAGGAGACATATTGTGCTGGGAAAGTCTGCAGTTAGGAACCTCTCCAGATTATTGAGGAGTAATTATGTCAGTTTGAGGACTGAGGTGTGTCTGATTTAGGCTATGATCGATCACTTGCTATACATCTGAGAGCTGGACAATGAATAAGGATGACAGAAAAATAATTGATTCCTCAATGGGTGGGTGGGTAAAGGAAATGGGAAGGATTTTTTGTGAAAAACAATGTATTCAAACTTTGCAAATTAATCAGAGTGTTGTTGTTGTTGTTAAGTGCCATCAAGTGACTCATAGCAACCCTATGAATGAAAGACCTGAACACTTGTATAACTTTCATTGTTTACCCAAGTTCATAGAGTTTCCAGAGAAGCTATTTTGGAAGTGGATGCCACTCCTGCTTCTAAGCTTGTTTTAACTGGGGAGCTCCACCAAACACTGTCCACCTTGAGTAACCATTATCACACGTGACACATCAATATCACAGTGTTTGGCATCAGAGCAATCACGAGTTACCTCACTACAGCAAATGGACAGACCAGTGCTATACCTATACCTATACCATTTAGAAGAATGTTTGACCAAAACCAATTACAACCAGGCCTTAGGGTTGCAGATTAAAATCACCCACCTTTGGCTTGGTAGTAGCATCACTTTCTATCCACTAGGCCAACAGAGCTCTCTCATTCTTGTTAGTAAGTGCTATCGAGTCATAGACGACTCATAGAGACCCTACGAATGAAAGACTTGAACACTTGTATAAGTTTCATTTTTTTCTTCCCATTCATAGGGTTTCCAGAGGTAAGCTATTTCAGAAGTGGATGCCATTCCTGCTCCAAGCTTGTTTTAATGGGGGAGCTCCATGGTAACCATTAATGCATTTAATACAAAAGTATCACAGTGTTTAGTATCACAATAACAAATCAGAGTAATACAAATTTTTTAAAAAAAAATATTTAATGCCTTTGAGCTGTGGTGTTGGAGAAGAGTACTAAACATCCCATGGATTACCAAAGGAACAAACAAATATATCTTGGAGAAGGTACAGCCAGAATGCTATTTAAAGGCAAAGATGATGAGGTTTCCCCTCACATATTTTGAGCATGTTGCTAGGAGGGTCTATTCCTTGGAGAGACACATAATGTTCTAGGAAAGGTAGAATATCAGCAAAGAAGAGGAAGACCCTTGATCAGGTGGATTGACAAAGTGACTGTCACAATGGGCTTTAATGTGTCGGAAGTATGAAGATGGCACAGGACAGGCTACAGAAATGTTGTTCATAAGGTTCCAATGGGTTGTATTCTACTTGACGGCACCTAACAACAACATGATTTGAGTAAGATGTGTTGAGATAAGATCACACCAGCCATAGAGCGAATGAATAATACCTGGAGTCTCCCATACTTGTACGTAGGTTTTCTAGAGCTTCTGAAACACAGATATCACAAGTATATGGCTTCTAAACACAGGGATTTATTTTTTTCACAAGATTAGAGGCTCTGAGTCCAAAGGTTCTGGACCATGGTAGTTTTGTCTTTGAGCCTTTTTTCTAATTCTGGTGTCTGCCACTGACCCTCAGCATTTTTCACTTGTAGATGTTTCTCACATGTTCTCTCTCCCGATGAGTCTCTGTGTCCATTCTGTTCTTACAATAAAGACTGATCAGCTTTAGCATCTACCCTACATTGGTGTGACCTCAACCGATTAGTCAATTGCTTTACATTGGATTACATTTTGGAAGGTAATTATACTGCATTACAATAGATGTGAGGTCATTACATTACTTTAGGAATTGTCCACCACCCACGGTCAACTAATTTAATCACAGGTAACTGCTCTTAACAGCAACTGGATTAAGGTTAAGCCAAAATATTGAGAACTATTGCTTAGAGAACTCTGGTGGCTTAGTGGTAAGAAATCATGCTCACTGTCAACACAAGAGTATGCAGATGGAATACACCAGTTACTCCATGGGAGAAAGATGGGCATTATCCTCTAATTTGCATTTTAAAACTCACAGGAGGATCAGTTGATTCTAACTCAGTGGTACTCAACAACAGCATAGCTTTGTTAACATAAAATTAACCATCATACTGAACAGCCCCTCAGTTGATCCCAGTATTTCATACATATACTGTCATTTTCTACATCAGTCCTCAAGTGTTAAGCCAGATGGTCTGAAATTCCAACTTTTGTCTATATGGTGCTGTTCTCTGCCTATATGTTGTTCTTACCTATATGTTGTTGTTCTCTGTTGTCAAGTCCAGTACGACTCATAGAGACATAAATATAAAATTATTTCAGCAAAGTAGTAACCTTAGTAACAAATTCTGAGAAATTAGGGCTTGTCTATGCTTATCAGTTAGGATGTCTTATGTTGCCAGTTACAGAAATCCTGGCTCAAGTTGGCTTAAACACACAATAAGCAAATTTCTTTTTATTTTCTTTTAACAAGAAGTCAAGGGGCTGTACAGCCTTCAGGGTAATTGCTTCATCACATTACAGTTTTACAAAGGACTTAGATTTCTTCTGTTTTTCTTTTCTGCCATTCTTAAGCAAAAGGGTGGGAACAATTCCATGTATTATTTATAGGTGAAGAAAAGAGAGGGCTTCTTCCTGTGGTTTTCTTTCAGGCTGCAGGATTTATTTTCCAGGAGCAACTAGTTTCCTTAATGCCTATTGGACACATTTAAATCACATGTCCATTCTGGAACCAATTACCAGGAGGGAAAACAGAGGTACTCTCAGGCTTGCCAGGCCCACCCTGATTAGATGAGATTGGTCACCTTCTTCTAAAAATTTTAGCTGCATGCAGAGAGACAGTAATTGAATAAATTTGCAGGGAAGGATATATTGGGATGTATTAGAGAGGGAATAGCCACAAATGAGAACCCAATAAATTCAGCACACTGGGAATTGCTATTACTACTGGAATATTTAAAAAGAAGAAAAGATGGCTATTGAGTCAACTTTGACTAATGCTGGCCCTATGTGTGTCAGTGTAGAACTGCTCTCCTTAGAGTTGTTAATGGCTAAGTTTTCAGAAGTAGATTGCTAAGAATTTCTTCTCAAGTGCTTCTGCGTGAATTTGAAGCCCCACTTTTTGGTTAGCTGTTGCATTCATAAATCATTAGCACTAACCCAGAGGTTCTGTAATATCACAACATCATGATAAATGGAGAAAAGATTCAAATTGTCAACAACTCCATCTTACTTGGAGTCACAATTAAAACCCTTGGTACCAGCAGTCAAGAAATCAGGAGATGCATTGCACTGGTAATGTCTGCAGTTAGAAGCCTCTCCAAATTATTAAGGAGTAATGATGTTATTTTGAGGATTAAGGTATGTCTGATTCAGGCCATGGTTTTTCCAATCACTTGTTATGCATGTGAGAGCAATAAATAAGGATGACAGAAGAACTAAAGCCTTTGAGCTGTAGTATGGGACAAGAGTACTGAACATCCCATGAATGGCCAAAATAACAAATAAGTCTTGGAAAGGGTGCAGCCAGAGTACACTTGGAGGCAAAGATACTGTGGCTTTACCTCACACATTTTGGGCATATTGCTAGGAGGGTTTATTCCTTGGAGAGAGACATCATGCTTGGAAAACTAGAGGGTTAGTGAAGGAGAGAAAGACCCTTGACCAGGTAGACTGACAAGATGACTGCCACAATGGGCTCTAATATGTGAGGAAGTGTGAAGATGGTATGGGATAGGACAGGGTTCAGATCTGTTTTTCATAGGGTCACTATGATTGTATTTGGCTCAATGGCACCTAACAACAACAACAAAACAACAACAGAGGTTCTGTATTATAGGAAGCTTTGTACTTGTTCTTCAGACAGTTGTTATTTTTGTAATTTTCATGGCTTTCTATAACAAATATAGATGCTAAAGAAATTTTCAGTGTGACAAATACTTTGAGAATTAGAAAGAAAAGAAAAAAACACCACCCAGAATATGTTTAAAAGAAGATAAAATGAATCATGTTTTTTACTAACTTAAGGTGAAATTATTTCTAAAGACTAAAATTAAAAAAGCAGTTATAAAACAACCAACCACAAACTATATAAATTATAGACTTTAAATTAAGAAGCTATAGTCCCTTCCTTCCCAGAGCCTCTCAATGCTCCATTGGCTTCCTCCTCCACCTGCCTATACAAAGCCTCTCCCCCAGGTCTCCCACAGAGATGTGGAAATAGCTTATGGGAAATGTATGAGTGAGAAATGTAGACTGGTCTTTAGTCTTACATACAAAGTTGGGTTTATGCCATTGCCATGCCAATCAGACAGGCCTGTGACTTACACAATAGATGTTAGTCACCCCACAAGCCTCTGATTGAGAAGGTTGTGTTTGAATCGGGTAGTGTGTGGTGGGAGACATGGTTCCAAGTCAGAGTGCTGTGAGTACCTGCAGAAGAATTGGAGGTGCAGAAATGCTACTGAGTTAGGTTTGTTCAAAGAGAATCATAGTGTGAAGATGGGACTGGACAAGAGTTGCCAGGAGTGATCAGTAGAGGGAAGGTGATGGTGAGTCTGGAAAGAAAAGGCTATTGACTTACTTTGGAAACATTAACCATTGTGTGTCACTGAACATTATCAGACAGTGATACTGGTAAATCACATATCTGATAAGCAAAAAACAAGCAAACAAACAAATCCCCTTGAGTCAGTTCCAACTTATAGCAATGCTGTATCAGGTTTCCAATGCTATAAATATTAATAGGAGGAGACTACCCATCTTTCTCCCACAGAGTGACAATGGGTTTTGAACTGCTATTTTCTGGTTAACATTAAAACATCCAATGCCACATTTTATCTGATAAGGGACCAGGGACCTGATATGCCACCATATATGCTTTATATTTAATAAAGAGCTTACATCTAAAAAAATCTAAAGAACAGCTACAATTCAACAACTAAAAGACACATGATCGAATATGAAGATGAGAAAAGATCTAAATGCAGTTTCTCCAAAGAAGGTGTGCCCTGTGTCCCTGAGCTCCTAGGAATGACAAGAAATGATGAGTTATAAATTGTAAATGCAAATGTTAAATTAAAATAGTCCAACCAGGGTGTGTAGGGACGAGAGCTACACAACATCAACAGTAATCAGAGAAATAAAAATAAAAACAAGAATGAGCTATATCCACTTAGATGGTTATAATGAAGAAGATAATAACAAGCATTGATAGTATGGAGAAATTGAAAGTTCAATGATGTAACACTTTGGAGTCCAGTCTGGCACTTCCTTAAAAGGAAAAGTTACCATATTGTTGATATTACTTTGTTGTTAGCTGCCATAGATTTGATTCTGATTCATGCCAACCCCATGTGTTACAGGACAGAACTACTACATAACACTTTAATTGCTGTAATCTTTACAGAAGCAGATTCCCAGATTTCTTCTTCTTCAGTACTTATAAACGGGTGCAAACTGCCAGCCTTTAGGTTAGCATTCTAGTAAAACCTTTTTAATCATCTAGGGACCTTGGAAGTTAACATTAAAACAAACAAAACAACCAACAAAATATCACCTCCTCTGAGTCAATTCTGACTCTGTGCAACCCTAGACTTACCATATGACCTAACAATTCCATTTCTAGGCATATAGTCAACATGTGTCAACATTATTTGTAATGGCCAAAAAGAGATAAAGTTTCAAGTTCCTGCCAACTGATGAATAAATAGACAAAATGTGATGTAAGTATATAAGGGAATATTATTTGGCCACAAAAAGGAAATACTGGCTTATGCTGCAAACTGGAAACACCTTGAGAACACACACTCTGTTAAGTGAAAGAAGCTAGTCATAAAAGATCACATATTATATGATTTGATTTATACAAAATGTCAAGAATAAATGAATCTATAGAAATGCAGAATAGAATGGTCATTTCCCAGTGCTGGGGAACTGGAAGGATTGGGAAGTGAGGGTAGAGGGTATGGGGTTTCTTTTTCAGGTAGTAAAAATGTTCTAAAATTGAAGTGATGGCTTCAGAATTCTATTAATATACTAAAAAACCCATTGAAGTGTGTATTTTAAATAGGTTCATTATAAATTATATCTCGATAAAGTTGCTAGAGGGGAAAATGTCTTTTATCAGAGTCTATCACCACCATGTCCCAACTTCCAGCTGAATAATAGATGATCTATAAGGTGACCAATAACACCAGAAAGGAATGCAATCCTTATAACAATCAACCATGCAAGATCATAAGGAATAAAGCTGTCTGGTCGGAGTCTCTTGAAATTTTAATCCATCAGCCATTCCTTGGGAAAATGATAGCTTCTTCTTACTTTTACTTACAGCCTCAGAAAGCAGACGGAGAGTCACTGTGAGTTGGAACTGACTCAATGGCAGTAAGTTTAGATGCTCAGAAAGCAGGAAGGCATAGGAAAAGACAAATGGGTACAACAAACACAGGGATGAATTGAAAAGAGTGTTGTTCCATTGAGGGATTGTAATTAATGTCATGAAAGATAAGGTGTTTGAATTGCTGAATGAAAGATCAACTTGCTCTGCAAACTTTTCCACAAATCATAATGAAACATTAAAACAATAGTAACAAAAACCTCCCAAAAGTGATTGACTTCCCAAAAGCAACTTGACTTGTAAAAAGGGAACCAGAATAGTTACACAATTATTGCAGTACTCTTTTTATTGTAACTTTTCCAGTTACACAACTGCAATAATTTAATCAATGACACTGAATTGTACACATAGGAACTACTGAGTTGGTGCACTGTGTTTTCTTGACCATGCAAAGGCATTTAACTGTGCATCATAACACATAGTAGATAATATTAAGAAGAATGAGAATCCCAGAACATCTAATTTTGTTCCTATGAAACCTAGACCTAGACCAAGAAACTGTTGTCTGAATGGAACAAAGGAACACCACATGGTTTAAAATGAGGAAAAATGTGTACTAGGCTTGTATCCTTTCTTCACACCTATTCAATCTGCATGCTGAGCAAATCATTCTAGAAGCTGGAATATATGAAGAATATGGCATCAGGATTGAAGGTAGACTCATCAATAATTTATGTTATACAGATTATACTTTGCTAGCTGGAAGTGAAGAAGACTTGAAACACTTGCTGAAGAAGACAGAAGACTTTAATATGGATTACATCTCAACATCAAGAAAACACAAACACTCACCATTTGGCCAATAGACAACATCATGATTGATGGGGAAAAAAGATGGAAGGTAATAACTATTTTATCTTACTTGACCCAAATTCTACACCAATGGTAGCAGCAGTCAAGAGATCAAAAAGACTTGTTGTATTGGGAAAAACTGTAATTAAGGATCTCTCCGAAGTACAAAAGAGCAAGCATATCCATTTCAAGACTAAGGTGTGTCTGATCTAAGCCATGACTTTTTTCAATTGTTTCTTATATAAGTGAAAGTTGGGCAATGAATAAGGATGATAGAAGAAGAAGAAGCAATGCATGTCAATTGTGACCTTTAAAAAGAATATTGAATAATATACCCTGGACTGCCAAATATACAAACAAGTCTGTCTTGGAGAAAGTGCAAGCAGCGTGTTCTTTAGAGGAAAGAACGGTAAAATTTTGTCTTTCATACTTTGGGCATATTTTAGAGTTTGTCCTTAGAAAAAGGCAGCATCATACTGGTAAAGTTGGAGATCAGAAAAAGACCCTCAACAAGATGGAATGACCCAATGGCAGTAACAATTGATTTGAGTATATCAGAAATGGTGAGGGTGGCACAGGATATGGAAAATTTCAGATCTGTTCACAATATCACTGTAAATTGTAATCTACTCAACAGCACATAACAAGAACATTTGCTATATACATTCTCAAAAACAACAAAATAAATGAAATTTAATAATATTAATAATTGCAAGATGAAGTAAAAAGAATTGATGAAGACTGTTTCCTGAAAGTCTTCATTTGCACTAGGATTGTTTTTCATGAGCTTCTTCATTGTTATACCCTAAAAATCCTAACTATTAGATTTGGGGTTATTCACTCCTCATGAAAACCTTTTTGTAATATCCCAGCACAGCAAACACCAGCCCATTTAACCCAGAGGAGAGTATTGCATCCTAAATCCAGGGGGAAATCACTTGCCTGGTTGTTCTTGCTGGCCACTAGGTGAAACAGAAGTGAGACAAGTCACTTGTTTTGAATCATAGTGTCATGCTGTCCTTGAAGAAGGGAGAAATCATGTTCTGTTTGTGGGAGCCATGCAAATGTAATCAGAAGCAAAAACAAGGCAGCCTCTCCAACAGGACTCCAATGGCCCCTACGCATGCATATTCTCTCTATGTCTGTGTGTACTGTGGAGTCCATTCTGACTCACCTTGCAGAACTCAGCAGAATGTCTCTGTAACATTTCCAAGGCTGTAATCTTTATGGGAACAGATCACCAGATCTTCTCTCCCTAAAGCTTATGTTCTAGGGCTCTCTGTATGTTTATAAGTTTGAATTACTTTCCTTCTAAAAAGACACATATCTGATTTATTTTTTTTTTAAAAAGATGCTTTGTAAATGGTAAACATGACTAAAGAAACAGGTAAGACACAACATTTAAATTAAGTTTACTTCCATTTCGATTCTCTTGTAATCCTGTGGCACAATGGTTAATCACTTGACTGATAACCAAAAGGACATTGTATGAAACTTACCAGATGCTTCATAGGAGAAAGATGTAACAGTCTGATTCCATAAAGAATCTTCTTGTTGCTGTTGTGCTGAAGAGTCTTGAACTGACCTTTGGTTAGCCCTCCTGCAGGCTTTTCAGAGGCAGTTAATGGCACAGGAGGAGATTGCCTAACTTCCTACTGAGCAGCAGCTGGATTTGAACCTCATATCTTTGAGTTTTCGATGCTCAGTTTTTTCTTCCTTCCTTCTTTGCTGTCTTTGTAATAAACATTTGCATTCTTCGTGAATTATATTCTTGCTATCATCCCACAGTTCATCTGGTTTTTAAGAAACCAAAGCAAAGGGAAGAAAGCAGGAAGTTAAGGAGCTGAATAGAAGATTTCAAAGGGTGGCTCTGGAAGACAAAGTATTTTAATTAAATGTGCAATAAGCTGGGGTTGGAAAATCAAAAAGGATGAACTCACTCAGCATTTCTTAAGCTGAAGGAACTAAAGAACAGATTCAAGCCTCTGCCCATAAGATGCTATGGACAGAATATTGAATGATCCAGGAAGCATTAAAAGAAATTGGAAGGAATACAGAGTGTCACTATGCCAGAAAGAATTGGCTGACACAGAATTTCAAGAAACAAATGATCAAGAGGCAATGATGATGAAGGAGGAAGTTCAAGCTTCTCTGAAAGAATTGGCAAAAAACAAGGTTCCAGGAATTGGTGGAATACCAGCTGACAAACTTCAACAAACAGATGCTGCCATGGATGTGTTTACCCGGTTGTGCCAAGAAATCGGAGGATTAGTACCTGGATAATTGCCTGGAAGAGATCCATATTTATTTACATTCCAAAATATGATGACCTGACAGTGTGTAGAAATTATCAAACAATATCACTAATATCACACACAGCAAAATTCTGCTGAAGAGTGTCCAAAATGGACTGGAACTACCATTGACAGAGAGTTACCATTAACAGAGAACTACCAGCAATACAAGCTGGGTTTAGAAGAAGCCCTGGCCCTAGAGACATTATTGCCAGTGTTAAATGGATTTTGGCCAAAAGCAGAGAGTGCCAGAAGAATGTCTATTTGTGTTTCATTGACTATGAAAAGGCATTTGGCTGTGTGGTTCACAACAAATTGTGGCTAACCTTGAGAAGAAAGGGAATCCCAGAACACTTGATTGTGTTTGTGTGAAACTTATCTTTGGACCAGGAAGCAGTATGAACAAAGAAATACAGCATGGGTTGGGTCCAAAACAGGAAAGGAGTGCATCAGAGATGCATCCTGTCTCCATGTCTTTTCAATCTGTACGCAGAACAGATCATTCAGTAGGCTAGACTTCATGATAAGGAATGGAAAACTCTTCAACTACCTGTTATATGCAGATGGCACAATCTTGCTTGCCAGGAGCTAAGGAGGACTTAAACTATTTGCTGCAGAAGGTCAAGGATTGTAGTCTTCAATATGGATTGAAGCTCAGCATTAAGAATACAAAGATTCTCACCACTGGACCAATTGGCAGCACCATGGTAGATTGAGGTTGTTAACAATTTCAGCTTGCTCAGCTCCACAAGAAAAATTCTTGGCACAAGCAGTCAGGAAATAAAAAGATTAATTGCATTGGGGAAATCTGCTGTCAGGGACTTCTCCAAAGTGCTGGAGAACAACATCAGTCTAGAGACTAAGGTGCTTCTGATCCAGGCCATGGTCTTTGCAATTACTTGCTATGCATCAGAGATCTGGACACTGACTAAGAATGACAGAAAAAGAATAGATGCCTTTGCATTGTGCTGCTGGACAAGAGTATTGAACATACTCTGGACTGTCAAGAGAGAAAACAGGACTGTCTTGGAAAGGGTGAAACCAAGTTTCTCCTTGTTGTTGTGTACCATGGAGTCAGAACCGACCCATAGCTGAGCCTCCAGTGAGTTTTCAGAGGCAGTTAATAGTGCAGGAGAAAATCGTCCATTCTTCTTGTAAGAAGCAACTGGTGGCCTCAAACTGTGTGCCTTTGGAATTGCAGTAGAGGATTTTGGTGCTCCATCTCACATAGTTTGGGCATGTAGTCAGGAGGGACCAGGTCTCCGAGAAGGACATCATGCTTGGAAAGGTGGAGGGAACAGAGTATAGGAGGAAGATCCTGGATGAGATTAATTGAAATGGTAACTGGGTAATAGAGATAGGTTTGTCGGAGTCAGTGAAACTGGCTCAGAACAGGGCAGGATTCAGAGCTACAGTACAAAGTGTTACTGTGAGTTGTGGGCAACTCGATGGCACATAGCCACAACATCTTTGAGCTGCCAGCACAACTCTTTACCACTAGGGTCACCAGAGCTACAAAGATTACAGCCTTGTAAAACCTACAGGAAAGTTCTACTCTACATTATAAGATAGAATCAACTTGATGGCAATTGAGTTTTTATTCCACTTATTTTTTCTTTTTTTCAATCTTTGTGCTTATGTTTTTAAGTACTAGTTACACCTTGCACACACATGCTGGTTTCATACTAGGCAAATCTTGATGCCACAACATTGTCATTGTACTTACTTTCAGTGGTCATAATGTATTTCCTATCACTACATAATTGGCTTGGCCGTTTCCCCATAGCTGAATGTCTGGGTTTTTTCCATTCTAATGCTGTCTTAAATTGCATCTGCTATTTATGTATATATTTGTGTATAATAGTTGTTTCTTTTGAAAACATTTTCTTGGAGTGCATTCCCCAAAGTGGAATTATTGAGTCAAACTCTTTTGTATGTCTTGTCAGGTATTGCCAGACTTCTCTAAAAAAAAAAAAAAAAAAAGAACAATAAAGAGAACCACCAGCAGAGTATGAATGCAATTATTTCCTTAAAGCTCTGCCAGCTTTGTGCTTTATTCTTTCTTTTTCCCCAAAATTGTGCTAGCTCAATAGAGGAGAGATTGTTTAAATGATATTTCTGTCATTGCTGGGAGTTTGAAGTTTATTTGTTTGGAATTAAGCTAGCTTTGCTCACAAGTCTGCAGAAGGAAAGAAAGTGCAAGTCGCATCTAGCCAAGAAGAAAAGAGTCTGCTAAGAAAGCAATCTTATCGATACCCAGTTGTAATTTCTCTGTAACATAAACCTGGCTTTTAAGGAGTCTCATATCCTAACTGTGAGGCATAGGATTGATGCTCAATAAATGTACACACCATACATTTTGTCCCTGGGGGTAGTTTTCAATAATTCTTTACACAGGTCAACTCCTGCAAACCCTCTTTTAAGAGAACCTCTAACTCCACCCCTTCAGAAGGTAGCTGGGGTTCGTTTGACAAATTTTCTTTTTACGATAGAGTAAATTAAAATGGAATTCAGCTGTTCTTGAAAGATGTCTGAGTTACTTAGTGCTGATATAACCAAAAAAAAAGCCGATGAGGGAGTGGATTTGAAGAAAATAAATGTATTTTCCCACAGTTCTGCAGGCTAGATGTCTCAATCAGGGTCTCAACCATGGAAGGCAATTATGTTCACTACTATACCACTAACACAATGGTCTCAGCCATGATTTCTTCTGTGGGCCTCTCTCCTAGTCTCTGATGACTTTGTAGGTTAGGTATATCTCTATGTCTAGTCTGCTTTTTGTATAAGATGACACTCAGAATTAATTAGGCTTAGGAATCGTCTTAACCTGGTATGATTTTATCAAAAGACTAAAAGAAAATCCTGTTGCCAAGCAGAATTAGGGTCTAAGAGTTCCATATTTATTCTTTAGGGGATACAATTAAATCTGTAAAAAAACAACTCTGTAAAGAAGAGTCTTCTAGGACATCACACAAGTTCTAGGCGCTTGACTCTATCACTGCTCACATTTGCACAGAAAAAAACATTTTACCCTGCATGTGTGTTGATGCTAAGACTCTAGTGCAACCAACAATATCTCCCCTGCAGCAAACTATAACTGTTCATACTCTCCCCAATTCTAGAGATGTCTGAGCTGACAGGGCCTCAGGAGGATTGCCCAGGTAGAGGTAATATTTGACCCAGATGATTTCCAGTTGGGTGGCTGGCTGATCTATGACAGGAGGCTGCTTCAGTTCTGGGTCAAGTTCTTGGCAATATTACTTCTGAAGGGCCAATTTAATATGACCTGGTATGGAGAGCAACTTGTATGTTGTGGAGTTTCTTGCCCCTGGACCTCCAGACTTTAAGACCACCAGGTTCTATTTCTTCTTGAAACCTCTTGCTGTTACTGGCAGGCTGGACTCTTCCTATTAATATTTGACATGGTCTAGAAAATCCAGTCTCCTTTGTCCAACAACATCCCTGTCTTTTGATCTCTCCTTCTATGAATTTTTGAGCCCTTTGGTTCAGGCTGCCTTTTAGATTTCCTTTCTTTGTTTTGGACTTCACTTTCAGCACAACATTTAGGTATAAATGTTTTGTTTTATTTCTTGCAATTGCATCAAATGGAACCTCCTAAAAATAAAACAGTCATGCTCAGGAAAATATTTGACCAAAATCATAGAAAGAGAACTAGGGAAAATTTTTGTCAATAATGTATCTGACAAGGGTCTAATTGCTAAAACGTATAGAACATTTCAACAACAAAAAGATGAAAAATTCTAATTTAAAATGGTCAAAAGATATCGACACACTTTCACCAAAGAGGTAATTCAGGTGACTAACAAACACATGAAAATATGCTTGAGATTATTACCCATTGTTGTTGGGTACAGTAGAATTACTATGGCTATAGACTTTATGATGAGGAAGAATGTGATATCAGGATTGGAGGAAGACTCATCAACAACACGTGTTATGCAGATAACACAACCTTGCTTGCTGAATCTGAGGAGGACCTGAAGCATTTTCTGTAGAAGGTCAAGGACTATAGTCTTCATGCATTGAAACTCAAATGACAAAGATTCTCACCACTATGTCAAATGGCAGCACCATGATAGGTGGAGAAGAGATGGAAGTTATTAACAGTTTCAGCTTGCTTGGCTCCACAACCAACACTCTTGGCACCAGCAGTCAGAAAATCAAAAGACAAATTGCATTTGAAAAATCTGCTGTCAGGGACTTCTCCAAAGAGCTAGAGAGAAGTTATGTCCGTTTAGAGACTAAGGGGCTCCTGATTCAGGCCATGGTGTTTGCAATTACTTGCTATGCATCAGAGAGTTGGATAAACAAGAAGGATGACAGAAGAAGAATCGATGCTTTTTACCTGTAATGCTGGAAAAGAGTATTGAACATAAAATGGACTACCAAGAGAACAAACAAGTCTATCTTGAAGAGGGTGAAACCAAGCTCTGCCCCCCTCCAAGGAATCTCACCCGAGAGTACCCTTAATAAAGCTACCTTTAAGGTCTCTTTATTTCTCTCTGGTTCATCTCAATTCCGTGACCTATCATCTGGTGCACAAAACCCAGGGGACGAGTTAAGGTGTGCTGTGCCCTTACACTTCTTCAAGGTGAGTGTGGCACCCATTACTCTGTCTTGAACCTACCAGCTCACATGGTGTCAAGACCTTGAATGGTAACATAATGGCCTCTTTCTCTCCTTTTCTCCCTTTCTGTGTGTATGTCTGCTGACTGAATGCTTTGAGTGCTTGTGAAGAAGCTCCACAGCTGACATTACTCTGAAGCCACAGAGTTTGATTGGGTCCCCCGAAGTTCTGTGTTGTTGTCATATGGCTTAGTGGCGATTTGGGGACCCTCTAGGGAACCTAACCAGGCCTGGGTTTGATATGGGCATGCCTATTGCTAAGACACACTTTTACCCCACGAGGGGCATGGCCAGAGGGATACCTGCATGGACTGAGGGAACAGACCCTCTGCAGTCTGTTTCCATCCATTTTGTGTTTATATCTAGTCCTCAGTAGTGAACTCCTCATTCTTCCTGTTCACTGCTACCTCTATTCTGAAAGAGTCCTTACTGGGAGTTATCTGGCACCTCCTCCCATCAAAAACTCTCTACCCCTATTATTCTTCTGACTTCTTCCTTCTCCCCTACCTCTTCCTCTTCACTCTCAGACTCATTTTCTGACTTCTCTCTCTCCCTCAGAAAGGCCTGTTTGCTCATAAAATTTTCCAGATTATTTTCAGAACAGTCCCCAGGCACTTGCTTCCAGGCATATTAAGCTCCCATTGGGATTTATGCCTGTTACTGGACTCCTGTCTGTGCATATACTGAAAATTATAGAATAACATCAAGAGCCCACCCAAGCACCCAGTGCTTCTTCCAGGCTATTGATCATGATAGGGGATGCTCATGCCGTCTTTAGCTTTTCCCAGAATCTGAGGTTTCTGGCTTTCAGAGGATTCTCTGAATCTCAGCTGCCCTCACCTGTAGACCTGAACATTATAGGTAGCCAAATGTTTAAGCCCCACCTGGGCCTGGCTGATGACCTCTGCCCCAAGAGACTAATCTTTTACTGTAACTGAAAACACTTGCTTGTTCAAAGAGCCAGTTACCTCTTGGTGCATGCTTCAAGTGAGGCAAAAAAGGCCATTCTGCTAACCACTATCCTAACCCTCACCCTCCAACCCAGCCTTGTCCTATCTGTAAAACACCAGGCCATTGGAAGTCTGACTACCCTTCAGCTCCTAGCTAAACCCAGTCCCCATCCTCTGCAACTCTTAAGCCTAACAACGAAAGATTGAACATGCCCAGGCACAACAACCCCTGTACCCTTGCCGAGCCCAGAGTAACCCTTCAGGTAGTGGGTAATCCAGTTTCCTTTCTAGTTGACACAAGAGCCACTTCTTCTTGGGTCCTGTTTTCCCTTCCCAGGTCTCAGTAATGGAGATTAATGGTCTCCTTTCCAAGCCTCTTGCCACTCAACTTCTTCTGATTACTCGTGATAAACAATTACTTACTCATTCCTTTCTAATTATCCCTACATGCCCAACCTTGTTGCTAGGAAGAGACCTCCTGTCTAAACTTGGAGCTGTGTTTCACTAGGAGTCAAGAAAACCTATTTCACCTGATCAGCCTTTAGTTCTATCCCTCTTAGTGCTCCTTCCCTTTGAACCCCTTTCTACACTGCCTCTATCACTAAACATTGTCAACCCCATTATATAGGATCTTTCCACATCTTTCCACTTCATCTGTAACCTCTTACTACCAACCTGTTCTTGTTAATCTGAAGGACCTCTCCTCTTTTCCTGCTAGACCCCAATTTCCTATCTCTGCACAACACTGCAGAAGTTTAAAACCCATTATTACTCGCCTACTTTCCAATAAGCTTCTTATCTCCACAAATTCTCTGTAGAATACACCAATCCTACCAGTTAAAAGAGCTGAACTCCATTTACTCTTCCTCGTAAACCCTAATATTTCTCTCTCGATCACCATCCCTTAATCCGGCGTGCTACTGGCTCTTTACTAACCTCCCTATCTGACCAACCCATCCCTAATCCAGACCATACTCTGTTTATTGGTAGCTCTTGTACAATCTCTGAAGGTTGCTGCCAGGCAGCCTATACTGTAGTTTCCATAAACAGAGTGTGGAAAGCAGCAATTTACTTCCTATTTCTTTAGCCCATATCTGAACAACATCTCATTTATCATCCTTTCTAAGCCCCTTAGAGTTGATGTATGGCCGACTGTTCCTGCTCAACCATAATCTACCCACTGAACCCCCTCTTTTAGCATCATACCTTCCTTATCTCTCCCTCCTCAGACAATTATTGTGGGAAGATACAGACCACTGCATACCCAGATGTGTTGTTGTTGTTGTTATGCGCCATTGAGTACAACAGCCCTAAACTCTGCTCTGTCCTGTGCCAATCACACCATCTCTGATACACGCATCCCAATTACCCGTCACTGAATCAATCCACCTCATAGAGGGCTTTCCCCTCCTGTGCTGTCCCTCCACCCTCCCAAGCATGATGTCCCTCTCTGAGGACTGGTCCCTCCTACAACATGTCCGAAGTATGTTAGATGGAGCCTCAGAATACTTGCCTCCAAGAAGCTGCCCAGTTTGACCCTTTCCAGGATGAGCCTGTTTGTTTTCCTAGCAGTCCATGGTACCCTCAATACTCTTCTCCAGCACCACAGCTCAAAGGCATCAATTCTCCTTCTATCCTCCTTAGCCATTGTCCAACTCTCTGATGCATAACAAGTGATTGCAAAGACCATGGCCTGTATCAGATGTACCTTAGTCTCCAGAGAGACACCATTGCTCTTCAGTGCTTTGAAAAGGTCCCTAACAGCAGACTTTCCCACTGCAATACGTCTTTTAATTTCCTGACTACTGTTGCTGAGAGTGTTGACTGTGGAGCCAAGCAAAACTAAAGCTGTGAACAATCTCAATCTCTTCACCATCCATCCTGATGCTGTTAATTGGCCCAGTGGTGAGAATCTTTGTCTTCTTGACATTGAGTCTCAATCCATATTGGAGGCTGCAGTCCTTGACCTTCTGCAGCAAGCACTTCACGTCCTCCTCAGTTTCAGCAATCAGGGTTGTGTCATCTGCATATTGCAGATTGTTGATAGATCTTCCACCAATCCTGACCCCACATTCCTCCTCATAGAGCCCAGCCTCCCAGATAATCTGTTCTGCATACAGGTTGAAAAGGTATGGAGACAGGACATATCCCTAGCATACTCCCTTCCTAATTTTGAACCACAAAGTGTTTCCTTGCTCTGTTCTGATTACTGCCTCTTGGTCCAAGTATAGGCTTCTCATTAGCACAATCAAGTGTTCTGGGATTCCCATTCTTCTCAGAGTCAGCCACAGGTTGTTATGATCCACACAGTCAAATGTCTTTGCATAGACAATGAAGCACAGATATACATTTCTCTGGTATTCCCTGCTTTCAGCCAAGATCCATCTAACATTAGCTACAATATCCCTAGTACCATGACCCCTTCTAAACCCAGCCTGGACTTCTGGCAGTTCTCTGCTGACGTGTTGTTCCAGTTGTTTTTGGATAATCTTCAGTAGAATCTTGCTTGCATGTGAAATTAATGATATTGTTCTATAGTTTCCACATATAGTTTCCTTCCTTCCTTCCTTCCTTCCTTCCTCCCTCCCTCTCTCTCTCTCTCTCTCTCTCTCTCTCTCTCTCTCTCTCTCTCTCTCTCTCTTTCTTTCTTTCTTCCTTTCCTTTCCTAATACCAAAATACTCACCTGAAAATCAAGACCAGACAGCTGAAGTCGCCCCAGGAGATGCCGTCCTCATCAAACAGCATGCATCCAAACCTCTTCAACCATGCCCAAGCAGACCTTACACAGTCATCCAGACTACCCCATAGCAGTTAAGGTCATTGGCAATCACCTTGCTCAGGTCAAACATAGTCCTCTTACTGAGAAGACCTCCTACACCTCTCAAATGGTGGGCCCCACTACTCTTTGCCTCACTCAGATCCCAAGCCTTAAGTAGCTCTTTATATTGTTACTAATCGCTCCCTGTCTTTTTTAATTCTTACTTCACAGGATAAAAGAAATTGCCAACTTACCTGTGAACAAGCTGCTGCTGTTACATCCATATTCTCCCTTGGCTACTGATCCCTGGCCAACCCAGTCTAGCCTCTGAGCCCCAGATCTTTGCCCTTGTTTGGCAGAAAATAGCTAGAATAAATAAATTTTGCTTTTTTTTTTAACTAAAGAGGCTGGGATGTTAGGCCCAGACCAAGGTCAAGGGGGAAAATGAAGGATTCAAAGAATAGGACATGTCAACAAAGGGCGTGAACGGCCTTGCCTACCTTGCTGAACCACAACAGAATGTCCATCTTTCCCCTCCCTGAATACCCTGCTATAAAAACCTGCACAAATCCAACTTGGGTGCAGCTTTCCTGGTCTATCTTTCTCTCCAAACCAAGGAATCTCACCTGGGAGCTCCCTTAATAAAACTACCTTTAAGCTTTCTTTCTTTCTTTCTTTCTTTCTTTCTTTCTTTCTTTCTTTCTTTCTTTCTTTCTTTCTTTCTTTCTTTTTCTTTCTTTCTTTCTTTTTCCTCTCCAACCTGGGATCTAACAATAACAACAACAGCTATGAACGGTGAATCTGATCCCTGTCATATCTTGTGCCATTCTCACCATGTCTTATATATAGTGAGCCAATTGTTACAATCACTGTGTCAATCTTTTTGAGCTTGTTGAGGGTCTTCTCTTTCACTGATCTTTCGAAGCAAGATGTCTTTTCCCAAGGACTGGCCCCTCCTATCAACATGCCCCAGATATGTGAGATGAAGCTTCATCATTCTTTGCCTCTAACCCTTTGCCTCCATCTTGCACTCCGGTTGAACATTCTCCAAGACATATTTGGTTGTTCTTTTGGAAGTCCATGAGGTATTCAGAACTCTTCTCCAACAACAAAATTCAAAGGTATTGACCATCTATAAACTGCTTCTCTTGTCATCCTTATTCATTACCAATTTTCAGATGCAGAGGAAGTAGTTGAATAGAGTATGGCTTGAATTAGGTTTTTAAACTGACATAATTGCTCTTAAGTGTTGCAGACCAAGGTTACAGTATTTTTATAATTATTAATAATGAGACAGACAGCCAGGAATGAGATAGAACAGAGAGCATAAAGACAGGGGGCCAGCATTTCTTGACTGAAGGCCCCTGATTCCAGCTTCCCTGAATCTTTATTGAAAATCATCAGGAAGTAAATTACAAAGATAATTCAATGCAAAAGAAGCCAGGCTCTTTCTATTGAAAACCTGCTTGACTCAGGATGGAGGAGTCAGCAAATACAATGTAAAAATCCAGTAAACCCTTAAAGATTGCCTTGGTGCCTCAGGGTGAATTCCATCCTGAAATAGCATTCTGTTTATTACAAATATTTAGTATGAAATTTGGTTTCCCATACTTAAGCATTTTGGAGACATCCTTGACAGCAGATTTACCCAGTGCAACACCTTTTGCCAGATGGAACTGAAAGTGTTTATTGTGGGTCCAAATAAGATGAAATCACGGAAAATTTCAATCCTTTTCCCAATTTCAATCCTTTCTTCATCTATCATGATGCTGCTTATTGCTATAGTGGTAAGGATTTTTGTTTTATTGTTGTTGAGATGGAATTCACATCAAAGGCTGTGTTCTTTGATCTTCAAAGTGTTTCAAACCTTTCTTGCTTTCGGCAAGAAAAGTTGTGTCATTTGCATTTAAGTAGATTGTTGATGACTTTTCCTCATATCTTATCTCATCTTATCTTCTACATAAAGTCATGCTTCTCAAATTATTTGCTCAGCTTACAGATTGAATAGATATGAAGAAAGGATAGAGCCCTGATGCACACCTTTCTTGATTTTAAGTCATGCAACGTCTCCTTGTACTATTTAGACAAAAGCTTCTTAGTCTAGGTATAGGTTTCACATGAACACAATTTAAGTGTTTTGAGATTCACATTCTTCTCCATGTTATCCATAATTTGTTAAGATCCACATAGTCAAATGCCTTTGTACTGTCATATAACACAAATAGATATCCTTCTGGTATTCTCTGCTTTCCACCAAGATCAACTTGACATCAACAATAATATACTTGGTGCCATGGCATCTTCTAAGTCTAGCTTGGATTTCTAGACATTAGCCACTAGAGAGATGGAACTGCAATGAGATACCATCTCACTATGATGTAATGGCACTAGTTGTTGTTCTTGTTGTTAGGTGCCATCAAGTCATAGATGACTCATTGCGACCCCATGAATGAAACACCTGAGCACTGTTCATAGAGTTTCTGGAGGCAAGCCATTTCTAAAGTGGATGCTGCTCCTGCTGTGGACGCTGCTCCTGCTTCCAGGCTTGTTTTAATAGGGAAGCTCCATCAAACACTGTCCACCATGGATAAACATTATCATATTTGGCACATCAGTGTCACAGTGTTCACCATCACAGCAATCACAAGTTACCTCTCTATAGCAATGCACAGACCAGTGCTATACCACAAGAAGAATGTTTGACAGAAAAACAATTTTAACCAGGCCTGAGGGCCGCAGATTAAAATCATTCACCTTGGGCTTGGTGGCATAACTTTCTGTCCACTAGGCCAACATAGCTCTATGTCATTGTTGTTACTGTTGTTAGGTGCCATCGAGTTGTAGACAACTCATAGCGACCCTATGCATGAAACGCCTGAGCACTGTTCATAGAGTTTCTGGAGGCAAGCCATTTCTGAAGTGGATGCCGCTCCTGCTTTCAGGCTTGTTTTAATTGGGAAGCTCCAGCAAACACTGTCTGCCATGGGTAACCATTATCGCATTTGGCACATCAGTGTCACAGATGGCACTGGAAAAGAAAAACAACAACTACAAAAAACACCCAACAGAGAATAACAAATCCTGGTGAGACTATGCGGAATGAACTCTTATGTACCCCTGCTGGGATAGCTAAATGGTTCAAACAGCCTTTTGAACTTTGTTCTTGTATGGTTGATTGTACTGAGGAGTACATTCCTTTCAAAGGTTGTTGTTGTTATTATTATGTGCCATCAAGTTGTCTGTGACTCATAACAATGCTGTGTACAACAGCCCTAAACCCTGCTTTATCCTGTGTCAATCTTATTGTCTCTGACATACCCACCCCCATTACCCCAGTCACTGAATCAATCCATCTCATAAAAGGTCTTCTTCTCCTGCACTGTCCCTCCACCCTCCCAAGCATGAAATCCCTCTCCAAGGACTGGTCCCTCCTTACAACATGTCCAAAATATGTTAGATAAAGCTTTAGAATCCTTGCATCCAAGGAGCAGCCTGGTTTAACCCTCTCCAGTATGAACCAATTTGTTCTCTCAGCAATCCATGGTATATGCAATACTATTGTCCAACACCCTAGCTCAAAGGCATCAATTCTCCTTCTAATATTCCTACTCATTGTCCAGCTTTCAGATGCATAGCAAGTGATTGCAAAGACCATGGCTTGTATCAGGCACACCTTAGCCTCCAGACTGGCATTACTGCTCTTCAGTACTCTGGAGAGGTCGCTGCCAGCAGACTTTCTCAATGCAATATGAGGTTAATCTTTACCTTGATCCCTGGAGTGAATTCAAAACTTGAAAGGCCACCCTCTGGAGGATTTCTTCAGTTTTATCAGTAAGTCTAGGTTTTTTAAATGCTTTTTAATTTTGCTCTACTTCTTCACCCCCTCTTTCTCTGTAGAACTTTTTCTTGTAATCCTAACCACAACAAATGGTAGTGGTAGCCAGACACTAACTAGTTCTTCTAGACACAATAGAGGCTGTTTACATGATCCATTTGTCCTCTGGACTAACAGTTTTCTTGAGTCACTGATTTTCTTCACTCTTCTTTGTTCAGGGTGGTAGTGGTGGTTGTTGTTTTTGTTCCAATGAGTTGCCTGCAACGCATAGAGATCCTGTGTATAATAGCTCTGAACCTGCTCTATCCTGAACCAATTTCACTGTCTCTGACACACCTTAGTCACTGTATCAATGCATCTCATGCAAGATCTTCCTTTCCGGCACTGTCCCTCTACACTTCCAAGCATGATGTCTTTCACCAAGGTCTGGTCCCTCCTGGTAACGTGCCCAAAGTATGTGAGACAGAGTTTCAATATCCTTGCCTTCCAAGAGAAACTTGGTTTCACCCTCCCCAAGACAGAGCAGTTTGTTCTCTTGAGGGTTCAAGGTATGTTCAATATTTTTCTCCAGCACCACTACTCAAAGGTGTTGATTCTTCTTCTGTCATCTATAGTCATTGCCCAACTCTCTGACGCATAGCAAGTAATAGAAAAGACCATGTTCTGGGTCAGGCACATATTAATCCCTAGACTGGCATCATTACTCTTTAGCACTTTGGAGAGCTCGCTGAGAGCAGACTTCCTCAGTGCAGCCATTAGATTTTTACTTACATGTGTTATTAATTAATAACATTAATTTAATAAATTAATTAATAACATTGTTTCCTAATTCTTGTTTTATCTTTCTTTGATATGGGCACACATAAATATCTCTTCCAGTTGGTTAAACAAGTATCTGTATTATAAATTCCTTGGCATGGATGAGTATTACTTCTATTTGTTTAAATATTTCTATTGGTATTCCCTCAACTCTTGCAAATTTTTCTTTTTAACCAATATCTTCAGTACAGCTTGGACTTCTTCCTTCAATACCATTGATTCCGAGTATATGCAGCCTCCTGAAGTGGCTGCTCATCGGCCGGTTCTTTGTAGGACAATGACTATGTGTTCTTTCCATCTTTTTTTTAATTCTTTTTAAATTTTATTTTATATTGGTTTATTACAAAGTTTGAATACAGTGCTTTTCTCACAGGATCTTTCCCATTTCCTTCACCCTCCCCATGCATCAAATTGTATGACCCTATGATTAACTCCTCCACCCCACCCATCCTCACCCCTCTACTTCTACCTTCCCCTCCCCTTGAATTCTCATACTCATCTACAATAATGGTCTTATACAGTATTTGTCTTTAAGGGACTGAGTTATTTCACTCAACATAATGCTCTCCAGTCCCTCCCAAGTTAGAGAGTAATCTACAAAATGATTGTTCCTGCATGCTGCATAATATTTCATTGTGTGAATGTACCATAATTTCTCAATCCATTCCATTGTGTTTAGACATCTGGACTCTTTCCATGTTCTTGTGATTGTGAATAATGATGCTGTGAACATTGGTGTACAAATCTCAGTTTGTGCCTCAGTTCTCATATTCTCAGGGTATATTCCAAGCAGTGGGATAGCTGGGTCATATGGAACTTCTATGTTCAACTTTTTGAGGAAACACCAAACTGCCTTCCAGAGTGGTTGTACAATTTAAAAATTCCACTAACAATATCTTGTCACATCCTCTCTAACATTTATTATTTGCTGTCCTGTTAAACTTTGCCATTACTGCTAGAGTGAGATGGCATCTCATTGTGGTTTTGATTTGTATCTTTCTTATTGCCAGTGGTTTTGAACATTTCTTCATGTATCTGTTGGCCATCTGAATATCTTCCTCTGTGAATATTCTTTCCATATCTTTTGCTCACTTTGTAATTGGATTGTCAGCCTTTTTATTCTGGAGGCCCAGGAAATTTTATATATTCTGTAAATATTCATTATGAGACTCTTGTCTGAGATAGTATTGCCAAATGTTTGTTCTCAGTTGGTAGGTTTTCTTTTTAACCTGTTGGAAGTTTTTGATGTGCACAGGGATTTAATTCCTCAATTTTATCCTTTTCAGATTGTGCATTTCTGGCTGTATTTGTCAGTCTCTTTAGTAGACTAGACCTTCGAAGCTTGATCCCAGTTTGTCTCTTATGAACTTTATGGTTTTGGTCTTTGTTCCCTGGTTTCTTATCCACCTTAAGTTGATTTTTTTTGTGTGTGGTGTGAGATGTGGATCCTGTTTATATTTTCTGCAGGTAGCAGTCAAGTTCTTCCACCACCACTTTTTGAAGAGGTCATTTGTCCATTTGATAGGTTTTATTTCCTTGCCAAGTATCAGTGGACCATAGATAGTTGGGTCTATTTCTGGGTTGTCAACTCTGTTTCATTGGTCTATGTGCTTACCATTGTACCAGTATCATGCTGGTTTTGTTATTACTGCTGTATAATAAGTTGTGAGGTCAGGGAGTGCTTTGCCTCCCACTTCACTTTTGTTTCTCAGAAATGTTTTGCTTATTGGGGTTTCTTGCCTCTCCAAATAAACTTGTCAATTTCCCTTTTGATCTCCTTGAAAAATGAATTTGGTATCTGGACTGGGATTGCTTTGAACATGTAGATTGCTTTTGGTAGGATTGCCATTTTCACAATATTGATTTTTCCATCCAAGGACAGGGCACAATTTTCCATTTCTTTAGGTCTTTTATTGTGTCTTGAAGAAATATTCTGTAGTTTTCTTTGTATAGGTTTTTTGTATCTCAAATTGAGTTTACTCCCAGGTATCTCAATTTTTGGTTGCCTCATTAATATCACATGCAAGCAAGATTCTGTTGAAGATTATCTAAAAATGACTGGAATCAACAGAGAACTTTCAGATGTGCAGGCTGCATTTAGAAAAGGCTGTGTTCCCAGGGATATTATAGCTAATGTTAGATGGATATTGGCTTAAAGCAGAGAATACCAGAGGAATGTATATTTGTGTTTCATTTGCTATGCAAAGGCATTTGTGTGTATCACAACAAACTGTGGCTAAATCTAAGAAGAATGGGAATCCCAGAACATTATTTTACTTATTGTAAAACAATAAAAATAAAATAAGATTGTATTTATGCAAAACCTATACTTGGACCAGGAGGCAGGCTTTAGAACAGAGCAAGGAAACACTGCATGGGTCAATATTTGGAAGGGTGTATACCAAGAAAGTGTCCTATCTCCATACCTTTTCAATCTATGTGCAGAACAGATCATCTGAGAGGCTAAACTCTATGAGGAGGAGTGCAGCATCAAGAGGAAGACCCATCAACATCCTGCATTATGCAGATGACACCACCTTGCTTGCTGAAACTGAGGAGGACCTGAAGCACTTTTCCAGAACGTCAAAGACTGCAGCCTTTAATATGGATTGAAGTTCAACATCAAGAAAACAAAAATTATCACCACTGGGCAAATTGGCAGCATTATGATAGATGGTGATGGGACTGAGATTATCAACAGCTTTAGTTTTCATGGCTTCACAATCAACATTCTTGGTACCAGCAGCAACCAGGAACTCAAAGGATGAATTGCATTGGGAAAGTCTGAATTCAGGGATCTCTAAAGAGTACTGTAAAGCAATGATGTCAGTCTGGAGATTAAGGTGCTCCTTATCCAGGCCATTGTCTTTACAATTACTTGCTATGCGTCAGAAAGGTTGGCAATGTCTAGGAATGACAGAAAGAGAATAGAGACCTTTGAGCTGTGGTGCTAGAGAAGACTATTGAGTATACCACAGACTGCCAGGAGAAAAAAAAATGGGTTTGTCCTAGAGAGGGTGAAACAAGGCTACTCCTTGGAGGCAAGGATTCTGAGGCTTCTTCTGACATATTTTGGGCATGTTGCAAGGCAGAACCAGTCCTTGGAGAGGGACATCATGTTTGGAAGAGTGGCGGGACAACACAAGAGGGGAAGACCCTCCACGAGATCTATTGGCTCAGTAACTGGGTTAACAAGGGTAGATGTGTCAGAGACAATACAATTGGCACAGGATAAAGCAGGTTTCAGGCTGTTGTACATAGGGTCGCTGTGAGTCACAAGCAACTCCATAGCACAAAAAACCAACAACATTGTAAATGGTATTGCTTTCTTGGTTTCCTTCTCTGAGTTCTCTGTGTAACTATAGAGGAATCCCACTGACTTGGATATTGATCTTCTATCCTGCCTTTCTACTAAATTAGCTTACTAACTAACAATTTTTGTTTGTTGAATCTGGGGTTTTCTGTGTACACTGTCATGTTATCTGCATATAGCAATAGTTTTAACCATCTCTTTGCCAATATGGATGTCTTTTACTTCTTTCTCTTGTCCTATTGCCCTAACAAGCACTTCTAATAAAATATTGAATAGAAGTAGTGACAATGGGCATCCTTCTCTGGTCTCTGTTCACAAGGAAAATGCTTTTTGTCTTTCTCCATTAAGAATGTTGTTGGCTCGGCTTGCGCTGACACATGCAAGGTGGCAGACAGTGCGGAACTAAAGCATCAGACAACAGTCAGTGCTTTTGAGAAAACTGTTTAGCATTTGCATTGACACCACAACAAGTGCAGCAAATCAGTAGTTCCATGGATATTTCTGGGACCAAATGTGACTTTACAGTGAAGGTCCAGTTAAGGTTTTGCTTATCAGAAACCAGTTGTCCACAAGAAGATCACTTCCCACCCAATCTTTGTGTGAAAGTGAAGAATACAAAGCCTTGCAGCCTTCTGGGCTATCTTCCACCTACTAAAAATGGTGTGGAACCAAAGCGACCCTGCTGACCAATTAATATCACCTCGCTTGTCCGATTGGTCACAACAGTACCAAATGCTATTGTTGTTTCTTGGACTGCAGAAATTGGAAGAAACTATTCCATGGCTGTATAGCTTGTAAAACAGTTGTCCTCAACAGTTCTTCTTCAGAGATTACGAGCAAAGGGAATAAGGAATCTGGATCATTCTAAAGCTTTAATTAAAGAGAAATTGACTACGTATCCAGACAGTGAAAGAGCTACAACCAGCCTAAGGGTATCTCTACTATGTTCACTTGGTAAAATGCAACTGACGATTCTGTGTCGGGCCCTTACATGTTCTCATCTGCTATGTTTTGACACAACTCTTTATATTCAGATGAATGAGAAAAAAACACCTTGGGTTTGCCATGTCTATGATAAGAAGGCTCCATATGCATTATTTATGGAAATCTTAAAATACTGCACAGACTGTGATGAGATTCAGTTTAAGGAAGATGGCTCTTGGGCACCTATAAGATAAAAAAAGTCCAGGAAGTTTCTGCTTCTTATAATGGAGTTGATGGATGCTTGAATTCCACATTGGAGCACCAAGTGACTTCTCACCACCAGTCCTCAAGTAAAAACAAGAAAGTAGAAGTAATTGACCTGACCATAGACAGTTCATCTGATGAAGAGGAAGAAGAGCCTTCTGCAAAGAGGACCTGTCCTTCTCTGTCTCCTACATTATCACTTAATAATAAAGGCATATTAAGTCTTCCACATCAAGCGTTTCCAGTGTCCTGTGCCCCAAGCCTCCCTGCTGTAGACACAAGCTACATTAACACATCCCTTAACCAAGACTACAGGCATCCTTTCCACATGACACCCATGCCTTATGACTTACAAGGATTAGATTTCTTTCCTTTCTTATCAGGAGACAATCAGCATTACAACACCTTCCTTCTTGCCGTGGGGGCAGCAGCAGTTTCAGATGATCAAGACCTCTTACATTCGTCCCGCTCCACGCCCCCCCCCCATCTATACCTCCTCGCAGATGTTTCTTGATCATTTAAGTGTAGGAGGCAGTACTTCTCTGCCAACCACAAATGGAAGCAGTAGTGGCAGCAACCGCAGTCTTGTGTACTCCAACAGCCTGCAGGAGAGCCATAGCCACACGGTCATGAACCAGAGCAGCGCGGACACAGCATCCATCTTCGGCATCATACCAGACATCATTTCCTTGGACTGATCCCCCTGCTCCTGCTGCTCCCATTCCCACCCCAGATTAAATGAACACTTGGCAGAAAATAAAAAGAATGATGTTGGCTCTTGGTTTTGCATATATACATTTCACTATGTTGAGGAAATTCCCTTCTATTAAAATTTTGCTGAGTGTTTTTATCAAGAAGGGGTGTTGAATTTTGTCAGAAGTCTTTTCTGTGTATTTGCTTTGTTAATGTGGTGAATTATGTTGATTGTTTTTCTAATGTTGAGCCATCCTTGCATACCATTTAGGAATACCACTTAATCATGGTGAATTATTTTTTTATGTTTTTGGATTTATTTGTTAGGATTTTGTTAAAAATGTTTGTATCTACATATTATATATATCTATATATTTATAAGAGACAATGGTCTATAGTTTCCTTTCTTGGTAATATCTGCCTGGTTTTGGTGTTAGAATTATGCTTGCTTCATAGAATGACTCTGGGAGTTCTCCTGTTCTCAATTTTTTGAAATAATTTAAGTAGAATTGGTGATAGATCCTTTCTGAATGTTTGGTAGGATTCAGCTGAGAAGCCAGGACTCTTCTTATGGGGAAATCTTATGGGGAAATCTTTCTACGACCTGTTCAATTTCTTCTTTTGTGATGGGTCTGTTCAAGTGTTCTGTATCTGCCCTGTCACTATAAGTAGGGCATGAGTTTCAAGGAATTTGTCCATTTCTTCTAGGTTTTCAAATTTGTCAGAGTATAGCTTTTCATATTATGCTGATTATATAAATTTAACTTCATTTGATTCTGTTGTGATGTCACCTCTATCATTTCTTAATCAAGTTATCTGTCTTCTCTTTCAATTATTTTTCTGTTTTCTATCTCATTGATTTCAACTCTTGTCCTTATAATTTCTTTTCTTCTAGACTGTAGATTTAGATTACTGTTCATTTTTTTCTATTTGATGAAGGTGTTGAATTCGAGCATTAATGTTTCTTCTTCTTTTTTTTTTTATGTCTGTGCCTCTTGATATGAATTTCTCCCTGAGGACTGCCTTAGCTGTATCACAGAGGTTTTGGTATGTTGTATTTTCATTTTAATTTGTTTCAAGAAACATTTTTACTTTCATTTTTATTTCTTTTATAACCCAATTATGTTCTAGCAAAGATTTACTCAGTTTTCACATGGGTGGCTTTGTAAGCTTTACCCTCTGGTGGTTAATTTCTAGTATTATGTGGTCTGAAAAGATATTTTGTATAATTGTAATATTTTTAATTTGTTGAGGCTTGCTTTGTATCCAATATATGTTCCATTCTGGAGAATGTACCATATGTACTTGAGAAGAAAATCTATGGAATTTTAGTTTTAGTTGGGTGCAATACCCTGAATACATCCACTAGGTCAAGTTGACTGATTGTATAGTTTAGATCTTCTGCATCTTTGTTTAGTTTCTTTTAAGTTGACCTGTCCTTTAGTGATAGCAGTGTGTTAAAGTCTCCCACCACTATTGAGTTGCTATTTCTTTCTTCAATTCAGTTAACCATCATTTTATGTATATTGCAGGTCTATCATTTGGTTCATAAATGTTGACCAAGGTTATGTCTTCTTGATCAATTGTGTCTTTAATCAGTATGTAATGCCCACCCTTATTTTTTTCTATCTTATAATTTTTTTTACTCATGTACACAGCAAAACATAGAAGAATTCAACAGCTTCTATGCGTATCGTTTAGAAACATTGATGATGTTCTTTGAATTGTGCAGTTATTCTCATCCTCCTTTCTTTTTTAAAAATTTTCTACTAGTTTATTTACAAAATTTGAATACATTGTTATGGTGGTTTTCATTCTGAAATCTACTTTAACAGAAATTAATATTGCAACTCCTGCTTTTTTTGTGGTTATCATTAGGTTGGTATATTTTTTTTCCAGCTTTTGATTTTGAGTCTTTCTCCTCTATTGTGAGATGTGTCTCTTGTAGGCATCATATAGATGAGCTTTGCTTTTTTATCCATTCTGTTATTTTTTTTCTTTTGACTGGCATATTTACATTGTGTGTGATTATTGTCAGGCAAGGTTTTACTTTTGCCATTTTGCCATGTTTCTTTTTCTGTTGTTTCTGGTTTCTATCCATGTTCCTTTGGCAACTCCATGTGAAGGACTTCACTTAAAATTTCTTGTAGTTTTTGTCTCATTTTCATGAATTCCTTAAGTTTTGTGTTGTTTTTTTTCTTTTCTGAAAAGGATCTAATTTTTCCTTCACTTCATATTTGATGGAGAGCTTTGCTAGGTATAGGACCCTTGGCTGGCAATTGTTTTCTTTCAGCTTTCTATATATGCCATCCCATTGCCTTCTAGCTCGCATGGTTTCTGCTGAGAAATCAGAACTTAATCTAAATGTTTCCTTTTTGTAAGTGATTCTTTGTTTTTCTCACACTGCTATTAGAATTCTATCTTTATATTTTAATTTGGGAAATTTGACTATAATATGTCTTGATGTTTTTCTTTTTGGGTTTAGTCTATTTGTGGTGTTCACTGTGCTTCTTGAATGTAGATTTCCCCATTCTTCAGCATATCTTGGAAGTTTTCTTTTAGTACCTTTTCCAGAATCCCTTCTGTGTCTTCCCTGTCACGCCCATGTTCTGGAATTGCAATCATATGTATGTTTTTCCTTTTGATGTCATTCTGCATTATATTTTCATGATTACTGAGGCAGATTGCTGCTTTCTTTACATTATGTAAGTCTTCCCTTAGTAGATTTAGGTTGTTGTACCTAGATAATGACCCAGAGCAAGGAATGTTTTGTGACGGATCTATATATTTGTGTTCCCTTCTTGGCCTGAGGCCCAGGTTCAAGGTCCTGACATCAGTGTTTCTCCCAAAGTGTGCCACTCGCAAACCCACCAAACCAGAATGCCTCCATCTTTTTGATCTTGAGGCTTGATTTATTTTTTTTCTCCCTTCAGTCTTTTCGATTGGAAAATTACAAGTTTGTTCATCCTTTTTTTATTCTCTAACTCTGGATCTTTGCACATATCATTGTAATGCTAATTTGAACACCGCTCATTTGAGCCACTTTTTTATGCCTCTTCAGGTCTCTTACATCATCTTTTCTTCCATTGCTTTATCTTTTTTACAGTCTAGAGCAAGTTTAATAGTCCCTTCTGACATACCTTTTGGTCTCTGCTAGTCCATGTCTTTTTAATGACCTGTTGCTTTCTTCACATTTGATGCTGTTGATGTTATCTCACAACACATCTGGTCTTTGGTTATTAGTATATAATGCATCAAATCTATTCTTGAGACCTCTGAATTCATAGAGGATACAATCAAGATTATATTTTGGTCCTTGAGATCTTGTTTTAATTTTCTAAGTTTCAAATTGAACTTGCATTTGAGAAACTGATGGTTTGTTCCACATTTGGCCCTTGGCCCTATTCTGGTGATACTAAGCTTCTCCGTCATTTGTTTCCACAGATGTAGTTGATTTGATTCCTGTATATTCCATCTGGCAAGGCCCAGGTGTAGAGTATACATTAATTCTCACTTAAGCAAAGTGTTTACTCAACACAACTTTTATATTAGAGATGGTGCATAATCCAAGCAGTTAGTTATTTTCCAAACTTGCACGCTTCGTGGAGAAGATATAAGTCAATATAATGGAAACTTCCTACAATGATATTGTTTGCAGAGTTTATTATTGTCTCAGCCAACTTCAGAATCTTTACTAGAAATAGAACATTTTGAATATAAATTTTAAATGCTAAAACAGAATCCTTTAATTCTTCTAGCTTCTCTCTACTATAGACTGTGTTGTTGTTGTTAAGTGTCATCAAGTCGTAGATGACTTATAGCAACCCTGTGAACAAAAGACCTGAACACTTGTATAACTTTCATTGTTTCTCCAAGCTCATAGATAGAGTTTCTGGAGAAAAGCTATTTCTGAAGTGGATACCACTTCTGCTTCCAAACTTGTTTTAATTGGGGAGCTCCACCAAACACTGTTCACCATGGATAACCGTTATTGCATTTGACACATCAGTGTCACAGTGTTTAGCATCACAGCAACCACAAGTTACCTCTGTACAGCAAATGGACAGAGCAGTGCTATACCACTTACAAGAATGTTTGACTAAAGACTGTTAAAACCAGGCCTGAGAGCTGCAGATTAAAACCACCCACCTTTGCCTTAGGAGCACAACTTTCTTTCTTTTCTTTTTTTTTAAGAA
>NW_006399768.1:21503678-21510172 GCF_000299155.1 Elephantulus edwardii | reverse complement strand
ATTATTATTTATACCATCATTCACTTTTATATAATTATTTATATACATTGTTTCATTCATGTACATTTAATTTTATATAACCATTTCTGTCTCGTGTGTGTTTATTCTGATTTATTTAAAAAGTTTGAATACATTGTTTTTCACAAAATATTCTTCCCATTTTCTTCATCCCACCCACCCATCGAATTGTGCAACACTATATTTAAACCCTACCCTCCCATCCTCACCCCTCTACTTTCACCCTCCCCCTGCCTTGGATCCTCATACTCTACAATAATGGTTTTTTAAAGTGTTTGTCCTTGTGGGACTGAGTTAGTTCACTCAGTATAATGCTTTCCAGTACCTCCCAAGTTACACAATAAATTGCAAAATGATTGCTCCTGTGTGCTGAGTAATATCCCATTGTATGAATGTACCACAGCTTCTCAATCCATTCGTTTGTGGTTGGGCATCTGGACTGTTTCCATGTTCTTGCAAAGGTGATTAATGCTGCTATGAACACTGGTGCACAAGTTTCCATGTGAGCATCAGTTCTCATTTTTGGGGGGTATATTCCAAGCAATGGAATAGCTGGGTCATATGGAATTTCTATGTTCAGCTTTTTCAGGAAGCACCAAACTGCCTTCCAGAGTGGTTGGTTGAACAATTGTACAATACCACCAACAATGTAAAAGAGTTCCTATCTCACCACATTTTCTCCAACCTTTATTACTTACTATCCTTTTAAACTTCACCACTGCTACTGGAGTGAGATAGCATCTCATTGTGGTTTTAATTTGTATCTCTCTTATTGCCAGTTATTTTGAGCATTTCTTCATATTTCTGTTGATCATTTGAATATTTTCCTCTGTGAAAATTCTTTCCATGTCTTTTGCCCATTTTGTAATTGGGATTTCAGTTTTTCTTCTGGAGACCCAGGAGTATTTTATAAACTTTTGTTATGAGACTCTTGTCTGAGATAATATTGTCAAGTGTTTGTTCCCAGTTAGTAGGATTTCTTTTCACCTTGTTTGAAAAAGTTTTTGATGTGCACAGAGATTTAATCTTTAGAAGGTTTCATTCATCAATTTTATTCTCTTCAGATTTCTGGCTGTATTTGGCAGTCTTTTTATATCATACTAGGGCTCCTAAGCTTGATCCCAGTTTGTCTCTTACTAACTTTATGGTTTAGGGCTTTACTCCCAAGTCTCATACAAGTGTTTTTAAACTAGAAATCATTGATGCTTCAATATACACAAGATTTTAATTCTGTACTTTCATTTTAGTAATTTAAAATGTTACCAGTTATGTAAAGAAAAGTTTTAATGGGATATAGTTCATATTTTCATAAAAATGTCTTTAGCTTATTATGTCAATACTGTGTCAAAATGTGGTTCCTAAGAATTTATGAGAGTATAAAAAATGACAAAAATAATTTTTCTTAAATTCTTAAAGTTTGACAAACACCACTGTAATATAATCCAAACAAAAACCACTGCAACTTGTGACTTCACTGTGTTTCTAAGGTTGTAATTCTTTATGGAGGACACTGGCCATCTTCCTTTCATGGAAGGGCAGGTGGGTTCAACTTCCAACCTTTTCATTAGCTAGCTGTCCAATGTGTTCTGCCACCAGGGCTCTAATGTTGTTGCTGTGTGCCATTAAGTTGGAATCAATTCATAGATGACTCTCCAGAGGATTTTAAAAGGCAGTAAATCACACTGGAGGAAATTGCTCATCCTTCTCTGGCAGGGGAGATGGTATATTAAAAGCACTTCCTTTGGTATTGCAGTGCAGCTTCTTAATATTAGGCCACAAGAGCTACTTAGGGCTCGCCTATACACTTGTAATTAAAAGTCATTCTCTCTCAGTTCTTTTTTTTTTAAAAAATTATACTTTTAAATTTATTTTATTGTTGCACACTTTGATCTTTCATCCTTGCCCACCCCTCCCCCTCATTCACTTTTCTCATTGAAAAGTACAAAAAAAATTATTTCATTGTTATACAATTCCCCCTGTCCCAGTCTACTCCACTATGAAGCTTTCATTCTGAATTCTCACCATGACAATAATATCTAATCGTATATTCCTCCTAAAAGTTCTTTCCTTCATCTGTTTCAATGTAGTATACATTATTTATCTCCTCTTAGTATTCCCCTAAGTCCAACGTCAGTCCCGTTTTACAACAGTGGCACTATGCAGTATTTGTCCTTTTGTGGCTGAGATATTTCACTCAGCATAATGTCCTCCAGGGTCACTCATTTTGTATAATATTTCATGAGTTCCTTGGTTTTCAATGCAGCATAGTATTCCATTGTGTGAATATACCACATCCTCTCTAGCCATTCATTTGTTGATGGGCACTGGGGTTGTTTCCAACTCTTTGCTATTTTAAACAAAACTACAATAAACATGGGTGAGCGTATATCTACTTGGATGGCAGTTCTGGTTTCTTTAGGGTATGTTCCCAGTAGTGAGAATGGTATTTCTATTTCTAACTTTTTGAAAAATCGCCATACTGCCTTCCATAGTGGTTAAACCATTTTACACTCCCACCAACAGTGAATAAGGGTTCCAGTTTCTCCACAGCCTCACCACCATTTGTTGTTTGTTGTTCTGTTAAATTTTGCTATTCTGAGTGGGATGAGATGATATCTCATAGTTGTTTCGATTTGCATCTCTCTTAGAGCTAGGGATTTTGAGCATTTCTTCACGTGTTTGTTTGCCATCAGAATGTCTTTTTTGGTGAGTGTCTGTTCATATCCTGTGCCCATTTTTCAATTGGGTTGTTTACATTTATCTTGCTGTGATGCTTGAGTAGTTATAAATTCTAGATATAAGTCCCTTATCTCACATGTCATTATCAATTATTTTTTTCCAAGTCTGTGGCTTCCCTTTTTACCCTGTTGGGGATTTGCATTTTGGATTTTGCATAGGGATTTTGGATATGCATAGGGATTTGATTCTTAGAAGGTCCCATTCATCTATTTTATCCTCTCCTTGTTGTAGGGTTTTCAGGATGCTTGGAAGACTGTTAAAGTTGTGAATTAAGCCTTCTAGAGTTCTTCCAAGCTTTTCTCTAATGAAGTTTATAGTCCTTGGTTTTAGACTTCAGTCCCTGATCCATTTTGAGTTGGGTTTTGTGTATGGAGTGAGGTATGTGTCTTGTTGGAGTGTTCTACAGACAGAACACCAGTTTTGCCAAAACCATTTGTTAAAAGTCTGTGGTTTCTTCATTAACTGATTTCATCTCCATGTAAAAAATCTATTAACCATAAGTAGATGGGCTGATTTCTGGATTCTCAATTCTGGTCCATTGATCTGTGTGTCTGTTATTGTACCAGTACCACACTCTCTTGACCACCACGACAATGTAGTAGGATTTGAAATAAGGTAGTGAGATGGCTCCTACTTTGTTTCTCTTTGTTTTGCTTACTCAGGGCCTCTTTCCATTCCAAATGAAATTGGAGATTGCCTTTTTCATCTCATTGAAGAATGGAATTGGTATTTGCATTGGGATTGCATTGAACATGTAAATTGCCTTTGGTAGTATCATTTTTACAATATTAAGTTTTCCTGTCCATGAGCAAGGTGTATTCTTTCATTTTTCCAGATCGCTTTTTGTTTCTTATAGTAATGCTTTGTAATTTTCTTTGAATAGATCATTTGTGCTTTTGGTTAGATTTACTCCCAAGTATTTAATCTTGTGATTAGCTATTGTGAAGGGTATTGTTTTTCTTAGCTCCAGCTCTGTAGTCTCTTTGTCACTGTAGAGAAATCCAATTGATTTCTGAATGTTAATCTTGTGTCCTGCCACTTTGCTGAATTGGTCAACAATGTCCAGTAGTTTTCTTGCTGAGTCTTTAGGGTTTTCTAAGTATACAATCATATTTTCTGCATATAGAGATACTTTTACCTCCTCTTTGCCAATTTGGATACCTCTTGTTTCCTTCTCTTGTCTTGTTGCTATTGCTAAGACTTCCCATACAATATTGAATAGGAGAGTGAGCATCCTTCCTAGGTACTGTTCTCAAAAGGAATGCCTTTAATCTCTTTCCATTGAGAAAAATGTTGGCTCTCAGTTTTGCATATATATTTTTTACTATGCTGAAGAAATTACCCTCTACTCCTATTTTGTTGAGTGTTTTAATCAGAAAAGGGTGTTGGATTTTGTCATTGGGAAAGAGGGTGTACTATGCTTTTTGTGTGTGTGCATTAGCCTATAAATATCTATGAGATTGAGTTGTTTTATTGTGTGGTTTAATTCTTCTGCATCTTTGTTGAGTTTCTTTCTGGTAGTTCTATCTTTTCTTAAGAGTGGTGGATTGAAGTCTCCAACTTCTATAGTATTATTATCTATTTCCTTTTTCAGTTTTGTTCATGTTTGTTTTATATATTTTGCAGGTCTTTCATTTGGCACATTATATTTATTATTGTCATGTCCTCTTGTACTATTGGCCCTTTAAGCATTATGTAGTGACCTTCATTGTCGTTTGTGATGATTTTTGCACTGAAATTTATTTTATCAAAGATTAATATTGCTACTCTTGGTGTTTGGTTTTTTTTGTTGTTGTTGTCATTTGCTTAGTATATTTTTTTCTATCCTTTTATTTTCAGTTTTTCCTTTATCTTCATTTTTCAGGTGTGTCTCTTGTAGACAGCATATTAATGCATTTTAGGGGTTTTATCCAATCTGCTACTCTTTTTCTCATCAGTGGTACATGTAAACCATTCATATTCGGTGTGATTATTGAGAGGCAAGTTTTTATTGCTATCATTTTGTTGAATTCTTTTTGGTGTTGTTGCTAGTTACTTTGGTCCATCCTGCTTTCTGTGGCACCTCTGTAAGAAGGACATCTCTCAGTGTTTCCTACAATGCTGGATTTGTTTTTACAAACTCCCTTAAGTTCTGTTTTCCTGGGGATATCTTGATCTCTCCTTCGTATTTGATGGACAGTTATTCTGGGTACAGTTTTCTTGGTTAACAGTTGTGTTCTTTGAGTGTTTGATAGATGTCATTTAACTGTCCCCTTGCTCACATGGTTTCTGCTGAGAAATTGGAACTTAATCTTATTTGCTCTCCCTTATATGTTACTCTTTGTTTCTCCCTCACTGCTTTCAGAATTCTCTCCTTATCTTTGGTTCTGGCAAATTTGACTATGATATCTCTTGGTGTTTTCCTGTTGGGGTCTACTCTATATAGTGTTCTCTCAGCTTCTTGAATGTATATTCTCTCATTCTTCATTATGCCTGGGAAGTTTTCCTCTAGTAATTCTTCCACAACTTTTTCAGTGCCTTTACTTGCTTCTTCTTGTTCTGGGGTTCCGCTGATGTGCATGTTATTTCTCTTGATAGCATCCTACATTACTCTTAGGTTTTCTTCTTTTTCTTTCCTTTATGATTCTGCTTTTTGCTCTAGCAGATCAGTATTGACAATTCTATCTTCTGTTTCAGTGGTTCTGTGTTCCATCTCTTCAACTCTGCTCATGTGCCCCTCCATCATGTTGACAGCATCTGAAACATTGGACCTCATATTTTGGATTGTTTTTCTTGTTTTTTTCAGAGCCTCTAATGCCTCGTTTGTTTTATCTGCATTATTTTGGATTTTTTTTTTAACTCCTCATGGGTTTTGCTTGCAGTGTCCTGTAATTCTTTAAGTTTTTCTTTCACCCATTGAAAAGATTCAATCATTGTTCTTTTAAATTCTATGTCAGGAAGTTCCATCAGACTTTCTGGCTTCAGGAAATCCATTGACACTTTGTCACGTTTTAGGGGTGATATTTTGCTTTGGGTTTGTGTAGGGTGTGTAATAGCTTGCTTCTTTTGTGACATTACTGTGGTTGAGTTTTTTCAAGCCTGAGGTGATGATATATTCTTGATCTGAAGTCACTGCTCCTGAAGAGGGTTAGGCAGGCATGTGCACGAATGCATGTGCAGATGTACGCAAGGGTGGGTGTGGGACATGCACACAGACACATGTTGGGGGGTGGGAGGGCATGCATGAGGGCCTGAATAGAAAGCCAGAAAGCTATGGTTTTCCCTTCAAGAACTGTGTCTGCCACCCCAGTCTAGCTCCAGCTGTCTCACTCCCTCCTGCTTAAGTTGAAATGGTCCCATTTGGTCCAACAATCAGCAGTGATTCCCCCACTAAGTACCTCACTCAAATTCCCACTGTCCTGCTTGGTCCTGTTCTAGCTCACTGCTCACCACTGTGACTCACTGCTCCCCACCGAGGCTCCCTGCTCCCTGCTGAGGCTTGCTGCTCCCCACCAAGGCTCACTTTTCCCATGGTTCCCAAATGAATTATTTTAATAATAATGCTCACTCAAATTCCATCTGTTACTTGCTCTGTGTGTGTACATCTGTGCACATTGCTCTGTACACACCACTCTGCCAATAACTCTCTCAATTCTTTGAGCTTCAAAACAACAGCCCTAATATTTTGTAATATTTCCTTGACATTAAATAAAAGTCCCCAATTGTCAGGATTAAGTTTGATTGTCAAGACCTTTATT
>NW_006399768.1:21495906-21502183 GCF_000299155.1 Elephantulus edwardii | reverse complement strand
CAGGATACTGGGAAGACTGTTTATGTTGTGGATTAAGACTTCTAGTGTTGTTCCTAGCTTTTCTGTAACCAAGACCTTTATTTCTGTTTCATGATTTGTACACAGGTTTACCATCTCTCAGGACTGAATTGACTGCACCCAACAACAAGGCACTTTTTGCTGTCACTTTGCCATACTATAGTAGCTTCTGTGCTGTTACAATGCTGAGCACTACATCACTGGTATTTCAAACACCAACAGAGTTACCCATGATGAACAAGTTTCAACAGAGCTCCCAGCTCAGGAAGAAATGCCTGGAAATCAGTCAACATGGAACTTACAGATCAGAATATTGTCTAACATAGTGCTGGAAGATGATGAGCCCTTTATTTTGGAAGGCATTAAAAATACAAGTGGAGACACATCATCAGGAAAGACCAATCACTTAGAAAATGACATCAAGCTTGGCAGAGAATCAGCATCAATGAGAGAAACCTCAGTGAGAGGACACCACAGCCACAGCAATGGACACAAATACAGCAATAACCAGGAAGATAGTTCCAAGACTGGGTGACATTTTGTTCTGCTAGACATAAGACTGTCTTGAATCATAGCTGACTCAATGGCAAATTACAGCAACAGAAGCACTTTTCTTTTTCCACAGAAAGTTTTTACATTCACCAAGAAATAGATGGCATAGTTTTCCTCTTTCAGGACTATAGTTTTCCCATTGTTATTAAAGGTATCAGAGATAATGAGGATGAAGCATGATAGGACAGGGTTCACATTGGTGTTTATAGGGCACATAGTTGTTCACTGTGAGTTGTATGCAACTTGAGGGCACCTCAAAACAAAATAAGATAAACATTATGAAAGTGTCTAAAAAGATTTACATTGCTGCCCTGACAAAAATCAATGTAGAATTATACAAGTGTCATGGCCGCTTTAACAATTCAACCAAACACATGATATGTAGGATAAAATCCAGCTAAAAAGTTTTATTCTCAATGTCTGACAGTTAGCTTGAGCTGAATCTTTGTAAGGAAACATTAAGGCGTAAGACAAAGAATTTAAATCTGTCTTGAATCTCTTGAGTCTAGAGACTTACTTGAAGCCTGGCCTTTGAACTTCATTATTCCTTTAACCTGAGTTACCTGTTCCCCCCTTTCTGGTGGATTAGATCCCATTGTGCATTTCATAGCCATGAGCATCACCAAATCTGAGAAACTTACTAAGCATTCATCCCAGGACGTGTATCCCTCAGTATATGCTCAGTCTCTCTTCTCTCTTTCCTTCTGTTCTCCATTCTACTCACATTGTCACACTGCATTCCAATTGTATCATTGCCTCTTTGCTTGACCATCTCCCTGAATTCTTTGAGGTGAGGGCCCATCTTTGCCATCTTTGCTCTATGGGCTAACTGACACAGAACTGAATTAGTGGGTGGATGGGTATGGATGGGTACAAGGATGAATGGATGAAAGGATTCAGGAGCTGATACAAACTATCTCATATTTACAGTCCCTTTCATAATATTTTATGCTTTTAGAAATAAAATTTCCCTTCAATTAAGGCTGATGAAAATCTTTGTACTGATCAATCTTGAGCTACAGCCCTCATGCCAGAGCAGTATCTCAGGGGAATTTGGTAAGAAACACAGATTTGATCCAGCCTCCCAACTCAGCCACAGGAGCTGCTGTGGGCAGGTGGGCACAGGAAACATGGTCAATGATCATGCTATCTGATCCCCTTAACCCAAAGTCACCCGAGGAAGCAACACGAAACAGCCATGGACAGCCTGGCATGAGAGAGGGACCCCTGGGAGAGAACCATTCACTCATGTCCAGGGAGGGGGGACAGTCCCATGGCAGAAAGCCCAGCCAAGCTCGCCTGCTAAGCTCTTTGTAGTAACACAAATCTAATCTTGCAAGGATCTGACTGCATGCTAATTTTGGGAAATAACTACCCACAGAAGAAACATACTTTCACATCACCCTCTGAAGCTCTGATGGGGAAACAAATCAAGAAGTTAAAATGGCGTCCTCATGAATTAAGAACCTACTCCATTATTTGAGATTTCTGTACATCACCCTTAGAGTGCTGGTAGATTTTTTTTTTCCTGTTATCACTATTTTACAGAGTAGGGGAGTAAAACTCAGAGAAGGTAAATCAGTTGCTGTCTAATCTCAAGGAGTAAAACTAGAATTCAAACTCAGGTCTTTCTTATCTCTAGCTGAAACTTTTCCATTTCCTTTAAGGAAAAACTTTAATATATGGATAAATCTCATTCCCTGAGCAGGGGGTTGGGGGTGGGGTGGGACCATAATTCTTCAAATTCTGTAATAAGGCCATTTTAATAAATGATAGGTGGAGGTTTTGAAAGCTCCCTTTTATCCTGACTCAGTGAAATAGTGTCGCCTTTGGAGAGGGTCCAGGGAAGCTTTTTCTCCATGAACAGGTGGAGTTCTTATTCCCCTCATCTGCACACACACTGTTTAGGTAGTGAAACCTGCTATTTTTGGTCATTGCTTCTGAGCTGGGAGCAGATGTATTAACTGATAACAAGGGGCTTATGAAAGAAAAGATCACAACAGAAAATATCCCCGTGACTTGGGGACTTCCTTTGCAGGGTTATTTGTGCACAAAATCTCCTGAAAACCCCCTTTGCACACTGTTTTCAGGAAATCAAAATGGAACAAACCTGTTTAGACAACAAAGAGCCTTTGTGTCCACAGAGATGCTACGTGTGGACCTGATACAGCAGGTGTGTTTCAATAGGAAGGAGGCGGTCCAAGCCCCCCTCCCATTAGCCCTCTCCCACCTTGTGCCCTCCCTGTCTCGGTGCCCAAAGGACCTACATGGCTTGGAGTTGAAGTGATCACCCCCTGAAGTTGCAGACTAGCTGAGACTCTGTGACCACTTGCTGCCTATAGGGGTCCCTCTCTTTACTTCTTGGGAAAGAAAGATCTGTAAGCATATGACCTGTGCTCCTCCATGACTTCAGAGTCTTTAGAGTTGAAGCAGGCTGTTCTTTGACTTCCAGCTCCACATAGCTAATCTGAGTTGCCTGAGAGGGCCTCCCCTCCTTGGCCTCAGAAGGATGCCCATCTTGGTAGTAAACCTCTCTACTAGTCCTTAAACACAATCTCTGTATAATCATCCTATTAGACTGGGACCATGATTCCCTGGGTCCTAGGACTGAGCATAGACATTTGGTTCATTTGGGTTTTTTTTAAAATACATAGCTTTACTTGCTGTTGGTAGATGCCCTTTAGTTTATTCCAACTCATAGTGACCTTGTAGTCTCGAGAATGAAACACTGCCTGCTGTTTTCACAATTGCAGTTGTGGCTGAGACCAATGCTGCAGTCACTCCATCTCCTTGAGGGCCTTTCTCTTTTCTGCTGAGCTTCGCCTTACCAAGCATGATTCTCTTCTCCAGGATGAAACTCTTTCCCCTGCAGCTATTGCTCTCCATTCCAATTTCTAGCCTCACAAATTTTGAGAAAATAAATTCCTTTTTGTTAAAGCTACCCTTTTGTGTATTTCTGCTATAGCAACACTGTTGCTGCTGGTATTGTTAGGTGCCATGAGTCAAGTATGACTCATAGTGACCCATAATGACAACAGATCTGAACCCTGCCCTATCCTGTGCCAACCTCATCATCTTTGACATACTTGAGCCCATTGTCATAGTCAATGTGTCAATGGATCTCATCGAGAGTCTTCCTCTCTCATTGACCCTCTGCCTTTTCAAACATGCTATACCTTTCCAAGGAATAACTTCTCCTATTACCATACCCAAACTATATGAGATGAGGCATCACTATCCTTGCCGCTAAGGAGCACTCTAGCTGCACTTTTCCCAAGACATTTCTATTTGTTACTTTGACAGCCCAGGGGATATTCAATACTCTTGTCCAGAACCTCAACTCAAATACTTCACTTCTTCTTCTGTCATCCTTATTCATTGTCCAAGTCTCAGATGCACAGCAAATTATTGAAAAGGCCCACTAGACAATGGCAATCCCATCAATCATCTCTTTCATAAGAGTCCTGAGTTCTGCGCCCATGTGAGAGTGAGACTTTCCAGGGCTTTGTCCTTGGCACACTGCCACCCTTGCTCAATTCCTATCTTAGCCCAGAATATCAGCTATTATTTACTCATCTTTCTTAAAACTCTCTGGTCACAAATTTTTCACGGGCTCCAGACTCATAAAACCATAGGGATGTATCACAGGGCCTTAAACTCAACATGTTTAAAAGGCACCCTTTCTATTTCCCAAAGTAATGCAATCTCTCTCTGCTGCTTCTCTGGTTCCTTTCCTGGTTGAAGAATCATTGCTGATTCATGGCGAAATTTCCTGTTTGCTTTCTGTGTCACCAAGCCCTTAGTGCTGCCTCCTCCACCATATGCTCCTGCCTGACCTGACCTGAGATTATGCCTCCAGGACTCATCTTCACTTTAAGAATATTCTAATTGGTCTCTCTCCCTTTAACTCATTCTCAATTCAAACCAAGTCTTCCCTTATAAATACTCCTAAAGTCCTTTCCCTGGAGGACAAAGCTCTTTTTCATGGAATGTAAGGTCAAGCCTTTGTCACACAAAGGGAAGTTAGTCACACCCATCTTAAAATGTTCCCCTGTCTTGCTCTGTACCTCTATGCTCTCCCTCCTGTCTGATTTCCCCATATTTCTTTCTCGATCATGTTTGCTAGCTCATCCTTCTATCCTCCACTTCCAAATGTTGGCAGTGCTCAGAGCTTCGTGGTGAGCGCTCTTCTCTGCCTCAGCCTTACCTTTGTTCTTCTAATTCCCTGGTGATTATCTCATACCCAGAACTTTAGGAATCACCAGAAAGTAAATTACTCTCCCTTTACATCTTCCTTTCAGACCTCTGAGCATCAGACTCATATGCAGCTGCCTACTACTCAGAAGCCTAATAGTGTCTCAGATGCAATACATTCCACATTGAACCCTTGTTCCTTCCATCCCTTCTCTGATCTTTCCCACATCAGTGCATATTACCACCATTTACTTAGGGGATAAAGCCAAGATCTAGAGTGTCACCTTCTTTCTCAGTCATCTAATACTATGTAATTTTTTAAATTCCATTAAGTGAGTGGTTTTTAAAGAACAGACATTTATTTCCTTAGGAATTAAGATTTCCGGAAATAGGATGTCTGAATTCAGGATGCGACAGGGGGACGGCGTGTGTGTGTGTGTATGTGTGTCTTTCTTTGTCTGTTTTAGCTTCTAATCACAACCAATGAGCCTTGATGTTCCTGGCCTTGTACCTACATCTGCAGTGTATCTGTCTTTATGTGACACCTTCCCCTCACATGTGCCAGTGTGCCTCCGTGGCTGGTCTGCTGTAATCACTCAGAAGTGATGAGGTTTAGAACCTGCCCTACTCTAGTATGACTCCCTTAACATAGCAAAAGAAACCCACTATTTCCAAACATGGTTATATTTAGAGATACAAGGGTTAGGATTTCGACTTGTAATCTTGGCATGTTGATGCAGTTCAATCCTTTACACCTTTTATCCCTCATCCTCACAGACAGTGCATCATAGATCTTGCCAGTTCAACTTCCAAGAAACACACCCTGGAGTCTTCCTATTCTTGGCATCTTTGCTGACACTTCCCTGGAGTAAGCAATATCATTTTTACTACAAGAACCACTGCTCCACCAGTGCCTTCCAAAACTCATAGTACTCATCTAAACCACACTTTGGCTCATGTTAGTGCTCCAGGTCTCAGCAACAGAGATCTACAATAAAGTACAATAAGGCTAATGGTCTAATCTCAAGTCAGAGTCTGTGTCACGTGACTTCCACCCACCTTGTGACCTCACTTGACCCCATATGCCACCTTGCTCCCATTTTGTCTCTTATGATCTTTATGGTTTGGGGCCTTACCCTTAGGTCTCTGATCTACCTTGAGTTGATTTTTGTGTACGATATGAGATATGGATGGATCCTGCTTCAGCTTCCTGCATGTAGAAGTCCAGTTTTGCCAGCACCATTTGTAGGAGAGATTACTTCAATTTGCCCATGGATCTCCTGACACTGGCCTTAGCTGGATTCCTGGAACCAGCATGGCCAAACCATCAGCCTTTACCCTCACTGTTCTAAACCTGGATTCATCTACATTCCCACAAATTCAAAACTTTGTAGGACAAATCATCTTCTCAGAGAGATCAAGACCATCCATTCATTTATAACCATTTTGCTTTCCCCCCTTTTCATTGTCATTATTTTCTGTCTCCCTACCCTAAGCTGTAAGAAGGACAAGG
>NW_006399768.1:21420021-21495671 GCF_000299155.1 Elephantulus edwardii | reverse complement strand
TTTTTATGAGACTGAGTTAGTTCACTCAGTCTAATGCTCTCCAGTCCCTCCCATGTTAGGTAGTAATTTACAAAATCATTGTTCCTGCGTGCTGCCTAGTATTCCATAAGTGAATGTACCATAATTTCTCAATCTAACCTCAGGGCCTAGCCCCCTGCCACACACTTAACAAGCAGCAGCTCAGTGCAGTGAATCATACCTTCACTCACTCCTTGCTGCCGAGTCCAAACCAACTCACGGCTGACTCCCCACTGAGTTTCCAGGCCAGAAAATGGAACAAAATCCTGTCCATATTCCTCCTGTAGAGCTGCTGGTGGATTTGAATCACCAGAGGGGTACTCTATTTGGGTTAGCAGTGCAATTCCCTACAAACTATGCCACCAGAGCTCCCTTGGTACAAGAACTAGTTCAATAAATGATGACTCTGAATGGCTGCTGCCATTCCCCATCAGCTCACCCTCCCTTACCTTCCCACATGGTCCAGGAAGATGGGCCACAGTGGTCCTTAGCATGGATACCACAAACCACCTGCCTCTGCTCGGGGACTTCCCTGGGGGTCCTGCACTTCACCCTCACCCTCCATTCCCATCTCCAGTGCCAAGGTGAATGTCTGGAACATGGCAGATGCTCAGTTCAGGTTTGCGTGGAGCTCAATCTCTTTTGCAGAGGAAAGGAAAAGTTTCTGCCTGCTTGGGCATCAGCTGGGCTGTGACTTCCTGCCAAAGTCAGCAGCATGAAGCCCGTGGAGCCCGGAGTTGGCTCTTTGGCTCCAAGCAGGTGTGTCGTCTCTCAGTCTCAGTTCCTAACACATGAAGCCACTGTGTCACCTGAGGTGCCAGCCACCCCGGGCTTCCTTGAGTCCCAGACACTCCACTCCTCAAGAGAAGGTTCCTGGGCTGCCCCCAATTGCAGTGGCTTTCCCATCTGTTAACAGGAACTCAACTCAGCTACAAAGGGTGTGAGCCTGGATTAATATTTAGAAAGGATTTATAAATAAAGAGCTCAGTTAATCCTGAGATTGAGGTCTTTTCATTTCTATTTGTGTAGTAGGTGGAGGCTGTCCCCTGGTTCAGACATTGTCCATAATCTTCCGCACAAACTCCTTTGCTGGTGCAGTTTCTGACTTTACAGCCACTAAACCACATGGGCTTAAGTGCAGTTGGCGCCACTGCTCAGAAGCCCACAGCCAGATGCAGGTCCTGAGAAGAGAGGCCTGTGCTACGCTAACAGAGGGGTGGAACAGGTCTCTGTCTTCAAAACAAGATGGAGAGGAGATTCTGGCTTCCTGACTGCTGCTTTTACATTATAAAATAAGCTGCTGGAATTTTGGCTTGATTAGTTAATTCTTTGCTCTACCATTTGGCAAGCTAATTGGTTTATTTATGCCTCAGATTGCTTATCTGTTAAAGGGAGGTAATAATAGTGTCTTCATCATTGGATCGCTATGAGGATAAAGAAGAAAACGTATACAAAATCCCTAGCCTACTGCCCTGCAATCAATATTCAACAATATTTACTCTATTACAGAAACCCTGGTGGTTCTGTGGGTAAATGCATTTGGCTGTTAACATAAAGGTCGGCAATTCACATCCACATCCACCAGTTGTTTCATAGGAGGAAGGTAAAGCAATCTGTTACTGTTAACATTTAAAGACTTGGAAATCTTATGGGCAGCTCTGCTCTGTTGTAGAGGGTTGCTATGGACTGAAATTGACTCATTAACAGTGGTGTTTGACTATTATGCTATATGCTGTTCTCTGTCTTAGAACTGACATGACAGGGTGTTCCCTTCCTTGTCCAGAGTTGAGATCTCACATTATTTGTTACACATTAGTCCTTTTAAAGTGTGGAATGAAATCTCAGTGAGGCCTCAAAAGATAGAAGTATCAGATAGCTGGAATTTCATAATCACTCCACCTACACATGTGTGGCTTTGAAACAGGCTTTCAAACCAGTGCTGGCAACCCACACATTCTTCTACACCAGCACATGACAGGTGAGATCAAATAATACTGAGAGGGCTCTCACACTTCCCCTCTTAAATGGAAGAGATGAGACATCCCAGAGGCATACTCAAACCAGGCTGGTTATGTGAGGGGGGTGTGTCCTGGGTGTGCACACTCGGACAACCACCCCCTGGTCTGGGAACTGGAGGGAGGGAAAAAGGGGCCTTCTAGAAGGTCATTCCAGAAAGCCTCAACATATGTTCATGGGCCCTCAGTTCCTTAAGCATAGGGTCCTGAGGGAAATGGGCAAAGGCAGTGGGTAGCTCTTGGTGTTGACTACCCAAAGATCCCCTGAAATAGGAAGTCACTTGGCTATATGATTGAAGATCAAGGCCCACACGTTAAAATTGACACAGTAATATATAGGCACTGTTGACCTATTTTATAGGAAGATGTGCATAGAGCCTAACGGCTACACTCTGTTAGCAGTGAGCTTCAGAAACCATCTGGAGGGTCAGTTATTAGTCATTTCAGACACTTCAACAATGAGTTCGAGCTTTCATACAGGCATACCTTGTTTTATTGAGATTTACAACTATTATGTGTTTTATAAATGGAAGGTTTGTAGCAACTTGGCAACGAGCAAGTCTATTGGTGCCATTTTTTCCCACAGTATATGCTCACTTTGAGTTTCTGTGTCACATTTCGATAATTCTCACAATATTTCAAACGTTGTCATACTGCTATTGCACACTAAATAGACTACAATGTAGTGTAAACATAACTTTTATATGCACTTGGAAACCAAAAAACTCGTGTGACTCATTTTTATTGCTGTGGTTGCTTTATTGTGGTGGCCTGGAACAGAACTGGCAATCTCTCTGAGGTGTGTTTGTAGTTTATACTTGCTTATGTGTTTATATTTCTTTCCTTACAGTCTCTTGATGCCCACTTCCACCACATCACCACTCTCTCTTTTTTTTTTATCTAATTGGCAAAGACTGGTTCTTTTTCCTTTCCCTCTTCCTAAAATTGTTAAATTTTAAAATGGTTTTGAGGGAGTTACTGATAGGTCCCCTTGAGTTGACTACAACTCCTAGCGACCCTCTGAAGAAGGGATCTGAACCTTGCCTTATCCTGTCCATTTGCAGCATCCCTGCTGCCCTTGAGTTCATTGTTTTAGTCACTGTGTCAATCATTGTTTCAGTCACTGTGTCAATCCATATCATTAAGGATCTTCCTTTTTTTGGCCAACCCTCCGCCTTTTCAAGCATCGTGTAACCCTTTCCCAAGAATTGGCCTCGCTTAACAGAATGTTCAAGTAGCACCCAAGTTCAAGTTGCACTTTCTCCAAGTCATATCTGTTATTCTTTTGGAAATCCATGGGGTATTCAGTCCTATGGCTCTGTAACTCAAAGGTCTTGATCCTTCTGTCATCTTTATTTATTAGCCAACTTTCAGATGCATAGGAAGTAACTGAAAAGACCATGGCTTGAATCAGGTGCACTTTAGCCTTTAAATTAACTTGAGTCAGTCTCCACTCAAGGGCACCTAACAACAACAGAAAGGTAGAGGGGGCTACAGCTATATTTCAGACTAGCCATTCTGAGCAAAAACAGCCAACACCGAGAAGTGACAAGGGAATGGGATGGGATTGTTATTGTTAGTTGCCATTGAGTCAAGTACTACTCCTAGCAACGATGAACGACACATCTGACCCCTGTCCTATCCTGTGTCATCCTTTTCATCTCTGACACACTTCCACCCATTGCTGTAACCACTGTCAATCCATCCCATTGACGGTCTTCCTTTCTTTGATACTCTCCGCATTTCTAAGCATAATGTCTCTTTGCAAGGAATAGCCTCTTCTAGTAGCATACCAAAAAAATATGTGAGACATCCTTGTCTCCAAGGAACGCTCTGGCTGCACTTTTTCCAAGATGCATCTGCTTATTCTATTGGCCAGCCTAGGGATATTCAATACTCTTCAAAATCACAACTCAAAGCCATCAATTCTTCTGCTATCCTTATTCGTTGTCTAGCTTTCAGATGCACAGCAGCAGGTGATTGAAAATATCATGGCTTGAACCAGATGCACCTTAGTCTTTATTTTTTGAAATAAAATTTTAATTGTGATTTTAATGAACATTTAAAGAAAAGTTAGATTTTCATTCATTCATCGTTGCACATTTTATCTCCTCTCTCTTCCTTCCCTCTCCCCTAGTTCATTTTTTAATTTAATATTCATTAATTGTGCACTTTTGTCTTTAAACTGACATTACTTCCCTTCAAGACTTTAAAGAGGTCCCTGACAGCTGACTTGCCCAATGCAGCATGTCTCCCGACCTCCTGACTCCTGGTGCCAAGGGTATTGATTATGGATCCAAGTAAGATGAAATCATTAACAACTTTTATCATTTTCCCATCTCTCATGATGTTGCTTATTTGTCCAGTGGTGAGGATATTTGTCTTGTTGATGCTGAGATGCAATCCACATTGAAGGCTATAGCCCTTGATCATCTGCAACAAGCACTTCAGGTTCTCCTTGTTTTCAGCAAACAAGGTCGTGTCATCTGTATAACACAAGTTGTTGATGAGTCTTCCTCCACTCCTGATGTCACATTCTGCTTTATAAAGCCCAGCTTGTTGAATGATTTGCTCAGCATACAGATTGAATAGGCATGAAGGAAGGAGTAGGGGGGGAACAATGAGGTCTAGCCTGCCCTTCTGCCTTCTCTACAGCCCTGAGGCTGAACTTCACTGGTGAGCATGGGACTAGCCAAAGACTCAGGAGTTTTAGAGCTGAGCCCCTGGATAAAAAGCCAAGTAGCTGGAATTGAAATGCCAAGCTTTCCTGTGCTTGAAAATTAGTAGGGGAGCTTCCTGCCTCCAAATCCTGTGCAGCCCCTTTGATGGCCTAGTAGTGGGTAAGAAGTCCTGCTGCCAAGTCAAAGGTTGTTGTTGTTGTTATGTGCCATCGAGCCGTTTCCGACTCATAGTGACCCTATGCACAACAGCCCTAAACCCTGCTCTTTCCTGCGCCAACAGCACCGCCTCTGACACACCCATCCCGATTACCCCAGTCACTGAATCAATCCATCTCATAGAGGGTCTTCCCCTCCTGCGCTGTCCCTCCACCCTCCCAAGCATGATGTCCCTCTCCAAGGACCCGTCCCTCCTGGCAACATGTCCAAAGTATGTCAGACGAAGCCCCAGAATCCTTGCCTCCAAGGAGTAGCTTGGTTTAATCCTCTCCATGATGAATTTGTTTTCCTGGCAGTCCATGGTACATTCAGTACCCTTCTCCAGCACCACAGCTCAAAAGCATCCACTCTCTTTCTGTCCTCCCTAGTCATTGTCCAACTCTCTGATGCATAACAAGCGATTGCAAATACCATGGCCTGTATCAGGCGCACCTTAGTCAAAGGTAGGCAGTCCAAATCCTCTAGCTGCTCTGAGAGAGAAAGAGGAGAAACCTCCTCCCATGCAATCTACAGCCTCTGAAAACCTGCTGGAGAGTTAGCTGTAAGTCCATTTCAACTTAACAGCAATGAAGTGGTGAGAAGGTTTGGGCTTAGGGAGCTCCGGTGGCCTCATCCTTATAGAGGCGTGTTACTAAACCAAATGCTGCTGTCCTTCTCTGGACGTCTGTATCCACCAATTGACTCCCATGGAGAAAAGTAGGCAATCTCCTCCTGTTTACTTTACAGCCTCTAAACTCCTGCTGGAGGGTCAGCTACGAGTCTATTCTAGCTGGGCAGGTTACAGAGATGCACTTGAGTCAGTAACAATGCAAGAGAACCAACTTCATTTTGGGCATTTTGCAAGTTGTTGAATCCAGTCTTCATTAAAATACTGAATTATGTAAGTTTACTTTTCCTTCTTTTGGGAAAATTTTCATGCTCTTTCTAGAAAATTTAGACAAATTCAAGCAATCAAAGTGAAGAAAATCTCTCACAAGCATGCTGAGGTAACTGGATATTCTGGTGCACCTTCGGGTCTTTCTCCCACACCTAGATGTCAATCTTGACACCTTTCTGGAATACGGGACTCTTGTTTGCTAATTCAGTCATGATTTGCCACTATTTTGCATGGACTTCAAGCCTTTGAATGGGTTTATGCCTTTTACCTGGAGCTTATTAGCCATGTTTTGACATCTGGGCAGCTGGTTTCATAATGATTGTGGCAACGCAAATAGCATTTATAGTCTTGGCATCCTGTATTTGCATTCATTACCATCTAGCAGTTCCACCTAAGCCACTTAGCAGGCAAATATTTGTTGAGCACATATTAGATACATGGGCATTGTGCTGTGGGGACTATAGGGGTAAGCCAGGCATCCTCTTATTAATGAGCTCATAGTATTAATAATGAGAATTCCTATTAAGCAGTATAAGAAACATTAAGAAAATTAAACTATAGGTTTTTATTTTAATAAAACCGGCGGCAGAAACCCCTTTGTTGTCTTCACATGTCAGTGATGACAGGGAGCCTGAGAACTTGGGGAAGGGTTACTCTCCAGTCAACCCAGCCCAGAGTGCCTGCTGGGGAAGGCTGGGAGAACGCTGTCGCCCTGGTACCTGTCTATCTCTCAGCAGTGTGGACTCTGGTGTTTTAAAAGCCAAAGATCCCAAAGCAAGCTAACTGCTTCATCTTGTGTTCATGCTAAGAAAACCCATCAGTTCTGAGCATGCCGAACCCATGTGTGCAAATTCGAACAGCTCCATGGGGTTTGCACATAGACCAGGCTGGTCTGAAGGTGTGCTTCTGGGAAGTCTGAATCAGCAATCTTCCAGCTTTAAGTCCAGCACTGAACCATTTGCACTACCCAAACCCTAACTGCCCCATAGCAAACATTACTGATAGCTCCTGCTCTCTAGAGCCTAGAGGATTTTTTAAAGGGTGATGTTGACAACATGAGCTTTGTGCTTCTCCACTGGCTTCAGCTTTAATCCTCTTTTTTTAAAAAATTATTTTATTAGTGTGTGTGTGTGTGTATGTGTGTACCGTCAAATCAGATCTGACTGGTACAGGAGGAGATTGTCCCTCCTTACCCGGCAGAGCATCTGGTGGATTTGAACCATGTACCTCTGGGATTGCAGTGCAGCTTCTTGCCACTAGACCACCAGAGCTCCCTGTCTTTAATCCTCTTGATAGACAGTCCTGCATCTTGTGTCCCTGCTTCCAGCTCTCTCCAATCTTCCGGTAGCCATGGGCCACCCCTGGCAGATTCCTGTTGCTTACAGGGTATGCTTTAAGGGGCCTTGTTTGTGTATCTTTTGTATCTCAGATAATAAAATGCTGCTCATCCCTACAGCCATTGGTTAAATTTCTAAGATGGAAAAACAATCCTGTCTCACTTTTGCTTCTAATCTTTCCGAGACTTTAAATTTCCATTTGAAGGTCTGAGTGATTTAATGCTACCTCATTTTCCACAGATTGATCATTTTCCAGCCTATTTTCTACAGATTGTCTTTCTCTCCACCTAAGCACTAGCTCCGGGGACATGGTTTTCCACCCACTACTCTGATTTCTCTCAGGAACCGCCTTTTCTTTCTTCCTCTCTTCCCAAATGACTCACTCATTCTTTATGGCAATCTTTTAAAATTCTCAGCGTAATGTCTTCTCATTATTTAGGCTGGTACCACAAAGATAGCACAAGCAGCAGAGGAGAGCAGGGCCAGGATGGAAGTAGCAGGAGCTTGTGCAAAACCTGCCAAGGTCTGCACAGTCCAGGTGGTTTGTGACCACAAATTTAATCTTGAGCACTGAATTGAAAAGAAAAGGCCATTCATCTTTCCTAGGTAATGTTTCTTGAGTTTCCTAGAATCCAGATTTGGTAAATGGCTTCACTAACAGGTCGGCCTGACTTACTTATTGTGGTAATTCATGCTCCCCAAATGTTCACATTTCTGCTCTTACACACTCTTTCGGAATCTTGCTAGTCTTCAGTTGAAAGAAAAATAAAAAAGTCAACCAACCCTCAAAACTCATTGCTGTGGAATCAGAACTGACTTTGCAAGGGATTTTCTGAGTCTGTAAATTGCATGGGAGGAGAGAGCCCAGTTTTATTCCTCGGAACCTCTGGTGGATTTGAACCAGAGAAGCAATGCCCTTTGAACTCCACAGTGATGAGCCTTGTTTATGAGAGTTGGCAACTAAATTCCTCGCGCTTGAGCTGAGTAGTCCTTTGTGACAACCTTGTCTAAGAGAGTACAGTAAAAAACCTGTTGTGGGATGTCTAGGTGAGTTAACAAAAGGCCATCCAGCTACTCTCTTGCCTTCTTGGGATTTCTGCCCTTGAAATGTATACGGCCACCACGTTGTGGAATAACACTAATCACCTAGGCTCCCAGCCCTTGGCCCTGTTGGGCTCCCGACTGTTGTCCTGACTCAAAGCTGAGTGAATGAGCCAAAGTGACTTGGATTCTCTAGTCTTCTGTTGAGTCATCTCAGCTGAGGCCACGTGATGTCAAAAATCCCTAGGAACCCTTGTTCAAAATGCAGATTTAGGAACTAAATAAGGTCATTAAGCCACTGAATTGTGGGATAGTTTATTCTTTGTCTTGGACTCGGGGACTTTCCAAGATGTGGGAATGTGAGTGCTAAATCCAGGACAGTCCTGGGCAAACTGGGATCATTGTTCATAGTAATCACTAATCCACCAAAAATATACATCATCTACTGACCTCTCCAGTTCTGTTTATAAAAGAATTCTTTTCAGACTAATGCTCTAAAGTCAGGGGTGATGTAGTTCTCCACAGGAAAAAGAATTTATTGTTAGTATTTATCTTGTCTGACTTTCAATCCCACTCCCCAATGTGGGAGTAACATTCTCCAGGTAGAGAATAAAAGAAAACATGGAGCTGGCTGTAACTCTCAGGCTCAGCGCTGCCTCTGTGTCTCCGGCTCCTGCACCAGGCAGACTCCTGCCTCGGGGCCCTTACAGAGGGACTTCCTCTGCCTGGAACATTCCTGTTGTATATTTACTTAGCATGGGTGTTCTGGAGGCTCAGCAGTGGAGAACTGTGCTGCCAACCCAAAGGCTTGCAGCTTGAATGTACCAGCAGCTCTGCAGGAGAAGCATGGTCCCTCGCCTCCCGTGCGATTTACTGTCTCTGAAAACCCACTAGAGGGTCAACTATGATTTGGCTCTGACACGCTGGCATGAGACAACAAAAGCATTTACTTAGTAAATGCTTCTTTGCATTCAAACACGAGCCCCACAGCAGTAGAGAAAGGAAACTCTTATCCATTCTGGACTTGATTGCTGCTGTTGTTACGTGGCGTTGAGCCACCTGCGATTCATAGCGACCCTATGTACAACAGCCCTAAATCCTGCTCTATCCTGTGCCGATCTCACTGTCTCTGACACACCCATCCCGATTACCCCAGTCATTGAATCAGTCCATCTCATCAAGGGCCTTTCTCTCCTGCATTATCCCTCCATGCTTCCAAGCATGATGTCCCTCTCCAAGGACTGGTTCCTCCTTGTAACATGTCCAAAGTATTTCAGACGAAGCTTTAGAATCCTTGCTTCCAAGGAGCAGCCTGGTTTAACCCTCTCCAGGACAAATCTGTTTGTTTTCTTAGCAGTCCATAGTACATTCAATACTCATCTCTAACACCCCAGCTCAAAGGCATCATCAATTCTCCTTTTATCATCCATAGTCATTGTCCACCTCTCTGATGCATAGCAAATAATGGCAAAGGCCATGGCCTGTATCAGGTGCACCTTAGTCTCCAGAGTTACACCACTGCTCTTCAGTATGTTGGAGAGGTCCCTAACAGCAGACTTTCCCATGGTAATGAACCTTTTAATTTCCTGGCTGCTGGTGCCAAGAGTGTTGACTGTTGAGCCAAGCAAACTAAAGCTGTGAACAATCTCAATCTCTTCACTTCCATCCTGATGCTGCCAATTGGCTCAGTGGTGAGAATCTGTCTTCTTGACATTGAGCCTCAATCCATATTGAAGGCTGCAGTCCTTGACATTCTGCAGCAAGCACTTCAGGTCCTCTTCAGTTTCAGCAAGCAGGACTGGGTCATCTGCATAACGCAGATTGTTGATGAATCTTCCTCTAATCCTGACACTACACTTATACAGGCCAGCCTCCCGGATGATCTGTTCTGCATATACGTAGAAAAGGTATGGAGACTGATTGTACTTTAGCATGTAAAAGTGCCTGGAAAGTAGGAGGCGCTCGAAAGTATTTTAATAAATGTTTAAAGAACGAGCTGGGAGGGTGCTTAGAGGTTAGTCAAGTCTGTCACCATGGCAGAAACTTCCTCCTGTGATTGTCCCAACAGATGGTCAGTTATTTCTAACACTCAGGAAGGCCTTTAAACCTTCAAGATGGAGATTCCACTATTCACAGAGCAGCTCGTTCCATTCCATTTCCTCTAGAACGTTTCACCGCAATAGTAAGAACTCTCTTCCTCTAACTTTTAATGGTGGCTCTCCACGTCTCTTGCCATCCTCCCTAGTTTGCCTTACCTCATCGCCTGGTGGGGAGACAGATCTCCAGCCAGTGTAGGCCTGTATGTCTTCACTCACTACTGACGACCTCAAAAGATCTCGAGGCAATCTGAATTTGTAAAAAAATTAAATCATTCACCATGTGGTGAATTTGTTTAAACCTGAAATGACAGAAGAAGATAGTACCCCTCAAACTCAACTCTCCAATGAATTTGGATAAATGAAGTTTAGGATCCTGCCTGCCTTGAGCAGCATCATAAATGATTCTCTCTGATCCTCCATGAAATTAGAATCTTCAGAGCATTGGCCTCACCTCCGGGAACAGCATGTCCTGCCCTCTGGGTGTGGGTATGCCCAGGGGCCTTGGGGAGCTACCTGGAACCTATGACCTCTTGCCCTGGCTCGGGAGACTCTGTATGTGCTGAGGGGCCATGCTCTGCAGAAATATGCTCAAGGAGTGGCCTAAATAAACAAAGCAAATCAAACCAAACCAACCAAACAAATAAAAAAACACCCCCCCAAGAAAGATGATGCCTCAAAGGTCAGCTCCATTATTTTTGCACTAAATACTTTTTTCTTGGAACTGCCAGGAAGCTTTATGTTCTGCCTCTGCAGCTTAGGTGACAGTGAAGACAGTTCAGTGGTGGACAAAAACACCTCTCTACACACCAAAAATCACACTTTGCCACAGCCTTTAGAGGACGGAGGGGAAAGCCTTGAGTGAAGATCGGGGCTTCCTCTGACGCTCTCTCCTCATCTGGTCTCTCCAGGGATCAGTCTCTATCCTTTTGGTTTAAATGAACCTGCTTTTGCCTTTCAAAGGAATCTATGCAGGAAATGTTTCTGCCAAGTCCTGAGTCCTGTGACACTCAAGAACGAGGGCCAGGCTCTTGTGTAGGTTAAGAAAGTCCATGAAGAATAAAGATTATAGGCAAACAGTCTACCTTTCTTTACAAGGCCTTGTTTTACATCCCTGAAATCTCAGATTTAGCTATTACAATGAAGTCCTGTTGTAGAGAGAGCTGGCCTTTTATCACCACTTAAAATCTAATTAATCCATATTAAAGCACAAAGATTTCTGTTGTGTTTTAGGGTGAGGGGTCATAGAGCCCTCTTTGTTCATCCTTAGACTTATAACCATCAAGCATTGGGGATATAGTTTTACCAAGCAAATTGGAAGGTAACAGATCAAATCCTTATCAGAAAGCCTAACTCATAGTTTTAACAGAATCCTTCGTCCTTTACATGAAACACTATATTCACGAGGAACAAAAACACATTTCAGAGTGTCCAAAGAGTTAACGGTCAAAGCTTATATTCCAGCAGCATAGGACCAAGGTCGTCACACAAAGACAGATGCAAGCGAGGCAACTCATATAGAGGTGGCAAAAGGCTTACAGCATCGTTACAATGGCTTCAGTCTTTAGATTAGCAACGCAACTGGTTGGACTTACATTATCTTTCCTGGGATGGATTTTATCGATTATTACAACTTATTTACCACACTGGAAAAACCTCAATCTAGAGTTAAATGAGATGGAATACTGGACCATGGGACTCTGGCAAACCTGTGTCGTCCAAGAGGAAGTGGGGCGGCAATGCAAGGACTTTGACTCTTTCCTGGCTTTGCCCGCTGAACTCAGGATCTCCAGGATTTTGATGTTTGTGTCTAATGGGCTGGGGTTCCTGGGCCTGCTGGTCTCTGGCTTTGGCCTGGACTGCCTGAGGATTGGAGAGACACAGCAAGGTCTCAAGAAGCGACTGCTGATCCTGGGAGGACTCCTGCTCTGGGCCTCGGGGCTCACAGCCCTCATTCCAGTCTCCTGGGTTGCCCACGTCACGGTTCAGGAGTTTTGGGATGAGACTGTTCCTGAGATTGTTCCCAGATGGGAGTTTGGGGAAGCCCTCTTTATTGGCTGGTTTGCTGGTTTTTCTCTTGTACTAGGAGGGTCTCTGCTGAACTGTGCAGCCTGCTCAGGCCAAGCCCCTCCAGCTTCAGGCCACTATGCAGTGGCAGAAATACAAGCACGGTGTCCATACCTGGAAAATGGAACGCCTGATCCTAAAGTATAAGACTTGGGCACAGCCAGGGATGTAGCTTGACTCTGTTGTGAGGCAAAACATCTTGATTACAAAGCTAAAATCTATTGTTACATTTTTATTCAAAAGCTACTTTTCTTGGACTGCACTATCCTTTCCCTCCTTATACATAGAGAAATATCAGGGGGAAAAGGTTTTATATTTTTAAGAAAACTATATAGCAAGCATTACATAGGTATGAGAAAAAGCTTTCCTTATTTTCAAAAATCAAAATACTGTGGTGGTCTTCCCATATACACAGGCTTGTTTTTCATGTGCTTTTTTTATCAGAAAGCATTTTGTATGTTTTGTTGGCAGCTGGAAATTATGAGTTTTCCGAACAGTGAGCTACCCCCAGCCTGCCTGGCACCTCGTCACTGCTATGCCAGTCCCAAAGTGTTATTTCCATGTCATTGGAGAGAGGTCATATTTAGGAATCACCCGGCACCTTTTGTGACAAGATATTATGGGAATGGAGATTTCAAGCATAGTGTAATACTTTAAGAATACTGGCCAATCTGACGGCTCAATGTTTTCCATCAGTCGTTTCTTGCATAGGAAAACAACCCCAAAAAATGTTATTTTTTTTATATCCACATACTGACAGCTCATTTTCCCTGTTGGAAATTTTCTTTCCTTCAATTATAAATTACAAACATGGGAAAGTACACTTTGGAGGTGAGTAGAGATGTTGATGCTCAATTTCCCCACAGCATAAAAAGTGTATTTAAGCAAAGCCAAAAAGAAATTAAATAAAAAGTGTTATACACACATGCATGAATATGACAAAGGCACACAGATAAAGAGATTTGCTGCTGTTCAATGATTGTCTTGTGTATTACGTCCTATCTGTAGCCTAAGGGACTTTAAATTTTGTGAAGTAGGCTTGGAGAGATTTCGGGTAAGATTTATTTGTTTGGTTAAGAAATATTTCTCTTGAAATAATTTTTCAAAAGGGATAGCCCTCGGTATTAACACAACATACGTCCTGACACATGAGAACCGAAGCAGGGAAAACTTGGCAGGTGCAGCAAGTTAAGATACAAAGCAGGCGCTGAACCAAAACGGACCAAATATTTTGAATTTAAACTTAATCCTTTTGATTTGTTAGAAAGGTTGGAATCTACACAAAAGTCACTTATACTTTAACAATGAAAGGAGGATTAACATGACTTCATTTTATTTCTGTGACAAACTACTTTCCACAAAATTCAGCCCACAGGACACAAACATGATCTTGGCCACACCTCGGCATTACTGGTTTGCACCATAATTTCCCTATCCTTTTCTGAAACCTATTCAACATGGAATCAAACAATAGCAACTCTGGCAAGAATCCTCCTGTATACACAATGAAAAAAAAATATATTTCTGAGCTCTGCAAGTGATAATTCAAGTGTCGCAGTTCTTTTCACAGCTGCTGGAGGACAGGCATTAGCTTGGCTACAGCTCACAGGACTCTACGATGCCCCTAGTATTCAGAACTGTGGCACAATTAGCTGGGATTTCATTATCTTTGCTAGGATGGGTTTTATCCTGTCTTGCCAACTATCTGCCAAATTGGAAAAACCTCAATCTAGAGTTAAATGAGATGGAAAACTGGACCATGGGACTCTGGCAAACCTGTGTCGTCCAAGAGGAAGGTGGGATGCAATGCAAGGACTTTGACTCTTTCCTGGCTTTGCCCGCTGAACTCAGGATCTCCAGGATTTTGATGTTTGTGTCTAATGGGCTGGGGTTCCTGGGCCTGCTGGTCTCTGGCTTTGGCCTGGACTGCCTGAGGATTGGAGAGACACAGCAAGGTCTCAAGAAGCGACTGCTGATCCTGGGAGGACTCCTGCTCTGGGCCTCGGGGCTCACAGCCCTCATTCCAGTCTCCTGGGTTGCCCACGTCACGGTTCAGGAGTTTTGGGATGAGACTGTTCCTGAGATTGTTCCCAGATGGGAGTTTGGGGAAGCCCTCTTTGTTGGTTGGTTTGCTGGCTTTTTCCTGGTCCTGGGAGGGTCTCTGCTGAACTGCACAGCCTGCTCAGGCCAAGCCACTCCAGCTTCAGGCCACTATGCAGCTGCAATCACGCAAGATCACTGTCAACAACTAGAGATGAAGACTACCAGCCTGCACATCTAAGCCAGAGGCTATCAGTGGCCTCTCCAGCTCCCAAGAGACTTGCCTGACTCTGGATTTGGTAGGAGTTCTGCTAACAGTCATTCGTTATCTATGCTCTCAATTTCGTAAAATATACTTTCTGTAACAATTCGGTTCTTAGATGGTAATTTCTTTTGAAGACCAGTAAACCACTTTTTATCTCCTATTTTTGAAGCCAAAACCAATCAAGTTTTAATGGTAATCATAGTTATTACTGTCAATTAGTTTCCTCAATTTTAAAATAGGTTCAGTGATTGCAAAGAAATGGTAAATAAAACATCATATTAGTACTTATGTATTTTTTTAAAATGATATTTATAGAGAGATGAATCATGTTGGCAGTTGAGAATGTTACTGCTAATTATTTACTTCTTTCAAGTACTTGAGATAACCTATTATAATGAAAATGAAATCTCACTGAATATTCAAAATGCCTAACATCTGATTATATATATTTATTAAATATACAGAACAGAACAAAACCAATCAAAGTGCCAGCTCTTGAAAAGTCTGGAAAGTAAAAGACATGGGACTTATCATCTGCCTTTTAATCAAAGATCTCAGGGTCTATATGAAGCCCTTTATGAAAATCAGCCACATTCATTCATGGCAGAAGCAAACTTGTGGAGTTTTTAGGGTTTTTCCCCCCACCAAGATTCTGTAAAATCTGCCACAAAAATGTGGCTTTCCTTCTATGTCCTGTGCTTTGCATCTGATGGTCAATGCTGCTGGACCTGTGTGGGGGCAGAGGGCTGTGTGTGGGCAGCTGCCGGGTGGCTCTGAGCATGCTAACAGCTGTGCCATGAAGAGTATACTGGGGCACCTTTCATTTGACTTGTACAATGAAAATACCCTACCTCTCCCTTTTGTAAATCAGCAACATATTATCATCCTGCCAAGAGCTATTCTCAACCAGCTGCTGGCTTGTGGGATACTTTAGGAAAGATTTTCTATTTGCTCAGTAGATGGTTAAAGTAAACACTTGTGCTTGCGCCAATCAGGGAAAGCGACTCAACACACATGACAGTGAAGAAAGATTAGGCAATAGGTGTCTTTGTTTAACCAAAAACCCACCAAACTTTTCCCACCCACAAACACACGAAAAGTGCAGAAGCCAAAGTTAATCTATATGATGTATTTGCATACTTTTACAAATAAGACAAATTAAAACAGAAACATGTTCAGAATTTAACCTGATTAAATATTTAGTTCAGTCCTGAGCTTTTGATATTTAATACAATATAGATACAGCAATAGCAAAAAAAAAAGGAGAAATTCTAAATTTATTTGATTTGCATGCTACAGAATTTCAGCTAAACTTTGTTCATTTGACTAGCAATGTTCTTTTTGTACCTGCAACATGTAGATTCTGATATACAAAATTGAAATCATATACTGGTAATTCAAAGTTGAGAACTAAATATTACATTCTTATTACCCGGTGCAGAATAAATTCTACCTTTAAAAACAGTATTTATAATATTAAAATTTATATTTATTCATATGGTTTTGTGATCAAGTTATTAAAATGTATTTTCACTGTGAATCATTTGGGTTAGTACAAATACGATAAGAGTGTTAAAAGCTGCCTATAATACATAACACTATAGCTGATTTTTAAAATTGTGGACAAAGAGTATATTAAAATAAGCTTATCTCCTGTTAGAAATGAGCAAATTTTGCAAAATGACCAAAAGACAAACCTAGAGAATCTTGGTCCCAACTATTCCTGACCAGCCTGAGACAGACTTTATTCTTTAACACTTGTCAGAAACTTTTTGTATTATAAAAAGTTAACAGCTAATCTCATGAAGATATATAAAGCTGTAGATGTTCCAATATAGCTTCTTCTATGTCAAACATTTTAAATGGCCAGAACCAAACTATATATTAAACAGAACATAAATAAGACCGTAAATAAATAAATGAAGAAAATAAAATCGTACGGCACAACTACACATAACTCTATAAACATTTTCATGGCCAAACTAAGATGCTGACATAGCTGACTTCATTTAACTCTATATTAAATAAACTTCAAAACGTCTTTCTTTCACATTTGACCTTGACAAGGATGAATGGTATTTTCTCTGTAGTCTTCTTTAGTCACCTAAAAGAATGATCTGGTCAGCCTTGTGGGACTGTACTCAGTCAATTCCCTAGGGTAGTTTCTGTTCAAAGCATTGTCATATCCAGTTCACTTTTCAGAGGCATACGTGTTTATCTGGTGGGACAATTGGGGAAAAAAACATGCTCCATCATCTTCATTAATTAAAGTTCTATGCTGAGAAACTCCTTGATTTGATTTTGATTCTGATAAAAATGTACTTCCCCAAATAGAAGCTATTATTTTCAAGAAAACAAAAATCATGCAGGTGAGAATTCTTTCTCACCTAAGCAAAACCATTAGGTGGCTCATCTTTGAAAGAGGACTTTTGCATTTCTAAATTTTTTTTAAAAATTGGTTTAGTATAGAAGATGACTAACCAAAACTGCTTCTTCAGCACAAGAGACTGAGTAACAAGTGATCTTTAAATGGCGCAAGTATTTCTTTTTAAAGCTTTTATGCCAGCAGAATTATACTAGGGTTTTACTTTTTTGAAGCACTTGAAGATAAGCTAAAGTTCTAAACTGTAGAACATTTTGCCAATTTTCATCTCTAATTAATGTCAACACTTTTTCTTTTGTTTTGGATTACTGAGCTCATATCTCAAATTAATAATCCCACTCACACTTTTCCCTTTCCTCCCAACTCTTTAACCTAAAATATGGATTGAATCCCCTAAAATGTGAACTGCAAAGTAATTTTTAGTAAATGCTTAAGTCAGTTTGATAAAGCTGGCTTTATTTTCTTTGGGGGGCGGGGCGGGGGGCTTTTGATTCAACCAAGATTCCTTTGTGTCTGTTCTTGGTTTCACCAAGAGCGCTGGTGCGTTCTCTGCCACACGGCCAGGACTCCCATGCTGTGGCCACCGATGCAGCGCCCCCTCCAGGCACCACCTCACAGTCAGGACACAGCATGACTGGCACAGGCTGGCGACACCGCAAATTCAAGACTGCAAATTCAAGACGGGTCTGAATCAGCACCTGCTAGTGTGATGATGTCAGTGTATTTTAGGGTGACCACTTTCCTCCTCTGATCCCCACCCCTTAGCCTCAATGTAACAAGTCACAAGATCGCTCCTGTTGTCAGGAGGACTACTCCTTTGTACTTTTTTTTATTTGTGCACTCAGTATTTCATGTTTTTGCTTTTTTTAGACAAATACAAAAGGACAAAGACGAAACTGTTCTAAGGAAACAAAGTGAAAAGATCACGGCCCATTTCAGGTGGACTTGGAATTCTAAAATGAAGCTTATCTTCGTGCTTAACTTCAAACTGAAAGAGCTACAGCCCAGTACAAAACCACCACATGGCCCTGCTGCCATCTTCACAGTCGACTCCCAGAAGACAAAGAAAAAGCAAAAGCCACTTTGTGCTGAACAAGTCACTCCTCGGCGGTCAGCTCCATGGGACTCGCCCCAGCACTGCCTCCACTGCATTTTCATATAATAAAGCCCAGACTGTACAACGCTTGTGTACCAGATTATTCTATTTTGGTTATTTGGATTTTTTTTTTAAATGTAAAAATTACATTCATGGTATTTTACAAACTAATATGTTGAAAATCTGATGTGAAATAAAAAGCTCTTTAAGAGTTGACAGTTAAGTTACAAACAAAACAAAAGAAAACAAATGGTCACTTTTTCACCCTCCCTAAGGAAGTGAGTGGGTAAAAAAAAAAAAATTTCTTAAACGATGTAATTATACATCATCAGCTGGCAAGGATGGGATGCTTATCTTTGCTCTGGTGAAGTAAGCAATCTTCTCCCTAGAGTTAGGAGTGAAAGAGAAATCAACCTTAATATTATGTTGGAAATAGTGTATGGCCATTAGAATCCACCCCCTGCTCATCACCAATGTGTGAATTCTAACTTGTAGGGACCTAACAGACAGAAGAGAACTTACTTTAGAGTTTCCAACACTAAATCTTTACAGAAGTAGATTGTTTCAACTTTCTCCTGAGAAATAGCTGGTGGATTTGAACCCTCTACCCTCTACCTTTTGGTTATTAGCTGAATGGTTCATCCACCACACCACCAGGGATCCTCTGTCATTGTAAGAAATCTCACTGACCAAAGTGTCAAAGGGCAAAGCTGTCAGTTTAAAGACTAAAGTGTGCCTGATTTGAGCCAAGGTCTTTCCAATGACTTCCTACGCATCTGAAAGTTGAACAATGAATATGGATGAGAGAATAATTGATGCCTCTGAGTTATTATGTTAAGATTATCAATTTTTTCATGGGCTACCAAAAGAACAAACAAGCCTGCCTTGGAGAACTGCAACCAGGGTGCTCCTTAGAATCAATGATGGTGAAGTTTTGCCTCACATATTTTGGGCATGTTGACAGAAAGATGACTGGTCCTTAGAAAAAGAACTGGTCCATGCTGGAAAATGTGGAGGGTTAGAGAAAGAGAAGATGACCTTCAGCAAAAGGGACTACCCAGTGACTGTCAAAACAATCGGTTTGAGTATATCAGAGATCATAAGGGTGGTGCTGGGTATGGCAAGGTTCTTATCTGTTGTTCATAGTTTGTATATAAATAATGTCCTATCATCTACTATATTGTTGGCACAGTAGCAAGAAGCTATGTTGCAATCATGAAGGCACATGGTTCGAGCCCCCAAGCTGCTCCATGGAAGACGGATTGGGAATCTCCTTCCGTGCAATTTAACTGTCTCAGAAAACCTGCCAGAGGTTTAGATTGGGTCAGTTCTGACTGTGTTTGATGGTATACAACACCTCCATAACATTGTACTTTAGGATAGATCTTGGAATTGTCATTACAGTATGATTGCAACACCATTCTTCCCTAGTTTTTCATCCCTGGCAGAGTAGATCATACTACTGTCCGAGTCAAAATGGCCCATGCCAATCCACTAATGTCTAAAATGTCAATCTTCATGCATTCTATTTAATTTGTGATAATTCAAGCTTTCCTACATTCAAAGTTTGTACATTCCATGTCCCAATTATTAAATGATTGTCTGTAGCTGTTTCTCCTCATTTTTTAGTGACTTCCCACCTGGGCTCTACTTCTAATACAGCAGCCACCCACATTCCTCTGTTGTTTATAGGATTTTTGGAGGCCTGTTATTTTGGAAGCGGGTGGTCAATCCTACTTCCTAGTCTGTCTTGATCTAGGAGCTAGGCTACAACCTGTCCATATAGGTGAAGCTTCTGGCATTTGAAACAATGGTAACATTGCTTCCAGCATTGCAGCAACCCCCACAGTTACACCAGTAAATACAGAGACTGACAGACAAGTACTGTACTATTAAGACTAAGGTGTGCTTGATTCAGGCCCTGGTCTTTTCAACCACTTTAGTATGCATCTGAGAGCTAGACAATGTGATGCCTTTGAGTTTTGGTGCTGGAGATGAGTACTGAATCCCTCATGGACTCTGAAAAGAAAAAACAAATATGGAAAAAGTGCAGACATAGTGCTCACTGGAGGCAAAGACAGCAAAGCTTCATCTCTCCTATTTTTGGCATCTTGCTAGGAAAGGCTATTCTCTGGACAGGGACATCCTGCTTGGAAAGGTGAAGGGTCAGCAAAAGAAAGACCCCCAAAGAGAGACTGACACAGTGACTATAACAATGGGCTGAAATGTGTCAGAGATGACGAGGATGGCACAGGAAAGAACGGAGTTCAGGTCTGTTGTTCAAAGGGTTGCTAGGAGCTGTACTCAACTCAATGACACCTAACAATAATAACTTCTTGACTTCCTGTCTCTTTTTATTTTCCTGAATGTTCTCCTTTTTCCTATACAGTGTGCCTTTTCATCCTCTCATGTGATGCCCCTATCCCTGGCTGGTCACTAATGGCCTCATCACTCTATCCAGGGGATACTTTTCCCTCTCTCTGGCTGTACTGACCATATCAAGTCTGCTCCCTATCCTTCAGACCTAAAATCATACTCTCCTGATCTTCTCTTACCATGCAGACCACTCCTTTTTTTAAACTTTTTTTTTTCTTCTCTTGTTGTGTACCAGCGAACTGGATCTGACCGGTACAGGAGAAGATTGTCCCTCCTTCTCTAGCAGAGCATCTGGTGGATTCACACCTTACTCCTTCAGGATTGTAGCACAGCTTCTTGTCACTAAGCCACAAGGGCTCCCTCAGACCACTCCTGAAGTAACTTTTGATTTATACTTCTCCACAGTTGGAATTTTTTTGCCTCTTATCCTGGTTGTCTTTTCACATTTTGTGGGACATTCTACAGTACAGGCCCATCTCCAAGCCAGATGCTTGTTCTGGGAACCATTCCCACTGATTCAAGCACCACATCTAGAATGAAGACTCCCAGTCTTCATCCCTTATTCTGCCCCTGAGCCCTCCTTTTGCTTGTTATCTCCACTTGTCTACTGGCCATTCATGGAGCTCTGGTGGCCTAGTGGGTAAGGAGGTACACTACCAATTCAAAGGCACATGGTTCAAATTCACTAGCTGCTCCATGGGAGAAAGACGGGGAACAACTCCTCTGCAATTTACTGCCTCTGAAAACTTGCTGAAGGATCCGGTGTGGGTTGGTTCTGACTAAACAGCACAGAGCTATGTTCCTTCAGCTGTCCCGCTGGAAGTGTTATTCTGAGATGCCCAAAGGCAGTGCTCAGGATGCCTGCCACACACCTGCTCCTCCTCCAGCCATTGCTGGCAGCACAGTGCAGACACCCAACTCCTGTCACCTACCTGGTACCCTTTTACCAGCTTCTCTCCAGGCCCACCCTTCACAGTGCTTCTAAAGAAATTACAATCTATCTCCCTCAATAGTTTTAATGTTTGGAGATCCCTGCTGGTTCCCTGACAGCCTAACATCAAAGTTTAAAACCTTTTAACCTAGTATACCAGGTCTTATGTGACCTGAGTCCAAATCTGCCCTCTGGCTTCACTTCACAGCAGCCTCATTCTACAAATGGTTCTTCCTGCTGCAGTGCCCCACCGTCTATTGCCAGAACAACCCTTACTTGTCCTTTTAGACAAGTTCAATGCTGTTCTGCTTAGAATCTCATCCTAGTATCTTCTGCAGCCCTTGCTGCCTGCCCCACACAGATTCTCCTCCGTCTATTCTCTCACAGGTCCTGGTCCCACTGTTGGCCTCATCCACACAGCATCACCACGATCCATCCACTCCTACGACAAGCTGAGGCTGCCTCATAAGAACAAGATACACTGCTCTTCGTCTCTGAACTTAGGGGGGAGCAGGGTGCATGGCTCAGAGGTCTCTAGGGAAGGTTTGTGAAGTGAGTGAGCAACAAAACACCAAAGGTGTACTGATTTTCTGTACCTTATTAAATCATAGAGAGATTTCTCAATGAGATGTACAAATAGCTGCTAAGAGTTGGGGGTAACCAGGGTTCTCCAAGAACCAAGTTTTAATTGAAGCCCTAAAGATTCAGGATCACTGGCAGTGAAGTTTTCCATCTTAAGTAGGAGGAAGCAAACATACACTCAAGCAGGAGGGTAGTTTTGGATATATATGGTGCCTCATAGCCTAAAAGTATCTTAAATACCACTCTCAAGTGAATCCCTATGCAGTTCAGGTGACCTAAAGGTGACCAGCAGGCTGCCTAGGGTGCTGCTTACCTGAAGGACTGCACCTGCCGAGGTACCTTCCGGCTCTGCTCCCGAAGCCGGCACACGTCCTTGGAGACTTGCCGCATCAACTTCTCAGCATTCAAATCTTGCTTCTGTTCTTCTTTTGACTGCTCAGCCTGGCAGAGGAAACAAAACCATAAAACATTAGCAGGGAGGAATTCCTCAAGATGTGCTGCCTGGCTAGGAAGACTAGTACTAAAGCCACAGGGGGACAGACCACAGACAACAATGTGAGTCTGTTCTCACCCACCCGAGGACAATGTGTGTACCACTGTCATGCACTGAGGTGGAACAGCCATCAAGTCAGGGCAGGGCAAGCGAACTTCAATCACATTTAAAACCTCTAATTACACGTATGACAATAATCTGGATGGAATAAAGGGAGCATTGTGAGGAAGGCTGGAGGGCGAAGAAATTGTTCAACAATGGAAAAAATGAAAATAAAACAAACAAAAAAAGAAGATAAAACCTCTTATTACATAAGCACTGGCTCCTTTTAAAAAAAATCTCAAAAATCTAAGAATCTTTCCTTTTCTTCTATAAAAATAAACTGAAAACTACTTGCAATGTTTTTGAGAAAATGCTCAGTATTGACATTTTGGTTAGTATATTTGAACTTTTTTTTTAACGTGAATCTTTTTTTACTCCCCTCCCCACTCTCACCTCACTGAGCTATTCTTAAAACTTCTTATTAAAGTAAAAGATACATATCAAAAAAAGTGCACGCAAGTGTACATACAGCTCAAAGACATTTCACGAATTCAACACAACCCTGAGGACATTCACTGTGGCTTGAAAGGGCCTGTGGATTGCTTAGCTCCTGACCTGGCACCCTGCACGGGGCTCACCCCTCCCTGAGGGAAACACTGGAAACAGTCTGCCAACCTGTTAATTCACCTTTAGGTCTGAGCTATCTGCACTGCCCACAGGGCCCAGGAAGACAGGGGCTGTACCTGTTCACAATAATTTACAAAGGCTCAAGTGCACAAGGATTTTAAATCAATGGTTCACTTTTGACAATTGCCTATATTTACAGAAGGTTCTTTGCAATAATGCCTTATAAAATGAATGATTATTGTTATGTGCTGCTGAGTTGCCTGCGACTCATAGCGACCCTATGTACAACAGCCCTAAACCCTGCTCTATCCTGTACCAATCGCACTGTCTCCGACACACCTGCCCTCACTACCTCAGTCACTGAATCAATAAAAAATATGAAGGTTTAAGACTAAAATAAATATGTATTTAATATGGGAGAGCAGTGTAATGTAAAAGCAGTTTTGTCAATATTTACTTAAAACCAGGAGTTATTCCCCTCTGATAGAAATGAAACCTGAATGTTAATTTGCTTATGGTGTGGGGAACAGAGGACATTATAAATATATAACATTGCTTTGGGGATTTATTTGGAAAGCTGCTTTGAGAAAAGGCATTCTAAGCACTATTTTCAGTGCCTACACAAGGTAACTTTCATCTTCACTTTCCTCTCAGTTTTCATCAGGCATGTTGGGAAACTCAGGGAATGTGAGCTGGGTTTTGGAAAGCTGCCACATGCTGGAAGTGACATTCTGCTTCTCTTACTTGAATTTCCCTTCTACGTAACAGAAACCACTGTGGCTGTCTCCCTGCCAAGACTAGCGGAGCCTTAAATTTGCTACAATCTGCTTCTTACTACCTTGACCAAGGACCAGATACTTTCACAGCAAGCTCTTTGGACAGTGTATGCTTTGGAAAAAATTACAGATGCTTTGAAAAAAATCCATTAGCCTCCCTTAAAGAGTCCCAGTGGCACAACTCTTAAGGTCTCGGCTACTAATCAAAAGATTGCCAATTTAGGGGCACTCAGTGGCTCCATGGGAAAAAGACCTGGCAATTTGTGCATGAAAAGATTGCTGTTAGGAACTGTCGAATCAGTTCCAACTCAAAGTGACCTCACAGAGAACAAAATTTGGTCCCACCCGTCATCACAAGGACTGTCATGTCTGAGCACACCAGGGCAGCCACTGTGCCAATTCACCGTTTTTCGCTGATCCTTTATCAAGCTTGATGTCCTTAGTAAAAGCACTGGTGCCTCCGGACAACAGGTTCAAAATAAGTGAAATGAAATCTCATCATCATCCCTTCTAACGAACATTCTGGTTGACGTCTAAGACAAATTTGTTTGTTCTTCTGGCAGTTCACGGTATACCGAATATTCTCTACCAATACTCTAAATCTAATCCAACAATTTTGCTTTTGCATGCCTATGTTGTTGCTGTTGTTAGGTGCTGCTCAGTCGAGGCTGACTCATAGTTATCCTACAAACAGCTACGAACCGTGTCTTATTCCATGCCATCCTCACAATCTCAGATATGTTGGAGCCCACTGCTGCAGTTAGCTTGCATGTCTTCCTCTCTTTCACTGCTATTCCAGCTTTCCAAGCATGATGGCCCTCTCCTTGGAATAACCTCTTCTAGTGACGTGTCCTAAGTATGTGAGATAAAGCTTCACCGTCTTTGCCTCCAAGGAGCACACTTGGCTGCACCTTCTTTAAGACATATTTGTTTGTTTGGCAGTCTTCAGCACTCTTCTCCAACACCATCAAAGGCAATCATTATCCTGTCATTCTTAGTCACTGTCCAGATCTCAGATGCATAACAAGTGACTGAAAAGATGATGGCCTGCGCCAGGCATGATGAAGTTGAGTGAAAATAACATGGCTTGGGTCAGGTACACTTTAGTCCTCAAAATATTTACTTAGTAACATTTTATGACTTTCTACATACTAGATTTCATGGTCTTGTTTAACGTATTTTGCTGCATGTTATTATAAGTGATAATGTTTCTTTAATTTTCTTTCATCTTGGTCACTGTGGATGCGTAGGAACACAACTTATTTTTGCATGTAGATTCTGTCACTTTGAATTTATTAATTAGTTCTAATAATTTTCTTGTCAAATCTCTTGTGAGAGATGAGTGATATTTTTTTCCAAATGCCTTTTCTACATCTACTAAGAGGATCTTTTCACTTATCCTACTACTGTTGACTTATATTAATTAGTTCTAATATCTTTCTTGTCAAATACTTTACGTGAAAGATGAGTGATTTTTCAACCCATATGTCTTTTTCACATCTACTGAGATGATCATTTCACTTTTTCTATTACTGAGTTTCTATATTAAACCATCTATTTATGCATTCCTAGAGAAAATATCCCAACTGATCATAGTGTATAATCCTTTAATATGTTTTTTTAAATTAATTTTAATGAAAGTTTACAGAGACTTTGGATTTCCATTGATTCATTATTGTACTTTTCTCCCTACCTACCCCCCACTCCGCCAATTCACTCTTAAAAAGTAAAAGAAAAATTCTTGCCTTGTTATACAATCCCTCCCCCCAAGTCCACTCCACTATGCTGCCTTCATTCTGGACTCCTGTCATGACAATAATACCTAATCATATATTCTTTTAAACAATTCTCTCTCTCATCTGTTTCCATGCAGTATACATTATTTATCACTTCTTTCTCAATCTCCCCCAACTGCTATTTCAGTTCTCTTTTATAACAGTGGCATTAGGCAGTATTTGTCTAATTTTGTGACTGAGACATTTCACGCAGCATAATGTCCTCCAGGGTCACCCAGTTTAATATTTCATGAATTCCTTGTTTTTCAGTGCAGCGTAGTATTCCATTGTGTGAATATACCACAGCTTCTCTATCCATTCGTTTGTTGATGGGCACTTGGGTTGTTTCCAACTCTTTGCTATTGAGAACAAAGCCTCAGTAAATATGGGTGTGCATGTATCTGCTTGGGTGGCAGTTATGGTTTCTTTAGGGTATATTCTCAGTAGTGGAATTGCTGGGTCAAATGGTGTTTTGCTTTTATGTTTTTAAATTTTATTTTGTTGAATATTTTTGCACCTGTGTTCATGTGAGATATTGGCCTGTACTTTACTTGCGATGTCATGTGTGTATATATATTGTTAGACGCCATCCACTTGACTCTGAGTCACAGCAACCCTTCAGACAACAGACTGGAATCCTGCCTGACCCGGCATCACTGTCATCACTGAACAATTGCTAATAATTAATGGTAAGCACCAACTCAGAGAGTAAGTCTGCAAAGACAAATCCTAAATGACATTCATTGTTGTTTCTGTGTACCAATGAGTTGGGAACAACCCATAGCTGGCCCTCTGGAAGGTTTTCAGAGGCAGTAATTTGCATTGGAGTTAATCCAACATCTTTTTCTTGCGGAACAGCTGGCGGATTTGAACTTAGTGCCTTCAGGTTGACAGTACGATTTCTTACCTTTTTTAAAAAAAAAGATAAGGTGTGTTAACATCTTTGACACACTTTTTGTGGTAGGTTTTCACTTTTTAAAATGTTAACATCTGTATTATCTTAAGCTTTCAAAAAAAGGTCTAGTACTGTTGAACCTTGGCATTTAAACAGGGAGACACTCTGAGAGAAAGAAATTTCTGCTTTATAAGCACCACTAGTTTCCTTTGGAAAAATACCTGAAAGGTCAAATGATTTACCTAAGTCATCTTAAGAATCATAAGGCAGTAAGGTAAATAATCTAGTCTTAACCAACAGCCGAGGGTTTCGTCTGATACCTAAAGGGGGGGGGGGTCTGTACACACAGGGGGACTCTAAATACTGTTGTTTTTATTCCAAGCTGCAAAACAGACTTCTGACCACAGAGGAGCCGGCAAAAGGCTATGCAGTGCGACCTAGAGACCTGATCGCTCTCTCCCTGGCAAAGAGGCAAATTCAAGATCTGCTGTGGCTCTAATTAACTGCTTTTCTGGGAGTCATATTCTTTATGGCAACTGGCAGGCTACTTGCTTGTCGTCAGGCATTTTATGACCACTCTGCTACAAATCTTACAAATCGCCTGCCCTACAGGGAAACAGCAGACGTGAAAGGGCAGTGTGTGTGTGTGTGTGTGCGCGCGCGCACGCGCATGCCTGTGTGTATGAGGGAGATGTGGAAATGAAGAGGAAGCAGGAGATGGAAGTCAGTGATTATTATACAACTCTAGCCTTAATGAGTTGTATTAGCCTCAACAGCAACTGATCAATAGATTACAGAAGTTTACAACTAGAAGGCACCTTGGAGGCCAGCCAATCCAACCCTCTCATTTTAAAAGAAACTGTATTTTAGGGCATTATTTTTATCGTAGGAGTACGCAATGAGGGTTGCAGAGTGGATTATATTTGGGGGTAGGGGGTGGGGTTTGGGGAGGTGCAGGGGGATTGTGTATCAATGAGGGAGTTTTTCTTTTGCTTTTCAAGGAGAGGAGCAAACGGGGGAGGGGTTTGTGTGGGGAGAAGGGTGCAACAATGAATGAATGGAATTCCAAAATCTCTGTAGATGTTCATTGAAATGAAAAATAAACAAACTAAATTAAAAACAAAACAAAACAAAAACAGAAACTGTTCCTGTTAGGTACCATCAAGTCAGAACTAAATACAGCGTGTTCTCAGAGCCTGTAAATTGTTTAGAAGGAAACTGTTCACCTTTCTCCCATGGAGCAGCTGGTAGGTTCAAACCATACACCTCTGCATTAGCAACACAACTCCTTATCACTAAGTACTTGAGAAGCATAACACTATTAAAGCTCAACAGGCCACAGACAATCTTTCTTCCTCCTTTTCTCTGATGGACTACTGAGAGTCTGCATAGCTTCTAGGGACTTAGTCCTAAGGGTGTGAGAAACAATACCCTTAGGAGCCATTTTCTTCCAGCTTCATTGCTCCCTGGGGCTACAAACCCACAGTGAAGTGGGATATGAGCCTCAGGCTGACATAATCATAAGAAAAACCATCATCAGTTTTTCTACTTCAATGAATTAGGCAAGACTAGAACATCTGAGAAAAAGCCCAAGTAGCATATGTACGGGCTGTTAGCAGAAAAGTCAGTGGTTCAATTGTACCAGCTGCGATGTCGTGAAAGATGGGCAGTCTTCTCCCACACAGATTTACACCTTCAGGCTGGAGATCTGATGGAGGGTCTGGAGCAGTAGAAAGCAGGGTCTGGCCCATGAGACTTCGCATTCTTGATCCAAATTGGAAAGGCTCATCAATTTCTGAATGTTCTGGACAGTCCTAAGCTTAAGTGGCCTTATCTAAAGTAGTGTTACCATGTGATGGCCAGGCTAAGCCTGGGGGCAGGGTAACCTTATGGGCCTGGTCAGAGCTCTTAACCCACTGCTATGTGGAAAAATGCTCAATGTCTTCTGTTTATTTTAAAGAGAATAGTTCCAATGCTTGTCTATATATGATCATTATTACTTTGCTGTTGTTGTTGATTGCCATCCAGTCGAGCACACTCATAGCAACCCTCTGAACAAAAGGCGTGAAGTTTTTCAATAACTATCATCATTTATCAAAGTTCATAGAGTTTCCCGAGGCATGTGGTTTAAGAAGTGGATTACCACTCCTGCTTACTTTCTATTACTTTTTAGCAAGTTAAGAATTTCCCATCTCTTTCTAATTTATTTATATTTTCCTGTATATAAAGTTGAGTAAATGGTCTTTCTCTTTGGTGAAACAGAATTAACTACATCAACAATCTTTTCTAAGATTAAAATAATTCTTGCACAATCCAACATGGTTAAAATACAGTCTACAGTTTTGCGAATTGCTTGGATTCTATGTGTTAATATTTTCTTTATGATTTTTGTATCCATGCTTAATGCAACTAAGCTGTAATTTTCTTTTTTTTTAAATAATGCCTTTTTCTAGTTGTGTTATTAGTGATACTGGTTACAAAGGATGATGGGTGACGCTTTTTCTATTGTGTGGAGCTGCTGTATAATATTGTGATAATCTGCCCTTTGACAGTATAATGAGACTATGTTCTTAGTGTTGCACACCACGGAGACAATTCTGACCCATGGCTAACTTATACAACAGGGTAGAACTCCCCATAGGTTCTCCTAGGCTGTAAACTTTATGGGAGCAAACTGCCAGGTCTTTTCTCCCATGAAGAGGGTTTGAACCAGTGATATTTCAGTTAGTAGCTGAGTACTTAACAACTACATCATCAGCGCTGCCTGATCTTGCCTATAAATCAGATAAACCTTTTGTTTGTAGACAGATTTTTAATTCTATCTATGTATGTAGGAAAATATAACTTAATAAAAATATAAAGAATGATCCCATATAGATAAACACTTGAACGATTCTCTTTAAAATAAACAACAAACATTCAACACTTTTCATTTCTTTAAGAGTTACAAGATTTTTAATCTCCCCTCCCCTACTTTTTTAGTTTTAATATGTTAAATTTTCCTATATAATTTTTCCAAACTGTGGATGTCTGGTAATACTCAGTTATCTTTAAAATATCAGTCTGTATTTCTCTTGACTTTTGTTGATACATTATTAAGTACCATGCAGTCGGAACTAACCCATAGCTGGCCCTCCAGCAGGTTTTCAGAATCAGATAATTGCACAGGAGGAGAAGCTGGCAGATTTGAATCATGTGCCTTTAGGCTGGCAGTGTTCTGGTGGCCTAGTGGTAAGAAACTGCACTGGACCCTGAAGAAGTGTGGTTCAAATCCACCAGCAGCCCCAGGGGAGAAGGATGGACAATCTCCTCCCATATGATTAACTGTGTCTGTAAACCCACTGGAGGGCCAGCTATCGGGTGGTTCAATGAATATGGGTCAATAAATAGCATGAAACTACTGTTATTTAGTATTAAGGTTGACCCACCAGTGTGTTTTTAGAGGCTATATATCACATGTGAATAAAATGCCCATCTCTCTCTCCCTATGAAGCAGCTGGTGGATTCAAACTGTGTGACTCTGAGTTGGCAGTGTAACTCCTTATCTTTTAGAATACAAGAATTCTCTTATGAAACCATTACTAATGTTTAATTAACATGTTGCCACAAAAAGACGGCAAATGTGTTTCTAAGCTTGGTGTGCGGCAACATGCTAAGAGACTCAAGACAGTGGAAAAGATGTAATAATATTGAGGGGGAGGAACAATAGAAATGATCTTTTTTAAAAAACCTCAAAATTATATTTTAAAAAGTGTCAGTGATTCCATTCAATTGTTCCAGTTGTTTGTATGGTAAAAGGCAAGGGGAGACACCAATATTTAAGTGCAATCTCCCTGAAGGTAATATAAAATTTATGAATATTGAGTAGAATTAAAATCACCAAGGCATTCACAATTAATATACACTGAAGCAACTTAATGAATTACCCACAAAAATCCAAATGAAATTTATTATTTACTATATAGCACTGATCTGTGCATTGCTGTACAGAGGTAACTTGTGGTTGCTGTGAAGCCGAACACTGTGACACTGATGAGTCAAATGCATTAATGGTTACCCTTGGCGGACTGTGTTTGGCGGAGCTCCCCTATTAAAACAAGCTTGTAAGCAGGAGTAACATCCACTTCCGAAATAGCTCGCCTCTGCGAACTCTATAAACAGTGCTCAGGTCATTCGTTCATAGGCTTGCTATGAGTCATCTACAAATCGGAGGCACTAAACAACAACAACAACGAATTTATTTACCAAGTTTTATTTGGGACAGAAAAAAAGTGCTGAGGAGAAATTAAGCCAAATGCTTCCCACTGGCGCCATGCTGGCTTTCAGCCAGGAGGTCAGAGGTCACTATGCTACAGATGTGGGGTGATGTAGAGGTGGGGAGACCTCTAGCTGCATCTTGTCACTGTTTCCCAATATTTTGCAGTTAAAAAACACCTTTAACAATGCAGAAATGTGTTTCAAGTTCTAGAAACAGGACTGGAAAACTTGCTTGGGAAAAATGAGAAGCTGGGTACCTTTTAAATGGCAAGTCTTAAAAAAAAGATTCACTCCATATATGTCCTCAGAGATCTGTACCTGCTTCTCTGCCTGCTTCAGGAGCTTCTGGAACCTTTCATCCTCGAGCACACCGCTTGGAAGATCAGTCTCTCCTTGAGCTTTCAGTTCCTCCAGCTTTTGCCGCAAGCCCCTCAGGGCCTGCAGCTCATCGTTGAGGCGACTCTGTCTGGTAAGAGATGCCTGGAGATCCAGTTCTAAGTCTAGAGATGTACGCACTGGGCAGTCTTGTGCTGATCTTCTCAGGACTGGCTGGCAAACAGTCTGGATAGTTAGAAAACAAAACATAAAAATACAGAAAATTAACAAAACACCTTTATGACATAAGCAGCAGTGAACTCTGATCATCCACACGGCTTACGGCTTTTCCTCTTTCCTGACATTTAACTGGATTATTTATTATCTCTGCTTCCTTGAAGGAAGGCATGGGTGGTGCAGAGACTTACCTTGGTCAGCTAAGGCTTGAATGAGAGGGACAGGTGTCACTTCCAGACAGAAGCTTTTCAAAGTCTTGTGTGAGATTATCTAAGTTGCTGTCTCTGCCCCAGAGTCAGAGTGTTCCTGAGTGTTCCTCTCTCTAGAAAGAGGATAATATCCAGGCAACTAACATCAAATAAGCAGTGGCCAGCAAGAGACAAATCATTAGTTAAAGCCACTGAGATTTTAGACCTGTCTGTTACCATTTCACCACATAAGGCGCACTCCATGTGAAGACAAACACATTTCTAGAAATTTGTGTTTCCTCCACTTCAGTATACTTGATACTTTTATCTTCCAGGTGATGCCCGTGTCCCAGCTGGAATGTAGCTAGTCAACAGGGCTAGGTTTTGACTCCCATCAGTGATCAATATGTGTTAGTTTGAATTCATCCCTGGATTCTTTATTATCTGAAATCTGTTTCTACTACTGAACCACCAATTTTTCTTGCAAGGACCAATCTTACTTGCTTATTAAGAAAAAAAAATATTGACTATGTAAGAAATATCTATCTGCCGGGGGTACATGTTGTTACTGATGTTTACCATCAAGACAGAACCGACCTACAGCAGATCCTCCAACAGGTTTTAAGAGTCAGTTAATCACATGGGAGGACACTGCCAATCCTCCCACAGAGTACCCGGTGGATTCGAACCACATGCCTTTGGGAATACAGTGCAGTTTCTTACAATTAGGCTACCAGCATTTCACAGGCAACAATTAGGAAGAGGACACAATCTCTGGCCTTGAAGATCTCATAAGAGAATAGTATTTATCAATTGTAAGCTGTGAAATGGTACCTTACGGAACTATAGGAGGACAGGCAGAGTTTGTTCAGAGATCAATTCAGACCCACTGAAAAGAAACTGAAACCAGGCTGTGTCAGGCTGCATAGACAAGGGGAAACAAGAAAGGTATTTCTTGCCTAATGAGTGGGCAATTGTTGTTTTTAGATGCCATCGAGTCAAGTATGACTCACCGTGACCCTATGAACAAAGAGATTACTAACCATTCTAAGAGATGAGAACTCAAATTTAACAATTACTCCAGTTCGAAGAACCAGAATAATGGTGGTGTGTCCATTACAGGTGGAAGGAAGAGGGCCTAACTCACTTTTTATGTCAGAACCTTAGGTCACATCATAATAGCTCTATTGATTCTTCCTATTGCATGTTGCACTAACCTTCTACCACATTCTTACTGTGGTGGTGATATTGTTAGGTGCCGTCGAGCATGACAATTAATGACCCTATGAAGAGCTGACCTACCTATCTTGTGCCATCCTTATCATATTATTTCTGACACACTAGAGCCCACTGCTGAAATCACTGTGTTGACTGATCTCATCGGCACTCTTCCCTTCCTTCGCTGACCCTCCATCTTTCCAATCATGACATCCCTTTCCAAGAAACAGCCTCACCTAACTACATTTCCAAAGTATGAAAGACGAAGCTTCACAATCCTTGCCTCCAAGAAGCACTCTGGCTGCACTTTTTCCAAAACATATCCACTTATTCTTTGGGTAGCCATGTGAGACGCAATATTTTTCTCCAATAACATAACTTAAAGGTATCAATTCTTCGGGGGGTGGGGGGAGAAGAACGAACTGGGGAGGAGGGTAGGGAAAACAGTGCAACAATGAATGAATGAAAACCCAAAGTCTCTGTAAATGTTCACTAAAACTAATAAAATTTAATAATAATTTTTAAAAAAGGTATCAATTCTTCTGTCATCCTTATTCATAATCCAACTCTCTGCTGGATAGCGAGTGACTGAGAAGAACATGGCCTGAATCAGGTGCACCTTAGTCTTCAAAGTGTTATCATCACTCTCTGGCATTTTGGAGAGGTACCAGACAGCAGACTTGTGCACTGCAATATGTCTTATTTCTTGACTACTGGCACTAAGATCGCCTTGCTTGGATTAAGCAAAGTGAGACCAAAACGGATAACCATTCTCAGGCAATCACAGGCAGCACTGAATAGTCCTCACCTCCACCACATGGACAAGCAGGATGCAGAATGGCCCTTCCTCTGAAAACTGTCAAGCAGCTGATGGAATCCAGGAAGCAATGTTGTTGTTGTTGTTTTTGTGTGCCACTGAATCAGAGCTAACTCGTAGCTGACCCTCCAGCAGTTTTCCACGTTGATCCAAGCAAGATGAAATCACTGACAGCTTCAATCCTTTCTCCATTATTATAATGTTGACTGTTGGTCCAATGATGAGTACCTTTGTTTTCTTGATGTTGAGATATCATCTATACAGAGGTGGTAGTTCTTTTTTGCAGCAAGCATTTCATATTCTCTTCACTTTCAGCTGAGCAAATTAGTGTCATCTGCATAACACAGGCTTCCTCTAATGGATGAGTCTTCCTCTAATCTTGAGGCCACATCCTTCGTCACAGGGTTTGGCTTTGCAAGTTATTTGTTCAGTATACAGATTGAATAGGTATGAAGAAAGGATATAACCCTTACTTTTACCCTTTCTGATTTTAAACCATGCAGTTTAAACATTCATTAAACATTTTAAATATTCTTATTAGGATTCTTTTATTCAAATATTTGCTCTTTTTAACAAACACCATATACAACAAGAATGATCTAGACACATATTCCATTTCATTTCTCAGTTTTGAGAATCAGAAAGTCTTCCCAGCCATCCTGCACGTGGAGATTTTTTCAGGGCTCAAAGTGGTATACTGGTAAATGGTTAGCCACTGGTTCTTCAAGGGCAAAAAGCGCTGAAGGGTAAGACCTACCAATTTTTATGGTGTAAACAGGGAGCTCTGGTTGCACAGTCCGTAGAGAGTTGTGCTGCTGACCCAAAGGTGGCACATTTCTGGCAGCCGGAATAGACCAGCGACTCCATGCAACGTACAGCCTCGGAAAACCTGCTGGATGGAGCGGTAGCTATAAGCCGACTTGATGGTAATGATTTGAATCATGGTGTAAAAACTCCCAACTGCAACCATTTCCAAGTTATCGATGTGATTACGATCCAGACAGATGGTCATCCTAGTGAAAGGCTTTGATTTTTTGCCACAGGGCTGACAGGGACTATGTTAAAGATGTGAGTAAGATAAACAAAGTGTGTAGATGACTAATGAGGGAATCAGCCAGCCTTGCCATCCTGAAAGGTTTAAATTGAGCAGATTTGTTGTTGTTATGTGCCATCAAGTTGCTTGTGACTCATAGCGACCCTATGTACAACAGCCCTAAACTCTGCTCTGTCCTGTGCCAATCGCACTGTCTCTGAGACTCCCATCCCCATTATCCCAGTCACTGAATCAATCCACTTCATAGAGGGTCTTCCTCTCCTGCGCTGTCCCTCCACCCTCCCAAGCATGATGTCCCTCTCTAAGGACCTGTCCTCCTTATAACATGTCCAAAGTATGTTAGATGGAGCCTCAGAATACTTGCCTCCAAGAAGCCCCCCGGTCTGACCCTGTCCAGGATGAATCTGTTTGTTTTCCTAGCAGTCCATGATACCCTCAATACTCTTCTCCAGCACCACAGCTCAAAGGCATCAATTCACCTTCTATCCTCCTTGGTCATTGTCCAACTCTCTGATGCATAACAAGTGTTAGCAAAGACCATAGCCTCTATCAAACGCACATTAGTCTCCAGAGAGATACCACTGCTCTTCAGTACTTTGGAGAGGTCCCTAACAGCAGACTTTCCCATCAGAATACCTCTTTTAATTTCCTGGCTACTGGTACTGAGAATTTTGACTGTGGAGCCAACAAACTAAAGCTGTGAACAATCTCAATCTCTTCACCATCCATCCTGATGCTGCCAATTGGTCCAGTGGTGAGAATCTTTGTCTTCTTGATATTGAGCCTCAGTCCATATTGACGGCTGCAGTCCTTGACCCTTTGCACCAAGTGCTTCAGATCCTCCTCAGTTTCAGCAAGCAGGGTTGTGTGCATATCACAGACTGTTGACAGATCTTCCACCAATCTTGACCCCACATTCCTCCTCATAGAGCCCAGCCTCCCAGATAATCTGTTCTGCACACAGGTTCAAAAAGTATGGAGACAGGACACATCCTTGGCGTACACCCTTCCCAACTTTTACCAACTTTTACAGTTGGAGATTGATCCAACATGCAATCAAGATGCATTGATAATAATGGGTGACTGGAATGCAAAAGTTGGGAACAGAGGAGAAGACTCAGTAGTTGGAAAACATGGACTTGATGACAGAAATGGAGCTGGAGAGAGGATGATTGTATTTTGCACAATGACTTATTCATTGCAAATATGTTTTTTAAGAGACATAAACGCAAGTTATATACATGGATTTCACCTGATGGTATGCATAGGAATCAGATTGATTACATCTGTGGAAAGAACTGCTGGAGAAGCTCAATATGAGCTGTGAAAACTAGGCCAGGAGCTGATTGTGGAACAGATCACCAACTACTCATATGCAAGTTCAAGCTGAAGCCGAGGAAAATTAAACCAAGTCCACGAGAACCAAAATATGACTTTGAGTGTATCCCACCTGAATTTCAGAACATCTCAGGAACAGGTTGAGGCCTTGAACACTAATGAGTGAAGACTAGGTGAGTTGTCGGAGGTTATCAAGGTACCATTCAGGAAGAGTGCAAATGGTCATTGCAAAGATGGAAGAGGAAGAGAAGACCAAAATGGATGTCAGAGGAGACTCTGAGCAGGTTTGGAAGCAGAAAATAAGAATCTCAATACCAGGAAAGAATAAATAAGCAGAGAAAACACTGGTGGTTCTTGGGACCAGAGATTTCTGTGAGAGACAGACCAAGACTGAAACACACTGCAGTAGCAGCAGCAGCAGCGTCAAGGGAAAAATCAGAGATCAACATGAGACAGAGCTCAACTGGGACTGCCTCCCCATGGAGCCAGGGCTGAAAGCCTCCACCCTAGCTCCCTTAGGGACTGGCAGCAGGGAAAGGATGGACAATGACACCATACTTGGCTGGATTAAAAAACCTTTGTAGCACTGGCCTGAAACCTACAGCTAAAGGTCACCTGAAAAGCTGTCCTACCTAAGAGCTGAATCCCATTCCTAACGTGTTAACTTTTCTCTAATAAACCCCATTAAAGCACTGCCTGAGGGGGTTCTGTGTGGCCATTTCCACAGATCAGCAAACCCAGTAGAAGAGCACTGAGAACCCTGGGAAGGAGAGTTGGTGTTAGTATTGATAGAAGTCAGCATAAGGAGCACTGGAGGTATATCTGACCTCATAGGAATTGGTTTAGTATTATTGATATTGTGGATGGGGACTGTTACCCATTGTGGAACTAGTGGAGGTCAGATGTGGCTACTCTTAGATTGCTCACATTGCTTTTACAGAGATGCACTGACCAAGATGATTAGCTGGGAAGAGATGTACACAATGAAACGTCACTCTACACAGGCTCTAACATCACTCTAACATGTCCTGATTCATATTCTTGGCATTTTCCTTTACCAATCAAGCAAATCTTTTATTGATTTTTTATTGAGGTTTTGCTATCTTACATCCTTATACATTTTCTCATGCAATAACTCCAAAATCAGAACATCATTTCCCACTTATTTCTACCAAACTATGTCTGGCTATCTTAACAAACCCAAAACCCTAACATACATTGTTTCAGGATAAACCTCTGTCAGACTCATTCTGAAGATAAATTTATTGGAATCCAACTTTTTCCCGGGCCTCACTCATTTCATAAACATTTCCGGGTTAAAATTTCTCTAAAGTGTCCTGTTGTTGTTACTGATTGCGTTCTAGTTGAGCATGACTCATAGTGACCCTGTGAACAAAAGGCCTGAAGCCCCTCTACAACTTTTGACATTTATCAAAGTTCACAAAGTTTCTGGAGACACTGCCCTCCAAATACAAGTGCTACTGAGAAAGGCAGGTTGAGAAGAGTTTGCACATGAATTGATAGATACTTAGTAATTTTAAAAGACAAAGTTTGGTCATCAAAACAAGATCACCTTAAAACTTCATGAAAATGCTAAGTGAATTCTACTATATTTAACTGTAGGAGTAAAAAAAAGTGTTTTCATTACTATAAAATAATAAGCTGAGCCAGGGGAAAAACGGTGCCTGATCTTAACCAATGATTGGCCTACACTGGCCTAGCTAGTGAAGATGAAGATGGTAACTTATCTTCCACTCTCCTCCCAGTTTCCCCTACACCATGCCTGAGCTCTGGCTAAAGTGAGATCATACCTCATCCATTCACATGCTTTCCCAGCCCTGTGTCATTCCATGACCTTACCGCCAGTACCTACCATCCTTCCTCACTCCTCAAGAAGGTGATCATTTTCCTTAGAAAATGTATTAGAAACTCACTGGCCTGCCCATGAAATCTCTCCTGACTCTCCTTACCAGATGGGCTCACTCTTTCCTTTTATCCCACCAAACCTTTAATCATCCCATGTATTTCTCTGTCTGATGTGAGTCACTTCATCATCTACACACCTCTGCACACGCAGTACTCTGTACCTAAATACACTGAAATTAATAATGATAAAGAACTTCCAAGGACTTATGCTATTGGTAAGTAAACAAACTATTTCAAGTCTCAGTTTTTACATTATCACAGGTCTCAAGGATATCTGCTATCTCGAAAACTGACATAATAGTTTCACAGTAGCTTAATTCAAAAGCCTGAGCATGGAGAACTGACATTCAACAGGCCTAGTGCTTATGCCTCACAGATTAGGATTCTGGACTGGTCTAGAAAAGTGGGATGTTACTAAGGGAATACATACCCTTTTAACTCTCAAACTGCGGCGTTCAGTTGAATTTCTCACAAAAAGTGATTTTTTAGCCAAAGTTGAACTGTCACTGTCACTCCGATTTAACTGTCAACAAAAGAAAAAAAACAATAACAAAACAGGATTTTAAAAAAATAAATCTTAACAGAGTGTAAGTTTTGAATGGAAAAGTTTATAAAATAGGTAGAGGGTGATAAAATGAGTATATTACTTAAAAGATAAAAATCCTCCAAGCAAATAAATATTCCTCCTGTATGCTCTTCTTAAAAAATATTGCTTTAAACTACATTTTTATAGCAGTTATCCAAAGTCATTTGTTAATATAATAATAAATTCTTTAAAACTTATGAAAATAAAATCATTCTTTGAACTTTTAGCTAGTATGTAACCCTCACTTTTTCAAAAATAGAAATGTCTACATAATGCACAAAGCAAGCATAGGGTCAGAGTTGAGACACAGCATACAGAATTTAGAAAGAGCTTAGCCCAGGTAATCTGCAGCTCACTTTTTTAGTCTACTATAGTTCCTTGCTGAAATGTCCACTTTCTCAATGAAGACTATTCTAAAATTTCTTCATGTTATTCCTCCCCCCCAACTCTTTGCCCCCTTGTTGTGTACCATCGCATTGGATCCGACTGGCACAGGAGGAGACTGGTCCTCCTTCTCCAGTGGAGCATCTGATGGATTCGAACATGCACCTTTGGGATTGCAGTGCAGATTCTTGCCACTACGCCATCTCTTCATGTTATTCTTAAAATTACGTTCTCACTATTTCCAGTTATCTGAACTTGCTCTAATCTGAACTTGCTCTATTGTTATCCACACCACTGATTTCTATTTAAGATTCTTCATCATTGACTTTACAACCATCATGTTTATTATCTGGCTCCACTCATGAACCTAAGCTCTAAAGGAAAGGGTTATAGGTCTTTTTTTGTTAATGAAAGAAGTGTAAGTATCTGGAAAAGTGCTTACAGCAGGTGCTTAATAAGACTAGTCTTTTAATTGAAAGTATAAACTTAGAATTTTGAAAGTATTTTCTAACTTATTTTAGAATATTAAATCTGTATTCTAGAAATATCTCTAAAAGAAAAATTTGCAAAATGATGCAAATCTTACAGCACTCTCATAGAACTATGAATCTGATTTAGTGTCTCGTGGATATTAATTAGAAGTTATTTTTGTTCAAAGCTCAATTCACAATTTTCACTTCGGCAAAATTAGCATGATTCAAAGAACATATAGTATAGGGAAGAAATATACAAAATATCATATATCTCAAGTCACTTTAAATTTCTTAAAACAGAATGAAGTCCAAAATATAGTTAGAAGTTGAATCCTCAAATGTCACTTATTTGCCGAATAAATAGCATTAGAACCAATAAAACATTAAATTTGTGAGGAAAAAACAAAAACTCACATTAAATGAATCATGAGGGGGGTGCGTGTGTGTGTGTGTGTGTGTGTGCATGCATTTATTTTTATCAAGAAGAGCTAGTCTTTGGAAAAAGACGTCATGCTGAGAGTCAGTGATTGAACAGAGTGACTATAACAATGGGCTTGAACACGTCAGAGATCATGGTGATGGCAAGGTTCAGATCTACTGGGTCCCGATGGGTCAAAGTCTACAACATGATGACACTATATATATATATAAAATCTGTAGCACTTCTATTCAGTAATGTCTATAGTTAAGACATGAAGTTTCACTGTATGTGGTCTCAAGTTTCCACTGGCAGCAAGGTAGGAAACTACAGTTCTAGCAAGTTGTTACAAAGGCCACATCTTACCCTGCAGATATACTGGTTCCGTTCTCCAGGAGAGAAGGTCTGAGAACGTACTATCACACTGCTCCTCACAAAAGGATGCTGCCGAGAACTCAGGCCACTGCGGTCTTTGGGACGGACTGCCATGTTGTCATTCACTGCTTCGTCGGTATTTGTTTCTTTATCAACCTATTAGAGAAGGTATTAATTTTTCAAAAAGTAGACAACCATAAATACATGTATACTCCTTCTCCTAAGTTACAAAGAAATATCTAATATTACTATCAAGACTTGTCCAGTACTAAGGGTATTTCTAAAAAAAAAAAAAAAAAAGGTTTATTTCTGCCGAGTTCTCAGAAAGGTAGGATAATATCTGTCAGAAAATACTATCCATAAATGTAAAGGCCATTTCCAAGAGGCCAGACCTCAAGTGTCAATAAGGTGGACTGGCACAGTGACTAACAATGGGCTCGAGCACACTGATCATGAGGACAGGGCAGGACAGACAGGGCAAAGGTTCACATCTGGTTTTCACAGGGTCACTGTAAGTCACAGTCGACTCGGTGACACCTAACAGTAGATCATAAACAAGAACTTTAGATTTACAGAGTACTAACAGAATTTTTTAAAAGTTCCCCTTAAAGAATACTTCATCATTAAACATTACTCAAATATCTAATTAGGTTCCCGGCAAATTATAAAAATAATTAAATGTACAATGATGGAAATATACTAAAAAGTTACAGATTTAAGTAGAATACACAATCATACAATGTGAATGTATAACTGCTCTAAGACTGAGTTTATATTTTTTTAGTGGATCTTTAGAAATGTGACAAAAATAGAAACTTCAGTAAAAAAGGAAGTTTCTCAAAACACAAACTCAGGAGGCACAGGCAGATGTCTATTTTTGATCTTGTGGTTTGGCGTGATTCCAAGACTGCCTCTCATGTATTATTTGCTCCTCAGCAAGGGTGAGATAGTTTTCTCAGGAAAAAGAATTGGAATTTTCTAAACTCTATTACTGATAGCCCAAGCATGCCAGCCAGCATACTCAAAGGCTGAAATGCTCTCTTCACTCTGGAAGTGAAGTCTCAACATGTCTCTCACTCAACCAGCAAAATCGCCTGCTTAATACCTTGGCTGGCACCTGTGTCTAACCCATCTGCTACCTTCCAGAAGAGATTTCAGCCAGAACACCCTCTGACCAAATGAATTTAAATGTTGACTACATGCTTGAAATTTACACTAACTACAGCATACTAAGAAACTTTATATAATTAAGTGGTAATCCTGGTGCTGTCCAGGAAATTCAAGAATATTTTTAATTAGAACTTCTACAGTAGTAGCAAGTTATTTTCTTATATCAAATGTAACTTAATATATATATATATATATATATATATATATATATATATCCCACTCCACCCATGTGTACCATCGAATTGGATCCAACCGGCACAGGAGATTGACCCTCCTCCAGAGGAGCCTTTGGTGGATTCAAACCGTGCACCTTCAGGATTATAGTGCAGCTTGTGCCACAAGGTCACCAGAGCTCCTTTACATGTTAACTTTTGTTATCTGGTGTCGCTAAGATGACAACTTACAGCAACTTTTATGAACAATGTATCTGAACCCTGTTCTATCCTGTCTATTCTTGTTGCAGAGTACCATTGACTTGGAACCCATAGCTGACCCCAGTCTATAATAGAGAGGGAGAAGCTGGGTTCCTCCTTGGAGGCAAGAATTTGGAAACTGTATCAGATCTGTTGAGCATGTGGTCAGGAGCATCCAGTTTTTGGAGAACAGCATTTTGTTTGGAAGGGTAGAAGGTCAGTGCAAGAGAGGAAGACCGTTGATGAGATGGGATTTGCACAGTGACTGTGGCAATGGGATCAGGTGTATCAGAGATGAAGTTAGCTTACAATCAGGCAGGGTTCAGAGATACTGTTCACAGTGTCACTAACGAGTCGTAGTTTACCTCATGGCATATAACAACATATTTAAAGCATTAACAATGCTTATAACTGTCCACTGTCATAAATGCCTTTCATAATCAGCTTCTGGAATAAAACCCCAACACTAAAATATACCAGAGAGACAAATGAACTTCCTAAATTGCATAATGTCTACGAACAGTTTAGGAAAGTACATTTAAAAATAATCACCAGTGTGGGTATTCCAGCAGATGGCTGACTTTCAGGCTCTTTGGCACAGTCCTTTTCTTTGCTACTCAAGTCTTCATTTGTCTCAGACACACTAGTGCTTGGACTTAAGTCTTTTAAGTAGCTACTACTCTCCAGCAACTTAACTTCAGACTCTTCTTCAGTCACAATGTCATCAGAAGCTTCTCTTAGCCTTGTGAACCTATGGAGAAAACAGAACAAATGCACAACAGGGAATGCTTACATGTTATCTGACAATGGGGAACAGAACAAACAATGATTTCCAGACATTCTTTTGGCTCAAACTTTTGACCAAATGCCTCATTCCCACTCTGCAATCTACTAATCTATAGCAAAACCATTAATAATTTATTTTTGACAAAGTTAAACTTATGAACTTTGACCCCACTCGCTGATGTTAAAATAGAAATACTCTGAAAACCATGTATAAAGTAAAAATACTGGTGCCCATTTTAATGTGGATTGGTGTTAGTCACTCATTTACTGTAAAATTAATCATACAACAGAAATGCAACATCTACCAAGAGTGGATGGGACATACAGATTGAAAACATCTATTCATCAACTATGCACATTCTCTAACAGTTATAGAATCTAGTGAGAGCAATTTACTACTAAACTATCAAAAGACTCTAAAAGCCAGATGATGTCATCGTAACAAAATTCATAATAGATGTTCAGTTACTTCAGTTACCTTACAAGTGGTGTTCCAGAATATAAAATACAGTGTGGTTTATAATCTATACTATATTTAGAAGGAAGTGAAATACAAGGTTAGTGTAGAAGATCACATGCTTTGAAGAGTCTTCTTGTCCTTTTCTGTTGTTTTCCACTGATAACTGTAAGTTTTAATAGTAGTTGGTGACTTACATGTTATGAAATGCCTAGCCATAAAATGATCGATCTCCAGCGGGAATCAACAATGGGTAACATACTCATACAACATTTTTCAATACATACTAAGTTTAATTTTTGTATTGTGTGTAAAATAAGCTGTACTTTACATGCAAGATGATGAGAGACACTATGTTAACCCTTATAATCACTGTCACGTTTATTTTTTCAATATTAACTAAAATGAACTTTTGATTTACTATAAAGAACTTCTGATAAGGGCAAAGTACATCTGTATCTTTTAATAATACTGTAGTAAATTTTTTCTTTTAAATGTCCACAACTGTATTAGTATCTTGCTAAGGAGCTTATAAAAAGTCATATACACCCTGTATGCTCTATCTGCACAGTCACATGTGTACTGAAATTTAAAGAGAACACCTTAAGAATCCATATACAGAAAATTAAACTAAGTGGTTTATATATACTTCGAAAATAAGCCTTCGAAAATAAGGCTTTTTTGTTTTTTCCAGGAAAAAAATGCAAAACAGGAAAGTTCTTTATACATAAATAAATTTGAACAAGACACAATAACTATTCTCTTTTTAAAAGATGAAGTATAGACAAGAGATGAGACCAGAACAAACTAAATGATACTTTTAGGGGAACTCTGGTGGCCTCTTTGCAAGAAGCTGCATTCCAATCCCAGCTGCTCTGTGGGAGAAGGATGGGCAATCTCCTCCCATGAGAGTAACTGTCCCTGAAAACCTGCCAGAGGGTCAACTATGGGTTGGTTCCCACTCAATGGTACCCAACAAGAGCAACAACAAATGACATTTTTTGTGGTTTAAAGAAAAAAGAGAGTCTATCCATTTGCCTAATACTCTAACATGATCAAATCAGACTTTTTAAAAAAATCTCAGAAAGTAGTGTTACAGATTACTGAAGCAATAAAGACTTTTCACTAATGTACATTTTGCCCATTAATCTTGCTACTACCTATTTTAACCCGCTGTTGACAAAGGACAGACAACTAGCTGCAAACTCCTTGAACCCAAATACTATTGAAGTCAGATATGAACCTATGTAAAGTTTCCCTTCAAAGTATAAGAAACTAAACAAGTTGTCTTTGAATTCACCACAGCAAAAGGACCAACTGCTTTACCAATCTCCATGTGGAACCCTTGGCTCTTCTTCCTGCCCCGGTTCCTCCTCTTCATCATCTTCTTGTGCTAACTCTTGTTCCACAGCCAGTAGCTCAGCTGATGTTCTTGCAAGTAAAGCGGATACTGCATCCTAGACAATGTGACATGTAAGAATTAGTATCATATGCATTGAGAAATTATTCTTAAAATTTATTAGACGGAACTTATACTTTAAGTTGTTAAAAAGGATTTTCCATTAGATCCAGTTCTTTTGCTGAGAACAAACGTGAAAATGGAAGGGCACAAAATAACAAGCAAAAACCAAACAGTATTCTCCTTTCTACTGTAGCTATTTCAAAGCACCTAAGAGCAGGTGATGACACAGTCAAAGACAGTTGCACTGCTGAGCCAATGGTGGTGTGTTTCTACTAGTTCCAATATACCACAGGAGAAAGATGGGCAATCCACCCCTTTTCTGGTTTATAGATCCCAAAATTCCACAGGAGCTCAGCAATTAGTAGGTTTTAACTTGACAGCAATGAGTTTCTGAGTTTGAAGAGCTACAGAGGCGCTCAGGACTAGAAGGTCAAGAGTCCTGACAGAAAGAAAATTTAATGATGTGAAATCTTGTTACTCATTGAGTACATCAATGTTACTCTTTTCCCTCAGGAACATTTGAAAATCTAGTAGTGGGGCATACAGTCTTAACAGACACCAAACAGACTTTGGCGGCTCAGAACCATGGCAGTGTCATGGGAAGATGGGAAGACTAAAATGGAATAAAACCAATATTCTGTGTGATATTCTCACTCAGTCATCTACTATTAAAGTACACATGTACAAGGTAAAATGCTAAGAAGCAAAATGAGATGCTTAGCCACTAAAACAGGGAGCTCTGGTGGCTTAGTACTAAGATGTGCTGCCTTGCCTTCAAGGAGCAGCCTGGTTTGACTCTTGCCAGGACAGACCTGTTAGTTTTCTTGGCAGTCCATGGGATGTTCAATATTCTTTTCCAGCACCACAACTGAATAGGCATCAATTCTTACTCTATCCTCTTTGTTCACTGTCCAGCTCTCTGATAAGTAACAGGTAACTGTGAGGACCATGGCCTGGATCAGGTGTACCTTCATCTCTAGACTGACATCGTTGCTCTTTAGCACTCTAGAAAGGTCCCTGACAGCAGATACCCCCAGCACAATTCATCTTTTGATTTCCTGACTGCTGTGAAGAGTGTAGATTGTGTAGCCAAGCAAGGTGAAATTGTTAACAATGTCTCTTCTCCATCTATCATGATGCTACCAATTGGCCCAGTGCTAAGAATCTCTGTTTTCTGGAAATTGAGCTTCAATCCATATTGCAGACTACAGTTCTTGACCCTCTGCAGCAAATGCTTCAGGCTCTTCTCAGATTCAGCAAGCAAGGCTGTATCACCTGCATAACGTTAAGTTGTTGATGAGTCTTCCTCCAATTCTGATGCCACATTCCTCCTCAAAAAGTCCAGCCTCCTGAATGATCTGTTCCACACAGAGTATGAAAAGGTATGGAGACAGGATCCCTCTCTTACGCACTTCTTTTCTGATTGTGAAACATGCAGTCTTTTCTTGCTCTGTTCTGATGACTGCTTCCTGGTCCAAGCACACGTTTCACATGAGCACAATCAGGTGCTCTGGCATCCCATTCTTCTCAAGGGGAATCTCCTCCTGTATAATGTGCTACCTTTGAAAACCTGCTGGAGGGTCAGCTATGAGTCAGTTGTAACTCACTGGTACACAACATCAAAACAAGCACAATGAAAAATCAGTAGCAATTTATAAGATCTGAAAAACAAAATTTAACAAAACTTGGCATACAAGTAAAATATGTATTATTTTCAGGAACACATTACAGTTCAACAAAACTGACCATATGCTAAGTCATAAAAACAAGTCTCAACAGTCTGTGAAATTAAACAGCATGCCCACTATTATCTGAAAACAAGTGAAATAAAAGTAGAAATCAACAGCAGAATGAGAACCAGAAAATGTCTAACTTATTGGTAATTAAGCTAAACAAAAAATCAAACCAAATCAAAACAACCAACAACCAAAACCTCCCCCCAAACCAGAATGAAACAAACAAAAAACCCCCTCATGGATCAAAGAAGAAATCACAATGGAGATTAAAAACTACTTTTTAACGTCATTTTGCCTGAATGAATTATTTTTGAAAAAGCCACGATAGCAGTGTTCAAAGGGAATGATGGTGCCATGGCTAAAGCATTTAGCTGTTAACCATGAAAGGTCGGCCCTTTAAAACCACCAACCTCTCCCAGGAGAAGATGAGACAATCTGCTTCTGTAAAGATTTGTTTTGTTGTATATCATTGAGTCAGAAGTGACCCATAGTTGACCCTCTAGTGGGTTTTCAGAGGCAGTTCACTGCATCGAAGGAGACTGCCCTCCTTCTTCTGCAGAGCAACTGGAGGATTCGAACCATGTGCCTTTGGGATTGAAGTGCAGATCATTACCACTATAAAGATTTACCACCTTGAAAATCCCATGGAGGCATTTCTACTCTGACTGCCGTGTGGCTAGGAATCCCAACCAACCCAACGAAAATGGGTTTAGTATTTTAAGGTTTTTCTGCTTAAATGCATATAGTAGGAAACAAAATGATTACAAAACAGTTGTCAAAGCAACCATCTCAAAAGTAGAATAAGAATGGCAAATTAAACTCAGAGACAGTAGAAAGAAAATTAAATAGTGCTTAATAAAATAGAAAACAAAGATTGTACACATAAGCATATAAAAATAAATGTTATGTAACAAATTTAGGTAAAATGTGAAAATTCTATGTAAACAGTTTATTAAAAGTGCTATGAGACAAGAAAACCTGAACAGTTCTATAGCTAATAAAGAAATGGAAATCTGTAATTAAAAAACATTTCATCAGCCCTTTTCAACTGGGATTCTATGAGCAAATTAAGCCCTCAGGCATGTATTATATGTAAAGAATTAAATTCTCACATATGTACCTAGAGTAGTATAAGCTCTGTACCATCCTTAGGAGAATTAAGAAAGTAGTAATTCAAATCATTTTTTTGATAGGGCTTAATTCACTCGAAGGGTCCACACTGAAAAGGGCTGTCTTCTAGAAAGAATACAAAAGGCTCAGCCGATAAACTGTCTTGAGAATTCTTACAAATATTTAAGAAAGAAATAACATCTATCTTACAAAGACTCCAGCAAAAATCTTTAAAAAGAAAATACTTTTCAAGTTTATATTGGAAGGTCAGATAAAAGAAAATGAAAAATTAATCTTTCCAATAAAATGGAAAAAACCCTAAACAAAAAATCAAGAGCTCAAATCCACAGATATATCAAAGAGAAAATATACTATGATAAAGTATGTTTTAGTTCATGAATCCAGGGATGGCTTCACATTCAAAATTCATTGTGTAATGCCTCACAGTAGGATAACAAAAGAGATAATCATATAATCATCCTGAGAGATGTAGGAAAATATTTTATTACATTTATTACCAAAGCAAAATTCGACGTTTTGGTGGCATCGTTGTGTTATAAGTTATGCTGAGAACCAAAAGGGTAACAGTTTGAAACATAAGATGCCCGAGGGAGATAGATGGTTGGAACCTACTCAGTGACAGTGGGTAGTGTGCATAATTTTAAAAGTTAAGAAAAGTAGAAATTTTAAAAAAAGTACTGACAAAGATTACTGATTAAAAAAGAGTAAATTATAATCAACTTTGGATTATTAAAAGCCTTTCCTTTCAAAAAGTGTAGTTTTGGCACAATAGAGAACCATGGTAATGAGGAAAAACAGAAGCAGATCTCATGTTAGATCTCACATGATTAGAACAAACTTAACACTGTATGTAGTGCCTTTGGGAAAGATGAGTCCTTTTTTTCTCTTATGTAGGAGAAATATCCTATTACACAACCTCTACTGTAAGGCTGGCAGCCCTGAGAACTCCTTTCTTAATGTAGCATGTTAGGAAGTATATGTGCTCTGAAAGAAATGAGGAGCAGATATTTCCACATTCAATTAAAGATGGGTCTTTATAACAAATATTGCTGGTCCTGCTAGCATATGAGTTAAAGGAATTGTGGACCTCCCCTATCTCATACTTCAGGAGCCTCTGGTGGCACGGGGTCAAGGTTAACCAAAATGTCAGCAGTTAAAACCCACCAACTACTCCATGGGAGAAGAATGTGTCAGTGTGTTTCAATAAAGATTTATATTCTTGCTGTTCTACTCTGTCCTAAAGGGCTGCACTGACTCAAGGACAAGTGGGTTTCAATTTAAGTGTCTATACCATAAACCAAAGGGAGCTCTGATGGCCTAGTGGTTAGAAGCTGTCCAACAATTCTGAAGGCACACGGTTCAAATCCACCAGCTGCTCCGTGGGAGAAGGATGGGCAGTCTCCTTACATGTGATTAACTGCCTCTGAAAACCCGCAGGAGGGTCGGCAATGGTTAGGTTCTGACACAACAGCAAACAACAAGAATCATAAACAAAAATTCCTTTCAGATGAGTACACATTTGAGAGGCAAAACAACAGATGTTTTATAAACAATATAGGAAAACGTATTCATAACACTGGAGGCAAGCACACATATTTTTAAACCAGAAAGAAAAAAAATTTAAAACCATCAGGGGAAACCAGGTAAGAATACCCTGCCTATCTGAAGGCATAAGGTACGAATTCATCAGCTGCTGCATGGGAGAAAGCTGGGCAATCTCTTCCAGCACAATTTAGTACTCCTGAAAACCCACTGGAGGTCAGCTATGGTTCCTACTTGATGGCACACAACATCATCAATGTAATAAGGAGTAAAGTCCCAATGATATCAATAGGTTAAAAAATTATTAAAATCCAACAAAAAAAGGCAAAATTGGAAACACATTTAGTAAAGTGCATCTGAAAAACCCAAAGCAACATCTTATTTTCTCTCTCAGATCAGGAACATGACAACGATGTCAGTTGGCACTATTTCTAGTGAGGGCACTGTTAGAGTTACGTGCCATCAACTTGGGATTGACCCAGAGCTGACCCTCCAGCAGGTTTTCAGAGGCAGTAAATCAGTCCGGTACAAGAGACTGCCCATTCTTCTGCAGGGCAGCTGGTGGATGGGAATCACTTATCTTTGGGATTGCAGCACAGCTTCTTACCACTAGGCCACCAGAGCTCCCAAACAAATCAGGGAATTAGGCAAAAGGAGAAAAAAAAAAAAAGAAATGAGATGTAGGAAAAAGTAAAAATCTATTTGTAGGTGACATGATTTTGTATACAGAAAATCTTAAGTCACTAAGTAAACTTCACAGTTTTCAATTACTGACCTGCTTAGGTTCCAAAGACAAGTCTGTTACATGCAAAATTAGTGAATGGGTTTTTTGTTTTTCTGTTTTCAAACAGAAAAATATGGTCCTAGAAATAATAACACTAAGGTTCCAGGGCTAGTTCCATTCACTTTAGTCATTAAACTCAAGCATCCCTTCTAAACACCTCTCCAATGGCTCTTTCTTTCTTCCCTTCCCACCCTACAGCAATTCTGAGGCTGCATAGTAGCTGAAACCCAGAAAACATCCCTGCTGGTCAGTGCTGACTGTATATCTGACTTGAGGCTGTGTGTCTACTATGGAGGTTGGCTCCGATCACGCAGCAGATGGACATGGTGGAGTGGGTGAAGGATGCCTGAGGCGGAGACACTTTGCAGCTATTGCCACAATGCCCATCATTGTATTTATATGCAAACAGTTGTATACTGGAATTTTTACTATTGCCATAAATGTAAAATGTCAGACTGGGAGACTTGATATATATGAGGAGTAAGTCTAACAGAACCAAGTTAACAGTTTTGGCAAACTTGCAAGATATAAGATTAATAATAAATAATAATAATAAGTCAGTTGAAGCAATGAACAATCTGAAAGTGAAACGAAGAAAACAGTTCCATTTACAATTATTATGTGCCATCAAGTCAGAACCAGCTCACAGCTGACTTGCCAGTGAGATCTCAGAGGTGAAAAATCACATGGGAAATGACTGCCTTTCTTCCCTGGTGAAGCTAATGGATTTGAACCACCTGCTTTTGAGTTGGCATTAAGACCAAAAATTAAAAAAAAAAAAAATTAGAAATAAATTTAACAAAAAGTGTGCTAACTGGACTTTTCAAAATCACAAAAATTTGAAAGATAACATAAATATGTAAAAAATATTTCATATTAATAATTGGAATATTTGTTAGCATGATAATATTCCAAACTGATCTACAGGTTAATACAGCATCCATCAAAATCCCAGCCATGGCTTGATTCCCCTCCACCCCCCGCCCCAGAAATGCAGAAGATGATTTTAAAATCGTTAAATCTAAAACAATCTTGAAAAAATACTTTGAAGGACTCACAACTTTTTGTTTCAATGCAGATTACAGTAACTGACAGTGTGGTACTAACATTAAGCTAGACATATAGATTAATGGAAAAGAATCTGAAACAGTACTGAAATAAACTTTCATGTTTATTTCAAATAATAATCTTGACAAATGTTTTTAATATAATGGGGAAGAGAATATCTCTCCCGTAGTTAAGTAATTCTGGGGCAAGTGAATAGTTACAGTTGCAAAAGAATATACTGTACCCCTTCCTCACACCATAAATAGACCAGAAACCTAAACATAAAAAGGAAACTATCATTTACCTAATTTGCACTATCCCAAAATTTTCTTAGATGCGATAATAAAAGCATACGAGTCAAAAGAAAAAAAAAATAGATAAATGAAAAACTCCATTGGAAATAATCCACTTAAAGTGAAAGGATAGTAAACAATTACAAAAAAACATCTGCAAATTATTTGTCTAATAGGGAACTTGTACTAAGAACACATAAAGAATGCATAATAAAATTCTATAGACACTTTTTAAATAAACAGTAGAAGATTAACTACTAATGGCTAAATAAGAACATGAAAATATGCTCAACTTAGTTATTCAAGAGTGCACATCAAAACCGCAGTGAAGGTATCACTTCACCCTTAGTACAATGATGTAGTGCTTTGAGGGTATGTAGAAATTACAATCTTTATACACTGCTGGTGTAAACATAAAATAGTACAAACATTTTGGAAAATAGTTTTACTGTTTCATAAACTGTTGAACATAGAGTTACAGCTATTCCGTTCCTATGAATATACCCAAGATAAATGAAAATACAGTAAGATAAAGATTTGCACATGAATTTCCAGTGTAGAATTGAAGATTATTTGTTGCCTGGGGCTGGTGGTGGGAGGTAATGGGGAGAATATGAAGTGACTCCTAAAGGCTACTGGAATTTTTTCTGAGACAATCAGAATATTCTACAATGAGATTGTGGGATGATTGCACAGCTTTGTTAATATACAAAAACCCCTCATTAAATAATATGTTTTAAATGGGAGAACTCTGTGCTTTAAAGTGATAGATAGTACAATAAGTGGATTACATTACAATAAAAGTGTTAAGAAGATAAATATGAGTATCTCCTTTTTCCCCCTTCCCTCTAAGGTGACTCTAAGGAGAATCTAAGGAGAGTTTTATTAGGAAAGATCCATCCCAGAGAGCAAGGTGGGTCATTCTCCAAAAGTAAAGAAGTGGGGAAAAGACCACATTTCCCCATCTTGTGTGTCTTTAGTGTCTACCACTGAATTAGCCATCTGTTCCTCTCTCTCGATTCACAAGATTCAATATAACTTCTTGCACACAGTAAATGATCAATAAATCATCGCAGTTTAGTTATCTCTTGTTTAGTAAACTTCACAGATAATCTAAAATCAACATGAACTCACTAACAATGACCACAAATACAATTAGAGCTGTTTTTTCACAAAGGGCTACTTCACAGATAATCTAAAATCAACATGAACTCACTAACAATGACCACAAATACAATTAGAGCTGTTTTTTCACAAAGGGCTCCCTTGTATATTTTTCAAGTAATGAAGTCCAAATGTTGGCTGGCACAAACTTTTTAGTAGAAAATATTTGGGATACCAAAGAAAGAATTTTTCTTATACTTTCAAAGAGAAGAGCAAAATGGGGGGGAGGGGTGGTCAGGAAGAAAAACGCAACAATGAATGAATGGAAATCCAAAATCTCTGTAAACGTTCATTAAAATTAATGAAAAAAATTTAAAAAAGAAAATATTTGGGAAGATTGATGTCACAAATAGACAAATGAAGATTATTCTGTTTTGTTGTTAGGTGGCGTTAAGTAAGACTCATGGTGACCCTATGAACAAAATATCTGACCCCTGTTCTGTCCTGTGCCATCCTCACACTTCCTGACATAAAAGAGTCCACTGTACCAGCGAACATGTCAATCCACCAGGTCGAGGGTCTTCATCTCCTTTGTCAACCCTCCCCCCTTCCCAGCATCATATCCCTCTCCATGGAACAGTGCCCCCTAGCAACATGCCCAAGTATGTTAATTTTGTTTTATTTATAACAAATTTGTCAAGTATGAGATCCATATGTATAGTCTGCCAGAGGAATCAAATATGGAAACAAATGTCTGACAGTATGAATTTAAATCAGGTTTTCTATATGGCTACTTAAACCAAGTCTTCTTATATATTATTTTTATGAAAGTAGAAGAGAATTATCCAATTATAAATGATACTTGAAACAAAAATGTCATTGCTGTCAAGTCAGAGCAGACAGACTCACAACTTAGGTAGCTGCGAGAGCTCTGATGGCTTAGTGGGCGGGGAGTTGTGCTGCTAACCTAGAGGTGGCGCCTCTCTGCTGGTTCAAATCTACCAGTGGCTTTTCAGGAGAAAGATGATCATTTCCTCCCGTATGATCTGCAAGCTCTGAAAACCTGCGGAAGGGTCGACTATGAGTTGGTTCTGACTCAATGGCTCAATGAGTTTGAATTTTTTGGTTTACTTGAAATAAAGCTGAAAATTATCTTTTTTTTTTTCTTTCTTTCTTTCCTTTTCTTTTAGAGAAGTAGGGGAAAGTAATTGGATGGGAGGGGAGAAAAGAATCAAGAAAATACACAAAACCACACTGCTACCAAAGCATTTCATATTTCATTCAGTTTTAATGACCTTTTTTTTTTTTTAAACTCACCAAGTCTATAGCGTCTACAGATGGCTTGTCCGGTTGAAATATTGAGTCCTCAGTTTCTCCTTCATTCTTTGTGCAAGACATTTGCTTGAAAGGAAGCAAGTTATACCATAGAGTGAAAATCTCATTGGAAAATGGCAAATCTGCCAGGCTGATCTGAGTTCCTGCCTACATGAAGGCAAAGAAAACAAAAGAAGAAAGATTTAAATTAGTACTTGATCCTTCTAAGTAAAGAATACTGCATGAGCTTGTCTGAGAGTTAAAAAGCCCCATAATATAATGCACTCGCAAATTTTTAAGACTGGCTTTAATACAATCATTCATATATATTAAATTTCAAATAATTAAGTACAATTGATCAGTGATATTTTAAATTTTTTTACTTTTTTAAAATCAATGCCTTTAATTAGCAGGTCTCATCAAATTCTCATCATACTGTGCCTATTCCTTGCCAAGTGAGTTTGTCTCTTTTGATTTTCTGACTTCAGCTCTTTGCATATTTTGCTAGAATGCTTTGTCTTCACAAGCAGCCTTCTGAAATCTTTAACTTTTTAATCATTTCTTCCCCTTGTTTTGGCTTCTCAGTGTTCTAGTGCAATATTCAGGGTCCTTTCTGCCATTCATTTGATTCCTTTCTTCCTCCTCTGTCTTTGTAATGACCTGCTTTCTTCATGAATGACACATCCTTGATATTATCCCACAGCTCATCTGGTTTTCTTCATTTTTTAATGTTCAAGCCCTCAAATCTGTTCTTGAGATGGTTTTTAAATTCAGGTAGGATAGACTCAAGGTTGTTTTTTGGCTCTTAGGAATTTGTTTGTATTTTCTTTAACATCAATTTGAACTTGGACAGTAGTAGTCGATGGTCTGTTGCAGTCAGCACTCGGCCTTGTTTTCACAGCTGATACTGAATTTCTTCAACAATTCTTTCCACAGATGTAGTCAATCTGATACCTGTGTTGGCCATCAGGTGAGATCTGTGTATTTTCATTTTTCAAAAGTATTTGCAATTAATAAATTACTGATTATACAAAATTTTATCATTCCATCTCAGCGTTGTTTCTAACTTTCGCATCCCAGTGGTCAATTATTATTAATGAGTCTTAGTTGCATGTTCGATCTATTTCAGAATGCAAAAGTTGGTAGAAATCTATTTCCTCTTCTTTGGCGTTAGTTGTTGATGCATATATTTGAATGGCAGTGGTATTAACAGGTCTTCTTTGTAAGTGTAAGGGTATTAGCCTGTCACTCACAACATTATACTTCAGGGTAGATCTAGAAATGATCTTTTTTTACTATGAACGCAACCTCATTTTTCATTCCCAGCAAAGTAGATCATTCCAAGTAGCCAATGCCAGTCCATCTCAGAAGCCCTGGCAACCATCAGGCCTTGCCTTGCCTCACCACCTGCCCTGCCAGGGGAGACCCAATGAGCCCACCACCCAAAGGAGGCCCTGGCAATCGCCAGCCCGGCAGGAGGAGATCCTAAGTGCCTGCCCCCTTGCCTTGATACCTGGCCCAGGGGATACCTGATATGTTTACTGCCAGAAAATAGGATAGTCATACATTTCTCATAAGATTCTCATGAGGCTTAAATGAGATAATGCATACAAAACACCATAATTCTTAGCATTAGAGATAATAAGTACTGCGTAAGCACTAGCCATAATAAGGGTAAAAGTCCTTCTTAGTCAAAAAGTAAAAAGAGAAAGTAGCTTTCACATAAATCTAGAATTTAAAAGCAGATTTTAAAGAGAATAAGGAACAGAAATTAGTATTTATAATTTATAATAATTATATTACTAATTTACAGGGGGGAAAATGAAACCATCATTGGCTGTGTCCAGAGTTACCATGCACATCAGAGCTGGAACACTAGTAACTAGGAAACAGTCTTAGAATGTTCAAGAGTGTAATTGATAATGATAGTGAGATAAAAAACCCTACCAGGCACTCCTCCCTACGGTGTGCAGTGACAGAGCAAAGATCCACTCTCAGCGTCTTCTGCTGTAAGGCTGTTTGTGAAATGGCCATTCTGAAGACATCATTGAACAAAACAGATTCTGTGGCTGGATGGACTTTTGTTCGAAACAGACAGCTAACATCAGTTGAGGAGGGAAGTACAGCAACTCTAAAATAGCTGCAAAGAACAAGATTACAATGGATTCTGCAGGTGCTTCAATTACATTGAATTCATAGCTATCGTTTGAAATTATCTGCAAGAACAACATGGAGTTCATTGTCAGCCTAAGCACTCGTGTCTAAATGGATCCACACTTAGTCCAGAGTCCACCATGCTGCTGTATCACTAAAAAGGCAAAGACCTGGCACCCACTCACTACTGCCTGTGCCCACCACAGTGCTGCAGAAAAGGCCAAGGTGAGAAACCAGTGAGGCAGACAACTCTCACTTTCTATCTGACCCACAGAGCCTTGATGAAACAGTTCTTTCTGAGCCTGGGAGGACAGAAACAAACCAGATACTGGTGATGCCTCATCCTTAAGTATTTATTACATGACAGATGCTGCCAGGAATGGAATATATTATCCTACTGGGGGTGAGGGAGAACAACTAAGCAGCATATTGTCAAGAAAATATAGAACAGATGAAATAACAGTTCAAAAATATCATTATCTAGGATCTTGGAAGTCTCAGCTATTACAAACCACATTAAGAAAGTTCTGTTTTTTACAGTTCAGATAACTGCTATAGAAAAAGAATAATGTCTAATATTACTTCATCTGAGCATATACTACATATAAGGGCATAAAATTCTTGAAAATAGTCTTTTTCTTTAAATCCCAGAAAGAGAACACCCACGAAGTTACCTTCCTTCTCAAGTCTCTCTATAATTTATAAGCTAAGAGACCTTTCTCAAATTATAAAAACTCTAAACTCAAATGCAGAACTGAGGATTATCATATTACTTCTGGACTTTACATGAATATTAATTTCAAAAACGGAATATTAATTATAGAACTAAAAATTCAAAACTTAGTGGATCAGGAGCCACTGCTTTCGAGAGTTGTCCTTGGACCCACAACCAATGAGCAGGGAAGGGAAGAAAGCAAACAGTACACTGCATTGTACAGATCTGGTGCAAAAGATACCTTTTAACATGTTAAAGACTTTCCTTTGAGGTCAAAGGTGAGCCACCCAAGCCACAATATTTTAATCACTATATGCACATGCAAAAGAACTGATGCATGTGAATTATTATGGCGGGGGGAATGTAAATTTTACATTCCAGGCAACCAGGCTCCAGGCTCCCAAATTATACTAAATTTCTGATTGACTAAAAGGAGAAAAAAAAACAACCCACAAAACCACCACCAAATCTTGGTTCCCCCTTTTAAATCAACTGAAATAAAGACGAGAATCCACTGTGCTATCCTCATACTTCCCTCTTCAAATCTTACTAATTTAGAGATGATCAGCTCTGCTATGTCTCTCTCACATCTTTGTTTTAGTCAACCCCTTAGCTATAATGCAAAATTATTTTACATGTGAAATTTTCAATTGTTCTGTTGTTTCACTGATTTTACTTACACTTTCAAAGTGTGAGGTATCAAGAAGGCATGAAGATTTCGGAGTTGTGCTATAATCACCATAAAACTTGAACTTTTTGCATCGTATCTGTCAAAAGAAAACTGAGTAAGATAAGGGATGCTGAGGTGCCTTGGTTTAAAGCTGACACTCACCACCCCCATACCCCCCACCAGCATCCTTTACCTGAGTCCGATCTGCACCTGGGCAGTCTCCACAATGGCTACATCCTCTTCACTATACACAATGTCTTCCATTTCACTAGGCCTAGGTACAGGCAGCAGGGGAACATGTTATTAGCAGGGATATTGGATATTATAGCTACTTTTTTTCCCACTTAATGATTTTGAAGGGAAAATGGAACTAAAAGCACTCCTATAACCTTTTGGGAGCCTGGTAAGCATACTTAAGTTTTTTCAAGGTCTGCCTATGAGCAGGAATTTCTGATGTTACCATTATCCTGGCAGCTACAGAGTCTAAGTTTCCAGAAATATGCATGGGAAGCGTCATGTGCCAAGAGGCACTGACTAACCACACCAAACATGCCCATTAAACTAAAGTTTTACATCTCAAAGGAGTTGAGTCCACCAATTTCTACAGCATTTCACTGTGTGGAATCTGGATTTTTTACTTTTTCTCTCCATTGCCATAGAGTTGACCACATGGCCAGGTAGGAATGTGTAAGTAAAGTGAATTTTTGAGCCTTCACCCATCATCCTTAGCGCCCCTGGGAGTGTGGTCTCCAGCTGTCACAAATGTGGACACATGGTTTGTCACTGATCAGCGTCTTCCACATCAACATCAGCTATGAGGTCAACAAGAGTGAGAGCTGACCTGTGTGGAGACTCTGGTGAGGTGTAGCATGATGGAGCCCTGCAGTTGGAGATAAAGGTTTTGCTTGCTGGATGACAGAAGGTAGAACAGACTTCAGAATCCTATGAGATAAAGCTTGCTGGAAGACTGAGGAAACCAAAAGTTTCCTGCATCTGCGTTGCTGGACTGAACCTAGACTTTGACTTATTGACCGAGAAGCTGCATCTTGCTATTAACCTGGCTTCGGATTGCTGTTCACCATGCCTGGAATTTCACTGTGTGATATCCTTTGCCATCCCAACCTGCCAACCTACTTCCTTAATAAATCCCACAACTGTGAGTAAATTCAAGTCTGTGAGTAACTGGCAACAAATTTCAAATCCAGTGATTAGTAGAAGTAGATGCAAGAGTGTTGGGGGTTGGCGATATGTCATGTCTGACCTTACAGGGATCAGTTTTATACTATGGACGTTGATGATGGTGGCAGTTCCCCTTTGAGGAGTTAGGAGAGGTTGAACTCAGCTCTCCCCACACTGCCCTCTTTTGTATACAGATATTTTCAGTTACAGCATTTCTCTAATGGCTCAAGCCCTCACTACTATAAAGAGTGAACTAAGGGGAGCAGCACATTTGAACCCCAGGTGCAGCCCTGGAGAGCTCCACGGCAGACCAAAACCCAAAAACACTACATCTGCTGGTTCTTACTGCTTCACAAAAGCTTCATAGACACCACTGTCTCCAGCCACAGACTCATCAGACACAGCAGCAGACACACACGCTGTCTTCTCTCCAAGCAAATGTCTTCTTCTTGGTAATGTTTTTTCCACATCTATGGAAGGAGAACGATATTGCTGACTATGCTTTTTTTACAAGGAAAAATTAAGTATAAAATATATATGCTGATTTGTCAGAAAGTAAATTCCAACTAAATAAATGAAAGCTGCCACCCCTAAAATAAATAGAGGGGAGCAATTCAAAATACTATGAATTATAAGATTCTGGGGATTCTAGTAGCTACAGACCTGAACTCCTAAGACACTTGCAGCCATTATTTGGTAAAAAAGTCATCTTTCTCATTGTCCTGAAATATTTTAGGGAAAGGAATATTACACAAAAACTTGCTGACCTCCTGTCTCTCTTTTAAGCATACACTGAAGTCACCATGCACCCAGGAGTGCTTGGGTGGTGTAAATGTTAATAAGCTTAACTACTAGCTGAAAGGTCACAGGTTCAAGTCCACCCAGAGGAACCTTGAAAGAAAGACCTGGTGACCCACATTAGAAAATCCACAGCAATAAACCTGTGAAGCATAGTTTTACTCTGACACACATGGGGTTGAGTCAGAGTGAACTCAAAGGCAACTGGTATTAAACCAGATCATCTGCAGACAAGAAATTATATGCCTCTTTCAAGTATGAGAAATGTTTCTGTGGTGGAAAGCTCAATAGCAAGAAGAGGTTTTTTCCCCACCTTTTTAGCTTTCCCCTTCACTCCACACCCACCTTTCTACATCTTCTGTGCTACTATTTCTATAAAAATTAAAGAGGGGGAAATCTTTAACTTATAGGAAGGAACTCCTCACAAACTAATACCATTGGGGGAAAAAAAAATCCCCAAAACTTTGGTGCTACTAAATCCTTAACACCAACTGCCACTTAACTTTTATCTCCAACTCTTATTCATACACCAGTGTCCTGCGGTGAGCAAGGAGCATTCATTTAAGCCGCATTCGTCCTGTAATAAGCTGCAAGCCTGTGGAGTTCTTTCATCCTCAGTGAGCGAGCTGGATCAGTGTTGGTATGCATTTTTCCCCCCTTCTGAGTCGTGACTTTACATCTTGTTAAGATGTTTAAGTTTTAAGGCTTCAGATTACAGGATTGATTGCTGCATTTTCCCTTTTATTTCTGGCAGTGAGTGCTTTTTCCTTGATGATGAAGTGCCTCCTCTCCGCCCAGCCCCCTTTGTGAGGGGTGAAGGTGATGACATGATTTATTGATTACCCCCAGGAATAAGCACAGCAGTCTGAAATTGACTTTGACAATGACAGAGACTGACTGTGGAAGGACTTCGTAGTTATTCCAACTTGGTGTCTATCATGCAGCAGGGACTGGTGCTGGAGAGCAATATTTATATGAAAGGAAAGTGACTTCACCTGCAAAAGACTTTGAGGGACACGAATCGTGATCTAAACAGGGAGCCACTACTCCCACATGAAGGCTGGACCCCATGTGAAGCCTGACCAGTTGGTAGGGACTGGAAGAGCACACAGCCTGAACAAGTTTAATTCTCTTCACATGGAAATAATACCTGTGATCAAGATTTGGATGCATTTTTCCTTAGTGTGACTCACTAACAGTGGTTTTCTAATATTCTATGTATTTAAAAGCGTAAAAACAACTTTCCAGAAGCGTCATAAACACCGGTTTCCTAAAAAAGGCATAATGGACAGACAGAGCAGCAGATGTAGGTGTAAGTGGGGCAATGAAACTGCAGAGTCCTGCAGGTCAGGGGTCTCAAGAGCCTCGGGACCACCCAGGAGCTGACAGAATTCCAACTTCAAATGACTGATATTAAGAAATGGTCACTACAATGTACAGAGGCTGACAGTATTCTATGCAAACACAAAGCAACCCAAATAGACCTGTAAAGGACCAATGCTGAGCTTTCATGTCGTATTTCATCTCAAGCCAGCTCTAAGACAGAACATTCAACATCCTCAGATACCTAAGAGCATTTGTCAGAAGTGATCTAATATACTAAAAATTTCTGCCTCACAAAAGAAATACAACTGAAAAAAAATGAAATGTTCTTCTGTTACTGTTGGGGAGTACACAGGCAGTGGTTGTACTTCCTTGGGCTGCAACTAAAATGGTGGCCAGAAGATGGCAGAGCAATACTGTATGTGGAAACATGCTTTTTCCAAATTAACTTGGAGCAGAAAGGGAAGAGCCTGGCACGAAACAAAAATTGTATTTATATAGAATTCCCTGAGCTATCGAAACATTGAACCCTGGTACTAATTAGCTGATATGCTAATTGCTTTGGTTTTAATCTATTTTAGGCCAAATTTGAAAGAAAGTCTTGCTATTTCAGACCAGAATCTACTTGGAAACATGAAGTATGTTCACAAAATATGTTCCCAGTAAGCTGCCACACACAGAGGACTGTTGGACTTAACTATCAACTCCAATATCACAGGAAGGCAGTTATCTCAGAAAGAAAAATGATGAGGTGCATCATTAAAAACTTCTTTCTCAAATGAAGCCATAATGAATAAACAGAAGGAAGAATCATATTTTTTTTTACCAAGTCAATGCTCTACCTAGATGATGTCCAATAATCCTTCTTATAATTACTAAGAGAGAATATAAGAAAGCAAAGGATTCCACTTACCTGTAGTTCCTTCATATAATGGCTCTCGAGAACATTCATTAAGGTCTTTCTCCTCTAAAAAAGACCTGGACGCTATTCCTGAATCAGAATCCAGCAATATTTGATTTTCACCGAGGCCAATGTCTGCAAAATGGCTACTCAATTCACAGTCTTCAAAGTCAGCAGTGAACTGGAGAGGGGTGTCATGGGAAGAGGTGGGAAATGTGCCTTCTAAAACCAGGGGGGAACCAGGCGGTGACAAGGAAGAAAGGGAGGATCTGGAGGAGAGGGATGTCACGGACTTGGGGACCTCAGTCAGTGGGGGAGTGTGGCCAGATGCTGTGGATGCTGCACCGCAGGGATCACTCTGGCCAGGCTGGTTGGGGGATTTGACCACTTCGTTTTCGTGGATGGTGGTGATGGGTCCGGAAGGAATGTAACCACCTTTCTCCTGCAGAAGGAAGTCCAGTTTGTACTGGTAGTCCATGTCGAGCTGATCACCCTGGCTATTGTAATAGAGCTCACTGGAGCTGAGTGAGTTGAGTGACCCTCTGCTGGAAGTGTTCAGAGAACCTCGACTGGATGCCAAGGAGCCTAGGCTGCTCCCAGAAGACATGGACAGAGTGCTGGCGGAGAGGCTGGGGAAACACACACACACACGTGCAAAGGAAAACTGTTACACTGTGGAAAATCCAAAACCCAATCCTGTTACAAACCCTCAAGGATCCGACATAGTCCTAGAGGCGATCCAGTGCCATTAAAGGACACAACCAAAGACCAGAACAAAAGAAACTTTTATTATATCACTGTTCTTAAAGATTATCTGTCTTCCTTTTGCCAAAGTTTTAAAAATATATATAAATGTTTCTAATACAAAAAAAGTTTTACTGGTAAAATCTGCTTGCATATATTTCTAGATGTAATTTTGCTATTTAAATGGGGGCACCAGACAAGTGTCAATCCAATTATTTTGCTTACTGAACTTTCTGTTAGATAAAAGAGGAAAAAGGTAAGCTCTTAAAGACAAAGGTTTTACCAAGGGTCCTTGGGCCCATGCAGATCTTTCCTCCTTTTAGTGTATGGGAGGATGAACATTTTTCTAATTAATCTTCGTTTGATTATTTTTTTTCATTGTATTATTTTTACGTGTATCATCAAATCAGATCTGACTGGTACAGGAGGAGATTGTTTCCTCCTTCTCCAGCAGAGCATCTGGTGGATTTGAACCACATACCTCTGGGATTGCAGTGCAGCGTCTGCCACTAGGCCACCAGAGCTCCCTTGTTTGATTATTTTAAGACTAATATCTGCTACCCTTCCTTTTAAAAAGATGAGATGACATGAGACAGGTTATTTTCCTAAAGCTTTAGTGGTAGCTAGGAAAAAAAAAAAGACATCATGTTTGGAAAAGTAGAGGGACAGCAATGGAAAGGAAGACCCTCAACAAGATGGGCTGTCACCGTGGCTGCAGCTCTGGGCTTCAGCACAGCAGAGCAGGGAGAATGGTGCAAGATAGGAAGGGCTGTGTTCTGTTGCACAGAGGGGGCATCGATGGCACCAAATAATCTCAACTTAGTTTAAGGAGCACTGGTATCACAGCGTTATCAAGCATTGGGCCTCTAATGCAAAGTGTGGCATTCAAATCTATCAGCTGTTTTCTGGGAGAAAGATGTGGTAATCTACTTCTATCGACATTTACAGCCTTGAAAATAGATATATGCACACCCATGTTTATTGCAGCTTTGTTCACAATAGCAAGGAGTTGGAAACAACCTAAGTGCCCATCAACAAACGAATGGCTAGAGAAGCTGTGGTATATTCACACAATGGAATACTATGCCGCATTGAAAAACAAGGAACTCATGCAATATTATTCAAAATGGTTGACTCTGGAGAACATTATGCTGAGTGAAATATCCCAGTCACAAAAGGACAAATATTACATGATGCCACTGTTGTAGAATGGGACTAACCTCGGGGTTGGGGTGAGACTGAGTAAGATGGGTTCAATAATGTATACTGCACTGAAACAGAGGAGGGAGAAAACTGTTTAAAAGAGATATGTGACTAGGTATTTCTGTCATCACAGGAGTCTAGAGCGATGGCTCCACGGTGGAGGGGACCTGGGGGAGGGTTTGTAAAACAATGAAAGAATCTTTTCTTTTACTTTTCCATAATTTTTGACTCATGTACTTATAACTTGTTAGTTAAATTTGTGTCTTCTAGGTTGCAACCCCCCCATGATACATCTTCAAGGATATGAACATGTATGGCTAAGCACAATTAATAACAGTGCATCTGAATTCCAAAATCAATCTCCATAATAGTCTGTATGTTTCCTACTGCCAAAGGGGCCCTGTAGAGTAGTGAGAGAAGATCTTCACCCTGAAACCCACAGCGTCCCTTTTCAGCAGGAAGTAGCTAAGAGAATACGCCATCCCCTTTTCCTTATGAATCAGGGTGAAGTCTCTCTCAGGGAGGAGTGATAGGGAATGGCAAAGGACACACCGAAAAAGGAGATTAATTAGAACTGACTTTGACAAGCACTGTGGCAACTGGACAATTAAAACAGACATTCGGATGGCGGGGGAAGAAGAACAAACTGGGGAGGAGGGTAGAGAGAATGGTGCAGCAATGAAGGAATGAAAACCCAAAATCCCTGTAAATGTTCATTAAAACTAATAAAATTTAATTAAAAAAAAAAAAAAGAAAATCCAGTGGAACAGTTCTACATGGTCAGCCAGGGCCACTATGTATCAGAATCAACACAAAGGCAGTAATTTTGGATTTTAAGAATTTAGCTTTTTTTAAAAAAAAAGAATATATCTTAATCCTCCCATGACATATTCCAAATGGCCATGACATTCATGAGAAAAGTCATGAAACTATGCTCACCTATATTTTCATTGTGCTAGACACTAGTTTAGTCATTTTCATGTAGTTGAAAATCAAGTGAAAAGTAATCAAAGATAAAATTAAAACATGCCAGAATACAATACAAGAAAATGCTCCCCTCAAGAACGCAAGCTACGCCGAAGCTTACCTTTTTAGTTGTGAGTGAAAATAAGTAGTTAATTTAGTAGTTTCTTCAAGTTTCTGTAGCAGCTCTTTTCTCCTCTCTTCCAATTTCAATCTAGAACAAAACAGAAATTAATTTATTTTCAAATTATGATAAGGGATGATACTGAAGGAAAAGATGGCTAAAAGAGAGATCCTTACTACAAACACTGCATATCACGAGGAGGAGATCCAAGTGAATTCTACAGAAAGAAAATGGGACGAGCAACTAGTTAGGACACGAGCAGACCCACACACAACCAAACTAAATGAAGGAGGATATGAAGAGGTCTGTATCAACTCTCCAGTGTTACTGATATTTTAATATCATATAGATGACAGAAGAACAACAGACACATTTGAGTTGTGGTGCTGGAAAAGAGTGCTGCATACTATATGGACTATCAATAGAATAAACAGATATTGGAGAAAGTGCAACCAGAATGTTCCTTAGAGGTAAAGCTGATAGAACTTCCCTTCACATATTTTGGACATGTTGTTAGGAGAGGCTTTCTTTGAAAAAGAGCATCATGCTTGGAAAGGTGGAGGGTCAGCGAAGGAGAAAAAGATGTCCAATGAGATGGATTGATTCAGTGCCTGTCACAATGGACTCAAATGTGTCCGGGATGATGAGGATGGTGCAGGACAGGGCAGAGTTCAGATCTATTGTTCATGGGGTCACTATGTGTTTTATTTGACTCAATTGCACTTAACAACAACAACAACAGTTTTCGTAACCACTTAAAAAAAAACCCAAAACACCACCACCACCAAAAACCCAACAAAAAAAGAGTGTCACACTCTATGAGTTAAGGAAAAGACAAAAGGGAAGGGAAACAACAAAACTTCAGAAAAGACTAACAAAGAAAAGAAAGCTTCAGATCACTGAAACATTTGAGGGTGCTGGTAATTACAAAAGGTCATTTTAAGTACTAAATTTGTGAGGATTGTTTTATAAGTATTAAATAGTTAAGACTGTTCTACAATAAAAGTGATGAAAATTTCAGCCCTAATTTGATAAGAATTGTAGCAATTAAGAAACACATTTGTCCATATTGCCACTGTGAGCTAATGTGGCCTTAACTGTTTAAGCAAGAAGATATAAAAGACATTTCCTTCTCTATCTACAACACATCTCATCACCTGCATAAGATTATCATAAAATTTCAACCACATTTAATGGCAAACATTTTCATAAGTTTTTAAAATTAGAATAATAGGAGAACTGTGATTCTGAATAATAATAATTCAAGCTCTCACACATTTATACAACCACGAACTTGCATGAATACAGTCCACATCATCTGAAAGTCTTTAACTATCCAGTGAATTGGGTCAGGGTCCAAGGCAAGTCCACCACCAGCTGATCTGGATTCAGAAAAATACACTTGAATTAGCTGTGTACTAGATTTTTCTAGGGAATTCTGGTGGCTTAACAGTACACAATTGTGCTGCCAACTGAAAGGTATGGCAGTTCGTATTGACTGGCTCCTCCACGAGAGGAAGACAGTCAAGCTCTTCCCATGTTATTTATGGCCCTTGAAAAACAACTGAAGGGTCTGCTAGGAGTCCGGTTATGACCAGACAACAACAGATTTAGTCACCTTAGGCAAGTCTCTTACAAAAGGGCTTCACTTTAAAATGGTGTTGAAAAGCTTGGAGGTTTGAACCAGCAGCAAATCCACAGGAGAAAGATGAAATGGCAGTTTCTGCTTTTGTAAAGATTGACAGCCTTGGAAACCAGAAGGGTCTGTTCTATTGTGTCCTATGGGGATGCTATGAGTGAGAATGGACACGAAGGAAGTTGGCTTGGTGTCTGGTTGGTTGGCGTGCTGACAATTCCACTCCATCCAGACACCATTCAGAAGAGTGGCCTAGCGATCTGATTACAAATGATCACAGAGGCTTGAAAACTCCATGCAGCACAGAACCATACTGCATAAACGGGATCACCAAGAGTGGGAATTAACTCCTGGGGTTTTTTTTCTTTTCTTTTAGATTTTTGGTGTCTACTTGATATAGTTCTTAAAGAATCAAATGGAATCTGAAAGTGCTCTGCAGAGAATAAAAGCAAACGTCATTTGTTCAAAGCCTCAGCATGCTCAGCAAGGTGATGATAAAAAATTAGTCACATTTCCTTAGAGAAAAAAAAATCTCTAACTTTCAACCTCTTTGAAATGTTGTGTATATTTGAGGCAGCAAAGAAACATGTCTATTTAATTTACAGGTATCTATCCTTTGATGTGTCAACAACAAAATTTCATTATATTTTTAAATAAGAATTTTTGCCTTTTAAAAATATACTCAGGCCATTCTCAGACTACAAATGAGTTTGCTTGCTAAGTGTATCAAAACTGTATATAAGTCAGAACAGTTAGGTACAGTTTATAGCTAAAGTCAGCTAATTAGTTTTTACAGTGTACCTTTCTAGCATTAAATAAGAAACACTTCTAGATACACAGAAATGTCTTTAACACAACAATAACTGGTGTGTGTGTGTGTGTGTGTGTGTGTGTGTGTCTGGACTGTATATTTTTAAGGAAGCAGATCTGTTTGTAGATAGTAACTAGTACATTCGAACCAGTACCCTTCAGGTTAGCAGACCAACACATAAGGCATTGCACCACCAGGGGTCCTTAACATAACAATAATAATGTGTTGATGCTTCTAAAACAATAAACCACCTGCTTGTTATTATGAACCATTGTAGATGCCTTGAATTTTTAATGAAATAAGCCTTACAGTTGGTAACGACAAGCTACATCAGACATTTGTGATCCACAGACTGTCTGTACTTCAAAGGTTGATAAATTCTTAATTCACAACTTTCAAAGGTCTGTTTTAAAAGAAGTACAGTCTTTATTTTTTAATTTCTCGCAGATAAACAAAAACTTAACAGGGAAAGGAATTAACACAAAGCAGATTAACTGAATTAGAAGGTACATAAAGGTCTAAAAAAAATTCAAAATCTACTAAAATCCATGTCTTCTGAAATAGGAGAAAAGCTTTTGAAGTTTTAAAACCAAATATCATGCAAATAAATGAATGCTTCCCCCCCCATGTTCTAAGGAGGTTTCAATTTGACATAAGAATTCAATCCTGCAACTTTTCCTTTGCATTAAAAATTAAAATACAATGCTTTTTATTCCCAGTGGGCCTGGCTCCTTCCTCTAGGCAACTGCTCAGGCCTTGTTCGCTCTGTGATTTTTATGGTTACTCTGAATTACTGATGATGCTTCTATAGTGTCCAGTTCACATGCTCCCCTAAGCTCCTAGAAGGCAAACATCAACTCTTTTCTCTCTTCTTTACCACAGCTGCCTAAGCAGGGTGTTCCTTTCCAGTCACGCTCTGTGTGCTGGACACTTAGATACCTATCTACCTACCAGGAGAGAGATAAAGAAGACAGTGGGGAGGGTCACAGATAACCCCTTCTGATGCAACATTGCTCACTGCCCTAAGTTTAGCACTTGACTCTAGTCCCACGTGTAAACAAAACCTCTCTGAGTAGAAGCAAAAAGTCTTACTTGAATTCTAGGTACCTTGATAGGAAACAGTATTCCAAATTTCCTGTGGACCATGGTTTTGAATTACTCCCTCAGACATCAATCCCTTCAAGAAAGCAATCCTTGTATTCTGTGTCCTTCTATTCCTGTGCTACTAGTCATTCTGGGTGAGGAAGAATCCCATTCCCATTCCTCCCTCTCCCTGTTAGGCTCCTCCACTTCACCTTTTCAACTGCCCTTTACAAAGATTAGGGACTTCATGCTCCTCTGCTTCAACCCTTGAAACCCCTCAAGGAACAAAGATCCAGACCGCTCGTTTTCACCTAGGAAAAATTACACGTGGTCTACTTTTGGGAGCTCTGGTGGCCTCGACCATAAGATGCTGCACAGCTAATGCAAAGGTCATACAACTCTGTAATTCTGAACCTATTAGCAATGCCTCCCATATGATTTACATCCTTAGAACCCACTGAAGGACCAGCTACGGGTCAATTCAGACTCAACAGTAATGAGAGAGATGAGACACGAGTAAGGAGTCCCTCTGAGCTGTTGTGCCAGGGAAGAGTACTGAGCACACGACAGACTGGCAAAAAAACAAACAGGCTTATGCTGAAGAAGGTAAAACTGGGATGCTCCTTGCAGGCTAGGATTTTTAAACTCTGTCTCACATAACTTAGGCATGTGGCTAGGAGGGAGCAGTCCCTGGAGAAGGACATCATGCTTAGAGGGGTGGAGGAACAGTGCAGGAGAGGAAGACCCTGGGTGAGATGCACTGACAAAGGAACTGGGGTAATGCAGGTAGGTGCATCTGAGTCAGTGAGACTAGCTTCAGATAGGGCAGAGTTCAGAGCTACTGTATACAGGAGCTATGAGTCATGCGCAACTCAATGGCATGTAACAACAATAACAATCTTATTATCCTCATCCAGTCATCTTAATTTTTTTTCCTAAGCAGTTTAAAAAGCTATTCAAATACTTATTCTAGTTTCTAGTTGCTATCAAGTTAATTCTGACAGGTGGTGACCCTATGTGTGCAGAGCAGAACTGCAACTGAGTTCTCACGCCTGTGAGACCTTTCAAAAGCAGATCCCAGGCCTGTTTCTTGAGGTGCCTCTGGGTAAGTCTGAAATGCCCATATTTTGGCTAGTATGCAATCTCTTAACCATTTGTATCACCTAAGGACCCAAACTGGTAACAAACACACAACCTGGCAAGTAAAAATAAAAATTATTAAATTTTGTGAAATAATAAAATACTGTTAATAGTCTATCAACTACAGCAGAGCACAGCTTAAGGAATTTTAGTAAATGTATGGGAGGAATATGAAAAAACACTTGAGAGAGTTTCTCTTTTGATGTGACAATCCCGCACAGCGAGCACCTCTTTGCCCAAGAGCTGTACTGCCAGTAGGTGGCAAGCTCAGGCATCGCTGAAAAGCCATTTGCCACACTGCAGCCCAGAGGCACGGAGCTGGGGAAAACACCAACACACACAGTGGTGAAAAGTCATGGAGATTAGCTCCTAAAAGACTAAAATTGAGTAATGACTCAGAATTTTGCTTAAGGCAACCCTCAATTAATGACAAATCCACAATACAAATGGAAAGAAGAAAGGAATACTTGGAGGCAATGCTACAAGTGGTTTCTTGGCAGTAACTTCTCAGGAGGTGTCAAGAAGAAACTGGGGATTTGGTGTTGGGGAACAACCTGTCTATGATAAAATTTAGTTTTACTCCATGAATATTCTTTCTAGAATTACGTCTGGCCAAGACCTGCCGTACAACTGAGGAATACACAGCTTGTGGGAACATTCTGCTTTCTAAGGCTGTTTCAATTCAACAGCATCAACGAGCAAGGCAGAAAGGCATATAGTTTGAAGAAACAATAAAGGATGAAGAATAAGAAGTATTAGCAGTGTCCGGGAGAATAAAGTAAGGGAAGAACAGTAACAAATCATACCTAGCATCTACTTAGGAAAGAAAAGGATTTGCTGGTCAGCTGCTCTTCTGGACATATGACTATTAAGTCATGTGGAGTCTCCAAGGAAAACAGTGAATAACTATTTTGATCAAGCAAGAAAATACAAATCCCTCAACTTTTCACTGTAACATACTTACTAGAACTTGTCTTTGGCCACTGACACTGGGAAGGTATTCAGTATTTTTGAATTATAAATTACTTGACTTTTCTAAATGACTCAAATGTCAAATATGTATGTTTCCCTTCCTACTAACATCTAGTTGTGGGGGCATGGCCAGGCAGTCATCATAGGTCAGACAGCCTGCACACTGCCTACTCTCAATGACACAGCCACATGATGAGGTTTGACTAAATATGTAAGTATGCCGTTTATACCTCCCCTTCCTGGTGAGTTCCAACCTACTGTTTTTGCTGCAATTGTAGCAGTCATTAGGTATGTGCAAACAAAAGTATAAAAGTCAAAGTTTAGGCACTTAGGAACAAAATACATGTTTAATGTGACTTCATTAACCTTTTTAATGGGGCTGGGGAGCCATAATCCTCTTTTTTTTTTTTAAAAAAAAGTAGCACATCAGAGCTGATTAAAATAATTGTTTTCTCTCCATCACAAAACAAATCTAAGGCATCTCAGATTCATAGCTACAGAGTAGAATACCTGAGATTAACTGGGTAAGCATATAACATCATGATTATGTAACATGTATTGCTACATACTATACTGCATATACAAAGTATCATCTCTTATTATCCAGGTGATTAAGAAACTTTCATCCTAGAAACTTAAAATACCCAGTACTGAAACTCACAACATCAGTGGTAATTCAAAGGAAGCAATCTAATTTCATTTTTATCTCACTCAGGAAAACAAACTCTGCCTTGCCTTCTCATCCTCACTCTGTGTCTCCTTAGTCTCTGTCAGACCAGCGTCACCTGGCCAGCTTCCTCACTCCTAACTTAAGGTTGAGTTTTCAGTCAGTGCCAAAGATGTCAGCACTGGAGAGAGAAAAAGGGGGAGCAAGGATGATGGAAATAACTATTTAAAAGGATTTTAAAAATGTACACTGTGAAAGTGTTTCTTTGGGCTACTTTTTCATGCTTTTAGAATTCTGAAACTCTTGGTTAATGTTTTAGCTCCCTAAAGCCAATTTCAACACCAAATGCTTAAACCCAGGGTAGGCAAGTCTATATACCTAACCAAGAATAGAAACCTTTTTCTTCTCCCCTCTCCCTACTTTTCATATGGGCTATTATGCTGAAATACAAAAATAAGCATTCATAGAAGACAAATTAAAAGGTGAAAGGCCAAGAATTTAAGCAGAGGAAACCCACAAAAAAGGCTAACAAACGGATAACTGGTGGGTGCTTTAAATTTCCGCTAGGTCACCTGGAATTATACGATGTGAATTTATCTGCTGTCATTCAGGAAAAGAGCTGCTCCTTATGTGCCAACCCTCAAACAACATACATGTTGTGCCTCCAAGGACTGCAAGGTGCACGGGTGGAGCAGGTGTCTGACCCAGCCAGGCAACAGGACTTGGACTCAGCTCCTGCCCAGGTGCACTGGAGGCAAAGTATCAAGAGGATCCGCTGCTTGATATTCCTGCTGATAGGTTTGTAGAACTAGATTTCTCAGATTCAATAATCAATTTGCACTTTCTCACAAAAAGGTCAGAAAATGGCTTAGTTCATTTTCCTTTACATTTTCATTTGCTTCTGAAAAGGGTTTCAACTGACAAAGCCTGAGTATTTTGCAGCCTGTTGAGATATAGAACGGGGCAAGGTGTCTTTTCCTTGTGAAGTGAAAAGCAATAAACTTTTGCATTCTTATGAGTAATAAAACTCAGACTATAGAGCTTTGGTTGCTGTTAAAAGTCTGGATAATCTTTCTTATCAGAGTGCAATAGTTTATAGCTATTACTATCAGACTCAAGTCATTAAGGGACTGCATTCCTGGTTTTGTCAACATTCCTTAGTTATTTAACATCTGTCACTGGCATTTTCACATTCCTAACACACAGAGAGGAACTGATACTTTGAGGCACTGAGAGGCTCTGCTTTCCTTGTTCTACAGAAAGTCCCTTTGTGTCATCTTTCTCAGTCCACTAATAAGAGGTGCATCTGAGATTTCCAAAGGGACCTGACACAAGAAGATAGGATCCAGGATGAGATCAGACACACTCACAAGGTTCAGCCTGTCCTTTTTCTGGGGAAGAAAACCAACCTCTCAGCCAGAGCTTGGCTGGGGACACTCCTCACAGACAGCAGCTCCTCCTCCAGCCGCTGCCTTTCAGCTTCCAGGCGTTCCAACTCATCTTGGGTGCGTTTTTGGGGAGTGACAAACTGAAGCTCCTTCAAAAGTTCTTCTTTTTCATGAATCAGCATCAGTTTCTCCTTCTCAATATCCAGCGCCCCAGGCCAAGCTTCACTGTCTAATTTTGATAGTTCGATTTTCAAGTTGGCCATACTAAGGAGATAAAAGAGGAACATACAGATATAGAACTTTCAAGAAAGAAAAAACACAAGTCAGGCTTACCTGCTGTTTTGACTGTGGTCTCACTGTAACTTGCCCTGGGTATGACGGTTTACACTTGGTTGTTGTCTGTTTCATTTCCCCCTCACCTTTAATGTGAGAGTAAGCACATCAACCCATTTGACAAAAGGAGATGGTCCAAGAACACAGGGGCTTAAGCAGCAGAGCACTACAGGGGTTAGAGGCAGGCCAGTCTGACAAAGGAGCTGTGTGGGACAACATGAACTGTATAGGGCTTCCGATAAAATACTTCTTTGTACCATTATCATAGTTATTATAGACCTTGGTTAACCAGTGTTAAAGCAAAGCCCATCTCTGAAAGCCTGACCGCTGGCAGAGGTAGGGCTAGGCTTCCTCACACCCACATCCCTCTCCAGCTGTGTGCTGTGTGATCTCTTCCCTATCCGGGTCCTCTTCACCTTTCATCTTGCTATCTCACATTTCACACTTAGGACAACAGTGAAAAAACTAAACCTGCTCTCTGTTTTGCATATTAAGGATGTAAAGAACACTGACATGCTTGCTATGATGCTTAAATCTATGTGCCTGGCCCAGGATTCTCAGTGGCTTGGCAGTGTGTGATGATGTAGTAAGCTTTCACTTTGTGATCTGTCGTGACCTGCCTCCATTCTCCTTGAACAGCCCCCTCTATGGAATCGAACCACGTTGATAAGTTTGGAGCAGGTGTACTATTCAATTCAACCTGATCATGGTGCAGTTGGATTAGGTGCATCAGAGTCAGTGAGGCTGGCTGAGGACAGAGCAAGATTCAGAGGGGTCACCAGGAACTGCAGGCAACTCGATGGCACACAACAACACTAGCTACCCACAGTAATGGCTGTATAGGCGGGACCTTCACCAGCACATGCAGTCAGCTGCTACGACACTGCCAGAGTGGCAGCAGATGCTCAAAGAAGAGGGGAGAAGAGGCGACAGGATCAGGAGAAGCAGCAAAGGCAAAATGTGCCCATTTCCTCAGTTTTCCTTGTGTCTGGATCACAGGCATGCTGGTGGGACAGTGGCTAAGAACTCTGCTGCTGACTGAAAGGTCGGCAGTTTGAACCCACCATTGATCTATGGCAGAAAGAAGGAGAAGCCTGTTTGCATTATTATGGAAAAGCTTTGGAATCTCTATGGGGCAATTCAGCTTTAGCCTAAAGGGTTGCTAAAAGTCAAAATCAACCCAATAACAATGGGTTTTGTTCAAAACATCACACCAAATGGTCATATTAATGTGAATTTCTCAATCGCCTGGATCAATTTACTTGCTCTGCATCACTGTGAAGAAAATCAGGATATTCCCCCATTATTCTGACCATAACTCAAGACCAACATAAACTCTGAACATATATGACACTGGCATAAGAACTCTAAAATATAAAAAAAAGGGGGGGGATAGATAATTACTTTGTATATACTACATGCTACAACACACAATATGAAAAACACAGAGAAAAAGATATTTATTCTTTTTGATAGATTGAATAATAAAAGCTAAGGAAAAATGTGAACAAAAAAGTATAATCAGGAATAAAATGCTAAGTTTCACGTTCTTGTGCCATAACTTTTTTGTTTTGGAAAAAATAAAAGTTCCCTCTTAAATTAGCCCTGCATTTATAATGTACTTCTGATTTTGTCCTGTATTTGCACTTACGACAGATGTAACATCAGCTATTCTTCAGCTCTTCAGCTTTAACCACAAAATCATAAACAACTGTCTCAATGTACTGGAAAATTAATCATCAAAATGCTAAATAAGCATGATATTATTAGCTCCATTAAGCACCTAAAACAAAGGCTGGAAGGAGAAAACAGGTTTCCAAGAAATACAAGCCACCCGCCTGTTAGTCAGAATTGAGAAGGGAAAAAACATTTACAACATATGCACAAACCCTTGAAATGTATCTTTTTGTCAGCATCACTAGTAACTTTTAAAAAATTTTAAAAACCCAAACAGTAATATGACAATACAGCAACCAAACTGTAAAGAGCCACTCACTGTCTTGAGCCTTGATGCAATTTCATTTTAAATTGAACTGACAGCAACAATGAAGGAAATAAAGGGAACTATTACGTGTATAACCACATATTAGGCAGGTCTTGAATTCCGTTTTGGAAAGGATATGCCAAGCCAGGGGACAGAGTATGAAGGAAACTTCCAGAAACACCTAGCAAGAGAAATGTGATGTGCACTCGACATGGAACACATTATCAGCAAAAGCTCAAGCTGGTCCAAGAGAAAGAGAATCAAGCCACATAGAAACCAAGGGCATACAGACTGACTCTCCAAAATTAACTGAGTTATGCTCATTCTCCTTCAGAAAAAGAGTCAAAAAATTCTGGATGTGCTCACAGCAGAAGCCAAAAGGCAGGCTGTAGTGCTCCTAATGTAAAGGCCACAAGTACCAAAAAGATTCCACACCACCAGGTCACAGAGTGACAGACAACTCCCAGTCCTTGTGGAGGGCCAGCCACTAGCCTGTGCACTGAGAGGAAACAGTGAAGCATAGGAAACTTTTCCTAACCTCGAGAAATGTATAATCAACTTGGGAAAACTTAGAGACATAAAAATTAACCGAGTAAGTTATTGTTCAGAAAGACTAAGTAACCTGTTCAAATTCACACGGTTAATAATTAGTGAAGGAAAGCTGAGGTTTCTTTTAATATTCAAAGACCCACGGAACATTAGTAACACATACTGCATAGAAGCAAATACTGTATTAGGCAGACCATATGATGGCTTTGCTCAAGTCAGATAACCTTTAAAAACTTAGAACTTACTGGAGAAATATATGGACAATTCAAATTCTTAATTGAGGAAGAGGAAAACCACACTAGACACACTAGAACAGCAGAGAGAACAGAGAACTTTGTGCAACTACTGCCTTGAAACACTTTTTAAACCTAGAACTAAGGGCGCTCTGGTGGCTTAGGGGCAAGAAGCTATGCTGCAATCTGGAAGGCACACAGTTCGAATCCATCAGATGCTCTGCTGAAGAAAGACGGGCAATCTACTCCTGTGTCAGTCAGATCTCACTTGACACAACAAAAGGGGAGGTGGGGGAAGAAATTAAGTCTTTAAACCTAGAACTAAGCTATTCTATGAGATCACCTTTTAAAAAAATAGCGAGTTGGTATACAAAAGAAATTATACATAAGATTGGTGCTCCACTTAAAAAGCATCAATTTGAGTCTAAAAGATCAACAATTCCTGAAAAGCAAAGATGAGTAGTTAAGGGAAAGTAGAGTACCAGAAAGGGAACAAATAGCACAATTAGAATGTTCTTACACTGTGATAAATGCAACAAATGTTACCTAACAATTTGTGTAGAAATTGTTCAATGGAATTTTCTGTGTAAACGTTCATCAAAAACACATTATTATTTATTATATTT
>NW_006399768.1:21402361-21418416 GCF_000299155.1 Elephantulus edwardii | reverse complement strand
TTATTTATTATTGATAATAAATTTGTCATCCTTGGGATGGGAAAAGGAGCTCTGATAGTGCAGGCCGTGGGGAGCTGTGCTGCTAACCCTCAGGCAGGCCCTCTCTGATAGTCTGAACTTACTAGTGACTCCGAGGGAGAAAGATGGAAACTTCCTCCAATGTGATTTCCAGCCTCTGAAAGCTTCTGGAGGCTCAGTATGAGCTAGTTTCAATTCAAGGTTAGTAGGTAAATGAGTGAGTGTATGGTGCGACACAATGATGTAGGTAATTTTGATGGGCTTCTCTTTTAAGAAGAAACATAGTGCATTCTCACTTTCTGCAAAGTGACGATGTAATTTTCTTAATGTTTACTAAGTAGTAAATCAACAGCATTGATAATAAAAAAGAACTCAACGGCACACAACAACAACAACAACATCAAATGTATCTGTATGACCCCTTCTTCAAAATAATAAAGACCTGTGTATTATAAAAACAATTAGAGTCTATCCAGTAGGAAGTACAGCCAGAGTGCTTCTTACAGACAGGATGACAAAGCTTTGACTCACACATTTTGGGCATGTTGCTAGGGGAGGCTATATCTTGGAGGTGGACATCATGCTTGGAAAGGTGGCGGGTCAGAGAAGGAGCGGAAGACCTTCAACAAGATTGACTGACAGTGACTGCAGCAATGGGTTCAAGTATGTCAGAGATGCTGAGGATGGCACAGGATAGGACAGAATTCAGATCTGTTGTTCACAGTCATAGGCGACTCAACAGTCCCTAACAGTGGTATATACAGATAGTGTGAATTCTCAATCTTAGAGACTAAAGGAAAGAAAAACACTACAGGGATTAGTAAGAGTTTATAAAGTAAAAGACAGAAATCTCTCTTCGTTCTTTATGAAATAAGTAAACTGGAGGAGACACTTCAGCACCGTGAGGTCCATTAGCAGTTATTCTTCACTTTAAAGTAAAGGAATACACTTTAAGATGTTAACCTTGGAACTCAATAGCAATTAGGCTGTGTAACTGAGCCACTGTATCATGTGTCCACCTGACAAAGCAATCGTCTTACTTTTAATTGTTAAGTGTGGTGTAAGCACAAAGTCTCTTAGAATCCCCCAGAAAGCATGAGAATGGTTTCATTCCCATACAACTTCTCATAATTCTCTCAGTTCCTCAGCTTTGTGAGATGGGAGGGGGGGAGGGCAACCTAACACAAACAAAACAGAAGAAACTACTTTCTTTTAAAAGACTCCATAAAGCAAGTAAGTGAAAAAGGTTAAGTCGGTGAGAGCACTAAACAGGCTCCCACAGAGTGTCCAGCAGATGTCACTATTGAAGTAAAGATAAGCTCTGGAAGGAGCCCACAAACCACTGAACTTATCAGCTCCCCAAATCATTACCTTCTTTTGGCTTCTTCATACTGTAGGCTTAGCCTGACCTTTTCAGCTAAATTTGATCTGCTTCTCACTCCAATCTAGTAAAAAACAGAGAGAAAAAGTCAATTAACTCTGCTAATGAATGAAGTAAACTGCTTTTGTTTCTAGGAAGAGCAAGTAATTGAAAAGCTAAAGTAGACAATACTGAAACTGGGAACACCAGTTTTAAAAGACACTAACTTTGTTGTCTCAGTAGGAGCGAACATTCCTTTTTAATTCAAGCTTGTCTGTTGCCTCAAACACTGAAGTCCTTAACACTTTTTCTACACATTAACTTCAAGATTAAAAATATCAGGTAAACGTTTCTAGTATCTAAGAGTTTATGAAGAGTGTGCAGGTCAATAAAATTTATGAACTGGAACTAATTTCTTTCCTGCTTATGAGCCAAAATTTCCATCATTTAGCTTTTATAACTGCAGAAAAAATATAAACTAAATAACTTCAAGGTTTAATTTTTCAAATAGGTAAACACTACTGTTGATCTCTATCTAACTTTAACTTCAAAGCACGTATTTCAAAGAAGCATACGAGAATACAAAACTAAATGTGAACTGACTAAAAAGTACATAGTAGTTAATGACTTCCCAAAAGGGAGAACACAAGAGAGCTAACAGTACCTAACTCACCTGAAGGATTTTTTAATGTTCTGTATAAATCATAAATGTTTTAATGTATTAAACTGAAGATGAAGGAAAACATGAATTCTCATTAATAATAATAAAAAATGTTTCTCTTTAGCCTTAATGTTTATTTGAAAGAAGCTGTAAGTTAGATTTCTTGTGTCTCTAGTCTTTAATAGTATTTTTGAATAAATACACTCTGAGTTTGAACAAAGCTATTCATATGGAGAAATTCTGATATGCTTAGTACCTAGACAGAAAAGATAAGGCTATAATTTCTAAAGTCAGTCTGAGAAGTATGAAACGCTGAGTGCACACAACAGAAATTCAAAGCACACGTCTACCTTCTGCTCTGCTTTCCATTTTTACTGTAATTAAGGGTCGTCAAGGACAGCACTGAGGCCAGCCCTCCCACCTGATCTAACTTACATCTCCGGAAATGCTCGTTTGTGACCCAGCATCAAGGGTCTGTCTGGAGAGAGATAAATGAGAGGTCACAGGGCTGGATCGCAAGTCTGGTTCAGATCTGCCAATGCTCTGATCCAAATGAAACCGCTCCTGGAGCTTAGCAAGGCTCTGTGCGGGAGAAACAAAAGATTTCATAAAGCTTAACATCTAATTAGGGTAACCGGTACCTCACTCAAAGTGATCATTTCAACAGAAAATACAACAATTCCTTTAAATTGACATTTGTCACTTTAAATTATTGAAGGGTAGGGAAAACAAGAATAGAATATAATTTTGCCCTCACACATGTGACTTTGGAAGCATGTGATATTCTATTAAATGGTTATGTTACCTTTTCTCAAGAATGCACTTCCTCGTGAACAAAGGTTTCTTTGTAATTAATACACACATTTTTCATTTTTAAAATTTCATTAAGAAGGACACTATTTTAATAGAAATCATTGACTCTGTGCAATAAACATCATGGAAACTTGAAACACCTACATATGTGATCTGATATTACATATAGCAAACTTTCCTGCTTAGGAGTTGGCTAACAATGATACCATTTTATAGCTAAACAGCACCCTGCTTTGCCCACATTAAAGTTAGAGATGAGGAAACTTTGGCTCTAAAGTCAAGGAGGTGGGTGGCACAGTCTCCCTCATGATGAACCAGTCTTTGTTTTACTGCACAGCACTGTCTGTGATGAGAAGCATGGTTTGCTAAAGCAAACAGTCAAAAGCTAGTTTGTCAACTGTTTGCATTTACCCATGTTTCATAAACTGAGTTCTTCACAGGAATGATCTTCGTCAGTATAAGCACGAACAAAGAAAATATTTTCTAAACTGCTAAAAACAAAAACCTCACATTAACACAAGTGATAACGATAAAGAACATGTTAACTGTTATCTTTAAGGTTAAAACTCTAGGGTTAAAACCTGATTTCTAAATTCTCATAAGGAATTTCAAATGCAAGAGATGTGACAGTTATCTTTAATGTGATTTTATTTTCTTTCAGAGGGCTTTTTTATACAAAATGTACACTACAAGGGATAAAACTAGTTTTTAATGGTATTAAAAAATGGTCATAGCAAATACAAGTTGTAGAAAAGAACAAAGAAACTTTCAGTCACCTTGGGCAAGCTTTTTTCTATCTTCTTATCTGTAAAGTGAAATGGCTAGACTACATCAGTGTTTTCAAATCTATTTTTGGTGACAACACACTAAATTATGACTGATACGCTTCTGAATGAACTACAGAAGCCTAGAAAATAAAACCACATCACTTATTTATTAAAAGTAACCACATCACTTATTTATTAAAAGGAGGTATCTTTTTGGTGAAATTTATTTTAATTATACATGTATGTGTATAATTAAATTCTACAGGTATATATAAAAAATTTAAAATAGATTCAGACATTTGTAGGTTAATGGATTTGGATATAAAATATATTTCTAACTATGGGTTTAGTCAAAGGCATCTGAAAGTCATGTAAGATACCAAATGTCTTTCAGCTCTATTATCGATCTGTATCTACCAATTAATCGTTCCATATACTTCAGTGATTTAAAAGGAATCTTCTTTATAATTTAATCTGCCTTATATATAAATTCAAAGTTCATACAAAAGAATAAAAGGCAACTTAAAATTGCTAAACTGTAAGGTTACAAAGCAAACTTATTTAAGTACCTTTAAGCTGGTTTTCTTTAATTTTTTTTAAGGATTTAGTATAAGCATTTCAGAAATTACTGACTTGATATGCAGCACTACTGTCCTTGTGTGTGTCCATTAAAACAAAATTTCTGGATTGCAAGTATCTATCTATATTTGAGTCCTAGTCCTGTCAGCTGGGTAACTTGAAGCAAGTCACTCAACTACTCTGTGCTATAATTTTCTATATGTACACCAAGAACAATAAGAACATCTGACTTTCGCATTGCTGACTTACTTATATGCAAGAAATAAAAGTGCCTGGCACAAAGTCATTAAATATTTGTTGTTAGTTAGATCTCTTCTTGCAAAGTTCAAGAATATCCCACTAGCATTTTGAAAATGGACATGAAATAGTTGATGACTATGGTTCTTAAATATGGAGATTCTATTAAGAATGTAAGCATCATCACATTCTTAGTGGTAGAACTTTCCCCAGAAATGTGGATGGTAATCATATTCAACCACACAAAGAACTTCAAATGTGTAAAATACAAAGAATTCCTGGAGTGTGCAATAATCATGGGATGAAGAGAAAGGATGACTAAGAAGAGATACATCCTCCAAAACACCCCAATAATGTTAAAAAGGGGGAAATGTAGTTTTATCTGGTATGTATAAATTTTAAAAGGCATAATATTGGTCACTAAATGGCTGGGATTTTTGGTTGGTTTTATTTTCTTGCTATGCACGGGCTGGGACATCTAGCATTGTATAATCCAGCACTGTGTAAGACTGAAGGGTAGAGAACTGTACAGGTATAACTAGCGGATCTACTATGATGTCCTAAAGTGATCCGAAGAGTGACCCTCTGCTTAGAGAACATGCCCCATCCTAGCTCCACTGCTGAAGAGTCAACTCTGACTGATAGTAACCCACCAATGGGCTTCTGAGACTGTAAATCTTTACAGGAAGAAATTGCCTATCTTTCTCTTCAGAGCAGGTAGTGAATTTGAGTCACTGATTTTCTTGTTACCAGTATAAGATATAATGCACTTTGTCACCAGAGCTCCCCTTGCTAGCAATTCAGAATTATCTAGGGCAGAAAAGTATTTCCAAGTTTCTCAAGTAAAATGCCCCCCTTCCTACAGGCATACTGTTTTCCTAGAGATAAAGGATGCATGCCCTTTATGCAACCTGGGTTGAAATTCACTTGTTTAGGGACTCTGCTTACATAGATTCCACATGGTGTTTGCAATGAGTATCACGATGCACCCCTGCGTTCATTTAATCTTCTTTCCTGCATTACATGATGTATCACCTACTCTACAAAAGGACAGCCAAACCTAGCAGTATCAAAACCTTAAGAGCAAATTTTTTCTCTTCCAAAGTAGGCAGTTGGTTTATTTCATTCAACATATTCTGATGGGGTCAAATGTTGGTATGCCAAAGGGTCATCTAAACTCAGATGGAGATTTTCTGCCTGAAAGAACTTGTGGGGCTCCTGACAGTAGCAGCTTGTCCAAACAAAATGTGCTACAACATACCTGCATCAGATCTTGTTTTTCTTTTTCTCCTGAGCTGATGGCCTTTCTGATAGATTTCAGCTCAGTCAGGATGGCTTTGGCTTCATTAAGTTCATATCCACTCTGGCCTCCAGACATTTTTTTATCAATTCTAGTGTGTAAAAAAAAAAGAAAAGAAAAGAAAAGAATGACTGCATGGAATACCAATTTGCTTTGTAAACATTTAATCAAAAGTTTAAAACTTAAATTACCTATTAAAACAGATGTAGAAATTTGGGTCTGAAAGATGTATACTACCACCAGTTGTCTCTCAGTTTGTGTACTGTGCGGTAGCTTAGATGTTGCTGCTATGCCTCTAGAATTTTAAATACCAGCCAGTCACCCACAGTTGACAAGTTTCAGTAGAGTTTCCAGACTAAGACTAAGAATCAGGACCAGCCATATACTTCTGAAGTAACAGGCTTCCAAAAACACTCTGGACAATGGGAGACCACTGTTGGATTCAGTGCCAGAAGATGAGATCCACAGGCTTGAAGGCCCTCAAAAAGCAACGAGTAAGGCAATGACTACCACAATGGGCTTGGGCATGCCGGAGAAGGTGATGATGGCACAGGACAGGGCAAGATTCAGACCTGTTCTTCACAGAACAGCTATGAGTTACCGTCAGCGTTGTAACACCTCACAACAACTCTTACATACCAGTATCAATCTTTCAAAGTGGTTGCTTATGCTTTTTTGTTTTAATTATGATTAGTTAAGATTTACCCAAAAGCCACTTCGTACTGGCCCATATCTAATACCCTTCTGAATGAAGTAAAAATGACTTCTTCTCTTCAGATTTCTGGGTGATAACACAGCTGTCTGAACTCACACCTCACTGATTTGCTGATCTTTATCTTCACTTTGAGGAAGGCAAAGGGTTCTAGAAGGAAAGAAATGCCAATACACGAGCTGGTTACAGGAACTACAGCACTCATCACTGTCGCCTCATTGTAGCTGCCACAAATGTCACGAGTGCCTTGCCCCATGCCAATACCTTGACAGAATATTAATAAATGATTGTAAAGACTGTTGCTGCTGTTCTGTGCATCGAGTCACTTGCGACTCATAGCGACTTAATGTACAACAGCCCTAAACTCTTCTCTCTCCTATGCCAATCACACTGTCTCCAATACACCCATCCAGATTACCCCAGTCACTGAATCAATCCACCTCATAGATGTCCTCCCTCTCCTGCACAGTCCTTCCATCCTCCCAAGCATGATGTTCCTCTCCAAGGACCAGTCCCTCCTTACAATATGTCCAAAGTATGTCAGACAAAGCCTTAGAATCCTTGCCTCCAAGGAGGAGCCCAGTTCAACCCTCTCCAGGATGACACACCTTAGTCTCCAGAGAGACACGATTGCTCTTCAGTACTTTGGAGAGGTCCCTAACAGCAGACTTTCTCATCGTAATATGTCTTTTAATTTCCTGGCTGCTGGTGCCAAGAGTGTTGACTGTGGAGCCAAGCAAACTAAAGCTGTGAACAATCTCAATCTCTTCACCAGCCATCCTGATGTTGCCAATTGGTCCAGTGTTGAGAATCTTTGGAGCCTCAATCCATATTGAAGGCTGTAGTCCTTTGACCCTCTTCAGGTCCTCCTCACTTTCTGCAAGCAGGGTTGTGTCATCTGCATAACACAGGCTGTTGATAGATCTTCCACCAATTCTGACACCACATTTCTCCTCATAGAGCCCAGTCTCCTGGATAATCTGCTCTGCATACAGGTTGAAAAGGTATGGAGACAGGACACATCCCTGGCGTACACATTTCCCAATTTTGAACCATGCAGTATTTCCTTCTCTGTCCTGACAACTACCTCTTGCTCCAAGTATAGGTTTCACATTAGCACGATCAAGTGTTTTGGGATTCCCATTCTTCTCAGAGTCAGCCAATTTCTTATAATCTTATAGTCAAACACCTTTGCATAATCAATGAAACACAGATAGACATTCCTCTGGTATTCCCTGCTTTCAGTTTAGATCCATCTAACATTAGCTACAATATCCCTAGTACCACGACCCCTTCTAAACCCAGCCTGGACTTCTGGCAGTTCTCTGCTGATGTGCTGTTTCAGTCGTTTTTGGATAATCTTCAGTAGAATCTTGCTTGCATGTAAAATCAACAATATTGTTCTGTAGTTTCCACACTCTGTTGGGTCACCCTTCTTTGGAATGGGAACAAATATAGATCTCTTCCAGTCAGCTGGCCAAGTGGTTGTTCTCCAGATTTCTTGGCACAACTTGGTGAGCACGTCCAGGGCAGCATCTATTAGCTGAAATAAGTCAATTGGTATACCATCTATTCCTGGAGCCTTATTTTTTGCTATTTCCTTCAAAGCAGCTTGAACTTCTTCCTACATCATGATAGGCTCTTGCTCATATGTTGTTTCATTAAATTCTTCTGTGTCTGCCAATTCCTTTCCATACAGTGACTCAGCATATTCTTTCCATCTTCCTGGATCATTTAATATTCTGCCGAAAGCATCCTTGATTATAGCAACCCGAGTTGTAATGATTACCTACACTAATTAGCATTCCACGATACTTAGGTTGTATGGTTAGTTTCTTCTTTTTTAACACACAAAAAGGTATTTATTCTATTTCAATAAAATCACTGACCTTGCTGAATGAGTTCACATTTAACAGAAAAAGGCAGAAAGGTGGATGTGTTCATTTGCTAACAGTGAATGAAGAACTCTGAAATAAGGTAATGTATTCCCACTGCAGCTCTGCTGACCAAATGTCCTTGAAACATCACCCAAAGTTGGAGAATTTTAAGTAACTTCACTATTTATATTTGAAGAGCCTAATCTTATTAGTTGGGGGGTTTTTGTAAGGTTAAAGAAAAATTTATTTATTTGCATTAAGGTGCTGGTGAATAATGCTGAATGTGTCTCATGGACTGCCTGAGAAACAAATACATCGGTCTTGTAAGAAATACAGCCTGAATGGTCCTTTAGAAGTAAGGATGGTGAGATTCTGCCTCACACACCATGGGTAAGTTACCAGGAGGGGCCAGCCCCTCCCTGGAGCTGGAGATCATCCTTGGCAAAGTGGTTGCTACTGTGTACTGTCCAGTCGGAATGGAACCATACCCGACCCTCCAGCAAAGCCCAACCTTACTGTTGTTAGGTGCCTTCGAGTAGAGTATGACTCACAGCAACCCTATGAGAAAAAGATCTGAACTACTCAAAACCATTTCTGAAGTCTCTGTGTCAATCCACCTGATTTAAGATCTTCTTCTCCTTCATCATCCCTCCACCTTTCCAAGCATGATGTCCATTTTAAAGGAATAATATCTATTCTCTATTATCATCTTTGTCTCCAAGAAGTACCCTGGCTACACATTTTTTAAGACATATCTGCTTGTTCTTTCGGCAGGGAGGAGAGACAGCGCAGGAGAGGAAGAACCTCTATGAGGTGGACTGATTCAGTGACTGGGGTAATCGGGATGGGTGTGTCAGAGACAGTGAGATTTGGCGCAGGATAGAGCAGGGTTTAGGGCTGCTGTACACAGGGTCGCTATGAGCTGCAGGAGACTCGACAGCACATAACAACAACAACAATATAGGATATTCGGCACTGTTCTCCAGTATTACATACAGTTCAAAGGCATTAATAATTCTTCTGTCATCTTTATTCATTTTGTAGGTCTTTAGCAGCATAAAAACTGATTGAAAAGACCATGGTCTGAACCAGGTACACCTTAGTCCTTAAACTAACATCATGGCTCCTCAGTAATTTGAAGAAGTCCCTGACTACAGACTTTACTAGTGCAATTCATCTCCTGATCTCATGACTGCTAGTATCATGTGCACTGATACTGAATCTAAGTAAGACATAGTCGTTGAGAGTTTCAATCTTCTCTCCATCTATTTTGATGTAACCTATTGGTCCAATGGTAAGAATTTTTGTTTCCTTGACAATCAGATGTAAATCATATTGAAGGTTGCATTCTTTGGTCTTCTGTAACAAGTGCTTCAAGCTCTCCTCACTGTCAGCAAGCAAAGTTATGTCACTGGCTACTGAAGGTTATTGGCGTGTCTTCCTCCATTCCTGATGCCACAATTTGTCTCCACAGAGTCCAGCTTCTTGAATAACTTTCTCAGCATAAAGACTGAAAATGTATGATCAAAGGATACAACCCTGATGTACACCTTTCCTAATGTTTAACCATGTAGTGTTCCTTTACTCTGTAAACACAAAAGACTCCTGGTCTAGGTATAGGTTTCACATGAGGAAATTAAGTGTTCTGGGATTTCCATTCTTCTCAATGTTCACAATAATTTGTTATGATCCACACAGCCAAACATCTTGGATAGTCATTAAAGCACAAAACAGGCATTCTTCTGGTATTCTCCACTCTCAACCAGAATCCATCTGTCATTACCAATGATTTCACTGGTGCCATGACCTCTTCTGAATCCAGCTTGAATGTCTGGCAGTTTCCTGACTATGTAATGTTCTAGATCATAAAACAGTATTTTGTTTGCATGTGATATTAATGATAGAGTTTGGTAATTTCCACATTCTAGTGGATGACCTTTCTTGGGAAAGAGAAAAAATATTGGTCTCTTCCAGTTGATCGACCACAGGCTAATGTCTTCAAAACTGACTGGTGAGCATATCCACAGTTGCATCTATCATTTGAAACATGTCAACTGGTATCCCATCGATTCCTGAGGCCTTATTTTTTGCCAATGCTTTTAGCAGCTTGAACTTCTTCCTTCCGTACCACTGGCTCTTGATCATGTAGTATTTTCTGAAATAGTTCCGAGTCAGGCAGTTCTTTTTTGGAACAGTAATTCTGTCTGTTTCCTCCATCTTCTTCTGATGCTTTCTGGCTCATTTAAGATTTTGCACACAACATCTGTCAGTATTACATCTGTCCATATTCCAAACTTATTACATATTAATTAGCTTTAAAAAGTGGCTTAACATTTCCTTCACTAGCACTCTCCTCAGCAACCCAAGCTTCCAAATTATGAATTACAGTTTGAATCATACCCTTCCCCTCCCAGCCAGCTAACAACCCTGTACATGTTTCCTAACATTCTTGGTCAGTGAAGAAATGGCATCCATTACATCACAGAGAGCTGGTTCTGAGTTCTTTTGGTTTACAATAATTAATGACATAATTCTTTTAAATATGAAAAGTGTAATCTCCAAAAAAATGCCATACTATTCACTCTTCCAAAGTTTAACCAAATAAGTGCCATTTATAAATAACATATTTCCCCCAAGTACAATTTTAGTAAATACTTCTAACTGTTGAATAAGCAATCAGAGCCATAATGAACCTAAGAAAGTAAACAAATTGCATCAAAAGGACATTTGACAATAAAGTAGAACTAAAAAGTTAAACACCATCACACAATACTTTGGAGGTACAAGGCCCCAGGAGCTTGTAACACACAAAATGACCTAATTCAACAAATAGACACTGTCGTGGATGTGCTCACCAAGTTGTGCAAAGAAATCTGGAGGACAAGTACCTAGCCAACTGAATGAAGAGATCTATGTTTGTTCCCATTTCAAAGAAAGGTGACCCAATAGAGTGTGGAAATTATTGAACAGTATCATTAATATCATATGCAAGCAAGATTCTGTTGAAAATTATCCAAAAACGAACTAACAGAAGTGCAGGCGGGGGTTAGAAGAAGTCATAGTACTAGGGATATCTAATTGTTAGATGCATCTTGGCTGAAAGAAGAAAGTACCAGTGGAATGTCTGTTTCATCTCTTCTGCAAAGGCACTTGATTTTGGGGATCACAACAAACTGAGGGTGAGTCTGAGAATGATAATCCCAAAACATATGACTGTTCTTATGCTAAACCTAAACTTGAACCAGGAAGCAGTCATCAGAACAGAGGTAGGAAACACTGGGTTCAAATAGGGATGGGTGTTCGGCAGGGATATATCCTATCTTCATACCTTTTCAATCTATGTACAGAACAGATCATCCGGCAGGCTGGGCTCTAGAAGGAGAAATGTGGCGTCAAGACTGGAGGAAAACTCATCAACAACCTACGTTATGCAGATGACATAACCCTGCTTGCTGAAACTGAGGAGGACCTGAAGTGCTTGCTGCAGAAGGCCAAGGACTACAGCTTTCAATATGGACTGAACCTCAACATCAAGAAAACAAAGATGCTCACCACTGGGCCAATTGGCAGCAATATGTTAGAGAGTGAAGAGATTGAGATTGTTAACAGCTTTAGTTTGCTTGGCTCCACAATCAACACTCTTGTAGTAGCAGCCAGGTAATCAAAACATGAATTGCATTGGAAAAGTCTGCTGTCATTGACCTCTCCAGAGTACTAAAGAGCAACATCATCAGTCTGGAGACTTAAGGTGTGCCTGATCTAAGCTACAGTCTTTGGAATTACTTGCTATGAATCAGAAAGCTGGACAATGATGGGATGTTAGAAAAAGAATTGATGCCTTTGAGTTATGGTGCTAGAGCAGAGTGTTGACTATACCATGAACTGCCAGGAGAACAAACAAATTCGTCCTTGAGAGGGTGAGAGCAGGCTGCTCCTTAGAGGCAAGGATTCTGAGGTTTTGTCTGACATTATTTTGACCATGCTACAAGGAAGGGTCAGTCCCTTGGAAAGGAATGTCATGCTTGGGAGGGTAGAGGGACAGTGCAAGAGAGGAAGACCCTTGATAAGACAGATTGATTCAGTGACTAGGGCAATGAGGGTAAGTGTGTCAGAGACAATAAGGATGGCACAGGATAGAGTAGATTTCAGGACTACTGTACACAGGGTTGCTATGAGTTTTAAGTGACTCAACGGTACATAACAACAACAGCAACAAACTATTAGAAGGGACCTCAGAGAGCTCCTAAGCACACTTCCTCCAAAAGAAGACTTTGAGGTCTGGCAGTATATGCAAATTCAGCTCCTCAATTGCAAGAATAGATACCACACGGATAATAGGGTAACAATTCTCAAGATGACAGATTTGGGCTTTAGGCTCTTTAAATTATTACATTTAAAATATTAAATAGGAAATCTGAAATAAAGCCAAATATTAACACTTGGTAGGGAATTCATTAACTGAAATTTATGGCTTCCATAAATACTGTCTAGATTAACTTTGTTGTTGTCAGGTAGCACCAAGTTGACTTCAACTCACAGCAACCCCGTAACAATAGATCCTGTGAACAACAGGTTTACAATTCTTGCCTCTAAGGAGCACTCTGGCTGCACTTCCTTCAAGAAAGGCTTGGTTGTTCTTTGGACAGTCCATGGAGTAGTCAACACAGTTTCTCCAAGATCACAATTCAAAGGCATCAATATGGAAAAGAAAGAGTATTTTATACTCATACAAATGCTAGTTCCAAATATTAGGAGCCTTGATGATGCCAAACACAGTTTTTCTGGTATTTTCTAATGAAGCAATTTTTACTTGGAGAAAAAAATACCAGAACTTTCAAGAAGTATCTACTTAATAGAGGGAGCTCCAGTGGCACAACCCATAGGGAGGTGCACTGCTAATCACCAGGTGGAGCCTTTCTAGTGGTTCAAATCCACTCACAGCTCCATAGGAGAAAGATGGGCAATCTCCTCCAAAGTGATTTATAGTCTTGGAAACCCCATTTACAGCTCTAAATTGGTTCCAAATCAATGACAGTGAGTGAGTGCATGATAGTGCCTGCCAAAATAGATTGAAGTGGATTTCAGAAATAGAAATCATTTCTATTTGTATAAAGCAAAATCTTTAGAACTTAATGGTGAAACAAATCTTTATTTCATATTTTAATACTTAAAAAAAATGTTTTAACAAAATCCAAATAACAAAAAAATAAATAGAGCCCTATCTACTGGACTGATAGTGAAGGGATGAAATCCTGAAGCCACCTCCCTAAGATAAATATGGAAGGGAAGACACTCCAGAGGTCACCTTTCAGCCAAATAACAGACTGGCCTAAGAAACAAACAGTAAACATGCCTGTGGAATGTGCTACTGAATCCAAACAGGGAAAAAATGAGAAGGCCCAGAGGGGCGGGAAAGCGGAGGGGCGGAAGCAGGCAGGCAGGAAGTGAGAGTGCTGACACACTGCACAGCTAGAGACCAATGCCATGGAACAAACTGTGTATAAATTGCTGAACGGGAAACTAATTTGCTGTGTAAACTTTCACTTGCAACAAAGGAAAAGATATATATAAAGAAAGAGATCAAAACCAAGCCTATTTACATTTCAGAGAGCGTTACAAATGGATGAAATTGTCTTTGATACCACTGTCCAAAATGAATACTAAGTATGACCAAGACAAGCTGACTCCAGTGAGCACTCACCATGGTCTACTTTTGGTCTTGTTTTCCTTTCATTCTGCCTCATGCAAACCTCTCCCCTGAACTATAAACATCTTATTTTTCGTTTACCTCTGTTTCCCCTCCATTGAAATTCTCTCATTTTTTTCTATTTTTGCTCTAAACGATAAAACAAAAAAATAACACTTGCTTATTTAAAACAAAATATTGGGGGTTTTTTCCCTAAATTTGAAAAGTTCCAGCGTAGACACTGCTTTCTTTAAAAAAATTTCTTTTTGTTGGCTTGCACATACCTTATAAGTAATTTTTTCCTCCCTATATCTCAGTCTCTTCTGAAACAGCGCTTTTGTGGAAAATGTGAGAACACTCAGAGCTAAAATTCATAAAACCTGTAGGTATTTTTGTTTATCTGGGTGCTTCCTTTCCAGTATTTTCCAGTTTTGATTGCACAACAGAGAAAACGAGGTGAAAATACACATATTCCTAGTGTCTATCTATCGATAAGCTGCACCATCATCCAGGCACAGGCCAAATTAGGGTGCAAAAGCTGAAATGAAGAACTACACATATTTACCCAAAATGAAATTACTGTTATGTACTAGAACAAATGCCATTCTAATTCCAGATTCAACAAACTATTCCATTTCATAGTGAATAAGTTAAAAAAATGCAGTGAGTAAGTTATGGCCCATTTTATGCTACTTCACAGTTTTCACTCCCTAGCTCCTCCACAATGTCCTGCTTTCTGCCGAAACACAATTACAAGATAGCACATTAATGTGAATAAATTAAAAATCCACAGAGGGATTATATTTAAATCTATTCTTGAACTATAACACCTATTACAGCCACAAGTGAAAAAGCCCCTTGATAGTGGCAGGAATATGGTTTCTTGAAGAGTATTGTCTCTTAGTTTCCTCCATTATCACACAAAGTTTTGTATAATTGTATACTGGTTCACATTTGAATAAAAACAGCTTTTATTTTGTCTACAGTTAAGATCAACAATAGAGATCTCTGATGTAAGATATCCTATCTCTCTGCTCTTGGTTTAAGGGATTAGAATCATTCCAAGAGAATGCCTGAATTTCTACAACAAATCTCTATTGTTTCCCCATGGAATGTTATTGACAGGTTGTTAAACATGCCTTAGATTCCTCTAAAACTGCTTGTTAAGAAAACTACTTTAAAACAATATAGCTTTGTTACATGTGTGTAACAAAGAAAGCAAGTCCTGCTAACCTTTAATCTCAGGTGGTGATATGAGTTGTAATTTCACTTGCCTTCAATATGTTTAACACATGGCTAAATAGTTTATGGTACTTCACAGTTTTCAAGCTCTACCTCCTCCACAATGCCCTGCTTATGTTGACCTTGTCGTTGTTGTTGTTATGTGCCATCCAGTCATGTGCGACTCATAGCGACCCTATGTACAACAGCCTCCTGTGCCAATCGCACTGTCTCTGACACTCCCGATTACCCCAGTCACTGAATCAATCCACCTCATAGAGGGCCTTCCTCTCCTGCGTTGTCCCTCTACCCTCCAAGCATGATGTCCCTCCACCAAGAACTGGTTCTTCTTTACAACATGTCCAAAGTATGTCAGATGAAGCCTCAGAATCCTTGCCTACAAGGAGCCGCCAGGTTTAACCCTCTCCAGAATGGATCTGTTTGTTTTCCTAGCAATCCATGGTACCCTCAATACTCTTCTCCAGCACCACAGCTCAAAGGCATCAATTCTCTTCCATCCTCCTTAGTCACTGTCTAACTCTCTGATGCATAACAAGTGATAGCAAAGACCATGACCTAAATAACACATAAATGTTATTTTGGTACTTTTCCACTTTGAGGGGAGCTCTGCTATGGTTCTTTGTACATGACTATACTACCTGAGTCACTGTATCGAAAGGAATTGGAAGACACAGAAGAATTTCATGAAACAACATATGAGCAAGAGCCTATGGTGATGAAAGAAGTTCAGGCTGCTTTGAAGGATGTGGCAAAAAATAAGGCTCCAGGAATAGATGGTATACCAATTGACATATTTCAGTTAA
>NW_006399768.1:21392449-21400969 GCF_000299155.1 Elephantulus edwardii | reverse complement strand
CAGGCGACTGGACGGCACATAATAACAACAACAACATACTACCTGTGGTTCACTGACTATGCAAAGGTATTTGACTGTGTGGATCACAACAAACTAGCTGATTCTGAGAAGAATGGGAATCCCAGATCACTTGATTGTGCTTACAGGAAATCTATACTTGGACCAGGAGGCAGCCAGAAGAACAGAGCAAGGAAAAACTGCATTTTCAAAATCAGAATGACTGTGACAGAGATGTGTCCTATTTCCATACCTTTTCAATCTATATGCAGAACAAATTATCCAGGAGGCTGGGCTCTATGAGGAGAGATGTGGCATCAAGATTGGAGGTAGACACAACATCCTGCATTATACAGATTGACACACCGTGCTTGCTGAAACTGAGGCGCAGAAGGCTGCAGAAGGCCAAGGACTGCAGCCTTCAATATGGATTGAAGCTCAAAATCAAGAAAACAAAGATTCTCACCACTGGGCTGGTTGGCACCATCATGTTTTCAAACTGTTAACAGCTTTAGTTTGCTTGGCTCCATAATCAGCACTCTTGGTAGTAACAGCCAGGAAATCAAAGATGAATTGCGCTGGGAAAGTCTGTTCTCAGAGACCTCTCCAGAGTACTGAAGAGCAATGAAGTCAGTCTGGAGACTAAGGTGCATTTGATCTAGGCCACAGTCTTTGTAATTAGTTGTTATGCATTAGAAAGCTGGACAATGACTAGGGATGATAGAAGGAGAATTTATGCCTCTGAGGTGTGGTGCTGGAGAAGAGTACTGAATATACTATGGATGGCTAGCAGAACAAACAGGTTCGTCCTAGAGAGCATGACACCAGCCTGCTCCTTGGAGGTAAGGATTTTGAAGCTTCGTGTGACATACTTTGGGCATGTTGCAAGGAAGGACCAGACCTTTGAGACAGCTGTCATGCTTGGGAGGGTGGGTGGAGAACTCAAGAGAGGAAGACCCTTGATGAGATGGATTGATTCAGTGACTGGGGTAATGGGATTCGGGGTGACAGAGACAGTAACACTGGAACAGGATGTTATTGTTGTTGTTGTTGTTGTTATGTGCCGTCGAGTCGCCTGCGACTCATAGCGACCCTATGAGTCGCAGGAACAGGATAGAACAGGCTATTTACAGCTGTTGTACACAGGTTCACCATCAGTCACAGGTGATGCGACAACACATGAACCCCTGAAAACTGGAGATTAGGAACAGGAATTTTTTTTTCCAAAGGCTCTTCATAGTATCATAATACGCATTTAGGCTTGAAAACCATCAGGCTATGAAAAAATATTATGGACATAATCTGATAAGGTGAATGTGCAAGAGAGATGTCTAAGTCACAAAACCAATTGTCTAAACCTATAGTCATGAGACTGGAGTCAAGCACAGTGAATATGGGTCCTAAGATACTATTTATCATCCAAAAATACAGAACAACTGAGTGTGATTAAAAGGCCAAATATCTAGTGGAGGTGCAAATGCTCGCTGCCCTGGAATGTCCCAGACTTCCAGGAGGAGAGGTTGGAATAGGTGTAGACAGAAACTAGGAACAGAATTGGGTACTTTCCACACTGGTAGTTTCTGCGATCAGTTTAGCATTCTTGTGGGGAGATACCAGGGACAAAAGAAAGCTTGTTTCAGCACAAAACTAATCAGAGAAATCCCCTGTAAAAAATGCTACAATCTGTAGTGCAGTGGACAACAGAGAAGGAAAGGAAAGAGTAGTTGGCTATCTTTTAAGGGAGAACATGTCTGTTTCCTTAGTTGGTCCAGGAGACTATGAATTACAAAATCTCCTGTGAGCCTGTCCTGTAAGGATGAGTAGAGTCTCAGACGTAGTAGTCTTCAAAGAAGGAATGGAGCACATACTTTAGGATTCTGCTATTCTTTGTCACTACATTTTCATTCAATGTGGCCCAGTCTAACTAAATCTCTGCTAAAGGATGTTCAGACTGAAAAGAACAGAAAGAACATAAAACCTTGGGGGTTATGCTCTAGGTAAATACTGGCCTCCAATTCAAGTTCTCAAAAGAACTGCAGGTTCTCTCAGGGGGTCAAGGAGCAGCCCCTCTAGTCTTGTATTTAGGGTAGAACATGGAGAGGAACTTCTTCTTCCTATTACCTAAGTGGCAGCATTGTTCACATAAGCGTTAAGTGTTTTCTACTAGTTGAGAACTTGGTAGTTTGAAGCTGTGCAGAAGCCCCTTGGAAGACAATTCTGACGGTTTGCTTCCAGGAGGTCTTGGTCTTGAAAGCCTTTATGGGGCTTTCTATACTCTGTACACAAGGGTTCTCCAGGAACTAGAACTGACTTGGTGGCAACTAAAAACAACAAAACTATCACAGGTTGTAGGAGGCAAAATTAAATTTTTCCACTTTAATTTACTTGGCAATCTTAAGTAATTAATAAACGTTTCAGAATTTTTCAAAGGGTATATAGATTTTTACATCGTTTTCTGTTCACTGTTGTTCACTGATTAATTCTTGGTGCAGAGCTTCAGGTATTTTACTTTTGAGCTCTTTTCACTTTTTTAGAAATCTCTTATGTAATCTGTACTTTCATTTTCTTTGGTTTTAGTTAGAGGGCTTTGGATTATTCTAAAGTCAATATTAAGTATCAGTATACTCACTGTTGCAGCGTTTCAAAGCCTTGTTCTTTATAGAGCAATTCCTGCTTCATTTGTGAGAGTTCTCTCTTCAGTTTTTTGACCTTTTGTGAGAAAGCAAAGTAAACAGAAGTGTAAATAAATAACAAAAGACAGTGTTTTAAAGACTATCCATTAGTAAAACACTGAACACATAAAGTACTATTTGCTTCAATGATATAAAAGACTACTAGGGAGTTTTGGTGGCTTAGTGGTAAGGAATTTTATTGTCAGTCTAAAGGCACATGGTTTGAATGCACCAGACAAACCATGATAAAAGATGGACAATCCCCTCCCATGTGATTAGCTTTTGAAACCTCACTGGAGAGGCAGATATGAATGAATCCATTCCAACTTGATGGTACATAACCAGAGCAACAACATATTTCAACATATTACTACCACTGACCATTATCTTACTTAGTAACAACAATCTTAAGTACTAGACACTGTTCTTTCTCCTCTAAGCCCATACACAGCCAGAAAGGGACCAACTTACAACTTCACACTAAGGTGTCTCTACCAGCCTAGAGTCTCCTTCAGTCACTATGCTCCAGGCGCACTTGTCGTTGTTGTTATATGCCATCGAGTCGTTTGCGACTCATAGCGACCCTATGTATAAGAGCTCTAACCGCTGTTCTATCCTGTGCCAACCTAGCCATCTCAAACGCACTTATTACCACCACTCCAGTCACAGAATCGATCCATCTCATCAAAGGTCTTCCTCTCCTTTGCCGCCCCTCCACTCTGCCAAATATGATGTCCCTCTCCAAGGACCAGTCCCTCCTTGCAACATGCCCAAAGTATGTCAGACGAAGCTTCAGAATCCTTGACTCCAAGGAGCATTCCAGCTTCACCTTCTCCAGGACAAATCTGTTTGTTCTCCTAGCAGTCCATGGTATATTCAACACTCTTCTCCAGCACCAAAGCTCAAAGGCATCAATTCTCTTTCTACCAACCCTATTCACTGTCCAACTCTCCGATGCATAGCACGTAACTGCGAAGACTATAGCCCGGATCAGGCGCACCTTAGTCTCCAGCTTGACGTTGTTGCTCTTCAGTACTCTTGTGAGGTCCCTCACAGCCGACTTTTCCAATGCAATTCGTCTCTTGAGTTCCTGGCTGCTGTTACCAAGAGTGTTGATTGTGGAGCCAAGCAAACTAAAACTGTTAACTATCTTGATCTCTTCACCATCCATACTGATGCTGCCAACTGGCTCAGTGGTGAGAATCTTTGTTTTCTTGATGTTGAGCTTCAATCCACATAAAAGGCTGCAGTCCTTGACCTCCTGCAGCAAGCACGTCAGGCCCTCCTCAGTTTCAGCAAGCAGGGTTGTGTCATGTGCATAAGGCAGGTTGTTGATTACTTTTCCACCAAACCTAATGCCACATTCCTCCTCGCACAGCCCAGCGTCTCGGATGATATATTCTGCATACAGATTGAAAAGGTATGGAGACAGACTACATCCCTGACGGACCCCCTTCTTGATTTGGAACCATGTAGTGTCTCCTTGCTCTGTTCTGACAACTGCCTCTTGGTCCAAGTATAGGTTTTGCATTACCACAATCAAATGTTCTGGGATTCCATTAGAGTCAGCCACAGCTTGTTGTGATCCACACAGTCAAAAGCCTTTGCATAGTCAATGAAGCACAGATAGACATTCTGGTATTCTTTGGTTTATGCCAAGATCTATCTAACATTAGCTATAATATCTATAGTACCATGGCCTCTTCTAAATCCGGCCTGTACATCTGGCAGTTCTCTGCTGACATACTGTTTCAAATGTTTTTGGATACTTTTCAGCAGAATCTTGCTTGCATGTGATATTAATGATATTGTTCGATAATTTCCACACTCTATTGGGTCACCTTTGGAATGGGAACAAATATTGATCTTTTCCAGTCAGTGGGCCAGCTGGCTGTTCTCCAGATTTCTTGGCACAACTTAGTGAGCACATCCAGGGCAGTGTCTGTCTGTTGAAATATGTCAGTTGGTATGCTGTCAACTCCTGGAGCCCTGTTTTTTGCCAATTCCTTTAGAGCGATTTGAACTTCCTCCTTCATCACCATAGGCTCTTGCTCATATGTCATTTCATGAAATTCTTCTGTGTCAGCCAATTCCTTCTGATAGAGTGACTCTGTGTATTCCTTCCATCTTCTCTTGATACTTCCTGGATCATTTAACATTCTACCCAAAGTATCCTTAAGTATAGCCACCCATGGCTTGAATTCGGTTTTCAGCTCCTTCAGCTTAAAAAATGCTGAGCGAGTTCGGCCCTTTTGATTTTCTGAGTCCAGCTCTCTGCACATTTCATTACAGTATCTTTGTTTCTCCACAGGCCAGGCCAATCCCACCCTGGTATTTTGGCACGTTCTTCCTCCAGATCTTCCGTGGTTCACTTCAGTGGTTACTTTTTACCCTTTCATTAGCCAATTCAAATGTCTTCTTTTTTTTTTCTTATTGGACCTCTTCATCCATCCTATCATGTCACAACGTAATATCTAACAACTTGCACATCTGTTGAATAAGACCTCTTTAAAGTGTCAAAAAGCAAAGAAGTCACTTTGAAGATTAAAGTATGCCCGACCTAAGTATTTTCCATCACGTCACATGCATGCCAAAGTTGGGAAGTATGGAAAACTCAAGAAGAGGTGATGTCTTTGAATTACAGAATTGGCAAGGAATTTGGAATATCTCACAGGCTGCAAGAGGAATGAACAAATCCGTACCAGACTAAGTACAGTCAGAATGTTCTTAAGAAGCAAAGATGAAGAAACTTTGTCTCACGTATTTTGGGCAAGTTAGCAGGAGGAGCCAACGCCTGGAAAAAGACTATCAGGTTTAGTAAAACTGAGAGAGAAAAAGATCTTCAATGAGAGGAACTGACAGTGGCCGCAACAAAAGGCTTAAATACAGCAACAATTTTAAGTATGGCCTGGGACTGACAATGTCTCATGTGTTGTACTAGTGAAAACCAAGTAGGTGGCGCCTAAAAGCAGCACCCACTCACATTACATTGTCACGTAACTCTCATTTAATTAATTCAAGGATTTTTCAAGAGTTGAAACAATCCATGTTACCTGTCTGTCTCACATACAAAAGGAAGCTGTATTACACCAGCACTTCCCCAAGTTTCTGGAAGAGTACCAAGCAAATAATTGTTGGTGTGTTTATGTGCCATCGAGTCATCTGCAACTCAGTGACCCCGTGTACATTAGCTGTGAACACTGCCCTGTACTGAGTCAATCTCATCGTCTCTGACAGACCTGTGCAAACAGCAGGTGATCAAATATTTATTGACACTCCACTATGTCTAAGAGGCAGAGTCTGAAACCTGAACATGAATCTTATAGAGCAGTGAGGGTGCCAGATATTGAGCAAATGATTATGCAACTGAATAAATCTTATCAATTATTACAGTAGCAATATCCTCCTATTCGATTAACTGCCGGAGGGTAAACAACAACAACAAACAAAGGAGAATAAAACCTAATTCAGTCTTCAGGATTGGATGAGGCCTCACTGGGGAAATGTTTAAGTTGAGAGAAAAGGTTAGCAGGGGTTTGTTAGAAAAAGGTTTGAGAAGGCTGAACTGGAACAAAAATCCTAACAAGGGTGAGAGGCAAGCATAGGAAATTTAGCAAATCTGTGGAATTTAATAAATGCTATTGTTGGTAGTGCTTAGCATTATCAAGTCCTGTGCAATACAAGACCACATGAACAACAGATTGAAATCTTGCCCTATCCTGTGCCACCCTCCCAATCTCAGATATGCCTGGGCTCCTGTCAGTCACTGTGTCAGTCCACCTTGCTGCGCATCTTCCTCTCTTTCTCTGACCCTCTACCTTTCCCAAGAGCTGGTCCCTCCTGGCAACATGTTCAAAGTATGTGAAACAAAGTATCAACCTCCTAGCCCCTGCGGAGCACCTCTGTTACAGATAGGATTGGAGAGAAAAGCTGCTATAGTCTCAGAGCCATTTTGAGGATTTAAAAATTTTTAACAAAGAACAATGAGAATAAAGGAGAGATTTTAAAGTGTTATGTAAGCTATGATTTTACACTGCCACTGTGATGTCTCTCTGATGAATGGACCAGAGACACTTGCACTGTGGACTGGGGTGTGGCCACTGCTGTACAGATCGAAGACCAGAAAAGGAATATATTTGGGGAGTAGAACCAACAGGACTCTTTCCCTAAATATTTTTTAATTCTTTTGTCACTACTGCACACTCTATTTTGCCTCTTCCTCTCCTAGGCTTCTAACTCAGTCTGACCTCAGATGGTTAAGACTTGAACTGCACGCAACAGAGTGAAGACAGATGACCAAGTTCTGAGGCAACGGGAGGCTTAGTACTCAATCACTTACCAAGGACTCCAAAGACAAAAGTTGTTGTTGTTGACTGTTGTTGAGTCGAGCACAACTCAGAGCAACCCTATGAACAGAATGCCTGGAGCCTTATGTAGAAATAAAAGGACACCATGGAAGGTAAGGGAAATCAGTCAAGAGGAAGACTAGATATTACAAGAAATAAAAGATAAAAGATAGGAACAAGAGCTGCATAATGATTTTGTCAAATTTCTATGCTGTAAAGCACAGTACTACTAATGACTCAATAATTAATCTGCTAGGTTTATGTTGATGGTGAGCAGTTTCCACCCCAAAGCATTTTTATTTTATTAGGAAAAAGGAAAGAGAAATAATTGTATTGCAAGGCCAACTGTGCAAGTACAAAGTTACAAATGAAATGCTACTGGGACACACAAAAGGAAAAGATAGTTTACGGTTTGGGGATCAAGGTCAATCTCATGAAGGAGGTAAGTGAATTGGATTTTGAAGGTGCTTTAATATTGATAGAGAGAAATGAGCTCATTCATGGTGTGTTATAACGATACTTCTGTTTTAGCATTAGACTATTATTATGTGAGAAGAGCCATCAGTAATCAATAGCTCATTCCACGTGCACTTCTCTATCTGACAGCATTCTGAAGCACTTTTTGCCAAAATGACAGTAACACTTTGATTTTTTTAAAAAAAAGTTAATCCGAAAATCAATAGTAACTCAAATAGCAAAAGTGAAACCCATCTTCATCTTTGAAAAGACAGCTGATAAAAACAATGGTGATGCCAAGTCCACCTAAAACTAGAAGCAATTCGTCTCTCTGTTGAGCTGATGTCAGTGATATTTTACTGGAAGTTCAGTGACAATGGCAAATGAAGCTGACCTATATTTCTTTTTATTTACATTTTAAGTTGGCTGGAACCAAAAGTTTCTTTTGATTAGTCTTCTTAGAAACAGAGGATGGTTCTCAGTTTCAAAATCAATGTACTTTTTAAACAATAAGTTTTTCATATTACAGTGGCAAGTAAGAATACATTATTTCTCACTGGTTTTTTATTTTAAAGTCTTAACTAGTAGAGCTTCAAAACCTTTCTCCTCTAAGAAAACAGTAATCATTAGTGACTGGCTGATCACTGTTCTACTCTGACATTATCTAGTTCTCTTCAAACAGCAAAATCCTTAGAGGATTAAGCCAGTGGTAATTCACCCATGTGAGATAAAATTCTGGAGCACTTTATGTGTTACAAGCACTCTGCTAAGTATAAGTACTTTACCTCCTTTTAAGCCTCACCACCACTCAATTGGATCAAGATAGTTTTTATTTTGCACTTTGTAAGTAAAGAGAATAAATGACCTGCTAACGGTTATGCTGATACTAAGCAACAGAAGCAGACTGAGCCCCCGAAGAAAGAAAATATAAATAAATAAAACTACTATACTATTGTTGTTGTTGTTATGTGCCGTCGAGTCGTTTCCGACTCATAGCGACCCTATGCACAACAGCCCTAAACCCTGCTCTATCCTGCGCCAACCGCACC
>NW_006399768.1:21390005-21391137 GCF_000299155.1 Elephantulus edwardii | reverse complement strand
TTGAACTTCTTCCTTCATCACCATAGGCTCTTGCTCATATGTTATTTCTTTAAATTAAAACATCTATAGTATAGTTATTTCTTTATTTCTTATTATTTATTAAAGAATAACTATACTATAGATGTTTTAATTCTTATTTTTAGATGTTTTAATTCTTAATTTCAAGAAAAATATGTATGATCAAAGATAAAGTGAATTTGTAGCAAAACAACTTAAACACAATTTATGTCCTCTATTCTTCCGTAAAGCCAAAGGTCTTTATAATTCCTCTATCACACCTGAGCTGAAATCACTACAAACCCCAGAAGCCATGTTTTCCTTTCAATATTGAATTCTCTACAGCCTGGGCCAAACACCTAATTTTACCTGTTTCTATGGAATCAAACTGCACTAGTGTAACAAACTGGAAGCAGAAAAAAAAATCCCCCTATGATTTACGCCATTTCCTACTTCCTACACTGACTACACTAAGGCAGCTGGCATTTCAAATTTAATTCAAAGTTACTTCTGAAAACCTGCTATTAAATGTGCTAAGTAAGACTATAGCTGCAGAGCGTCTCAATACTTCCAATGATCTTTGAATAGTAAGTCTTATGGCAAAGGAGAAAGAAGGAGATGACAATGAAGAAAAAAAAATAAATTCAAGAAATGTGGGAATCTTACAAGGATCAAGACAGGCAGATTTCATCAACCTGCCCTAAAAGTGCACCTTGCAACATTAAAGCTATAATGAGCAAAATGGCATTTTACTAATGACTCCCTTTCTTGTCACCATTTTCTCCATTGTCTTGCAAGGATCCCCTTAAGTATGTCAATAAAGGGCAACTGTCAACTTGTTCCTTCTGCAAATCTTTCTCTCCATTTCCAGTTTTCACTGACTGAAAATCCTCATCAGCTTATCCAGCATTAAAGTTACCTTTGAGGCAACAAAGTCATGAAAGACAGCAAAAGGATTACTAATCTAAAAGGAAAATAAAATTCACTTCTCTAGAAGGAAATGCAGACTAGTGACAGAACTATTAATTTGTTGTTGTTTCTGTTGGGTGTCATTCTTTTTTTTTTTTTTTTGAAAGAAGATACACATACAGTTTCTTTCCTCCCTGTGTCCTGTCTAATCACCTTGTTGCCTCCT
>NW_006399768.1:21334723-21389750 GCF_000299155.1 Elephantulus edwardii | reverse complement strand
GGCATTATTTTTATCATAGGAGTATGCAATGAGGGTTGCAGAGTGGATTATATTTGGCTGTCATTCTTAATACCTACTTATCATGACTATGTGCAACACAGAATGAAACACTGTCCAAGCCAGTGCCATCCTCACAATCATTTTTAAGCTTGAACACCACTGGATCGATCTCACTATGGATTTATCTCTTTTCACTGACCCTCTGCTTTACTATGTATACCATTCTTTTCTTGATAAGAAGTTCTGCTGATGTGGTTTCTTATGTGTTGTGTGCATTACTGAAAGGCAAGGACCTCTGGGATGAGCAATCTGCTCCATGAATATTTTAGCCTCAGAAATACTGAAGAAGGTTGTTGAGTTAGAATCATAGTCTTTCTTGAGTAGGTTTGGTTTTGAGTCCTTATTGATTACATGTCTAAAGTACACTAGAAGCCTTGTCACCCTTGCTTTTAAGAAGTATACTGCCTGAAATTTTTCTCCAACAGGTTGTTCTTCTTGCAGATCAGGATATACTTAATAATTTTATTGCTAATGCCCTCATTTAAAAACATCAATTCTTCCACCTTCCTAATTAATTCTTCTGCTTTTGTATGCATATGACATGACTGAAATATGGGTCGGGTGCACCTTAGTCCTTGAAGTGACATCTTTGTTCTTTAACCCTTTAAAAGAGGTTTTTCTCAACAGAGTTGCTCAGTGCATATGGTATTGGTTTCGTGAATGTGGCTTTCACTGGCTTGTTTTATAGAGTAAAATAAAAAGTACTTCACTCTTTATCATGAAGTTGCTTATTTTTTAGGTGTGACACTTTTCTTTGTGTATTGAGGTGTAATTCAGATTGAAGGTTCTAGTCTTAATCTTCACAGTTAGTGTCTTGTTGAGGGTCATCATCTTTTCTTCTGACCTTCCAGCCTTTCCCAGCATGATGTCTTTTTCTAAGGACTGGTCCCTCTTTATAATATGTCCAAAGTATATGAGACAAAGGAGCAGCATGGCTGCCCTTTCTCCAAGACAGACCTGTTGGAACTGACCCATAGCTGACCACCCCACCCCATCCTTACCACCGGGGGAGGGGTTCCAGAGGCAGCTAATCACATTGGAGGAGAATGCTAATCCTTCTCCCACACTGTTAAAATTCCCTCTGACCTTTGTTTTTTGAGAGTTAAATGATAAAACATCATATTTTGGACTTCTTTGAAATTATACAACTCGGACTGGAATTTTCTGGTTATGTAGATTCATGTATTTCATCAATTTGGGAGGCTTCCAATTATTTTTTTTTCTTCAAATATATTTTGTCTCATTTTCTCTCACTTCTATACCTCCAAAAATGCACAGGTGCCACAATGGTGTCACACCAATCCCTTAAACTCTCTGTTCATTTGTCTTTAATTTCCCTGCCTCTTTTTTCTCTTGAAACACAATAATTTCACTTCTCATATCTTCAAACTCACTGACTCTGTCTCCTGCCAGCTCAAATCTGTTACTAAGCAGTGGATTGATTTCAACTTGGTTCATTTCTAAATTTTTCAATATATTAACTTACTGATAGCCTAGTTCAATTTACATATATATCATTTTCTTGGTTTCTTCTTGTTCTTTGAGTTTTCTTAGCTCTTAGAGCATATTAAATATTGTTCTAAAAAAAGACGTTTTTAATATCTAAACTTGATGAAATAAGGTTTGTTGTTGTTGTTGTTTTTATGTGCCGTCGAGTCGCTTGCGACTCATAGTGACCCTATGTACAACAGCCCTAAACTCCGCTCTGTCCTGTGCCAATCGCACTGTTTCTGACACTCCCATCCCGATTATCCCAGTCACTGAATCAATCCACCTCACAGAGGGCCTTCCTCTCCTGCACCGTCCTTCCACCCTCCCAAGCATGATGTCCTTCTCCAAGGACCGGTCTCTCCTCACAACATGTCCAAAGTATGCCAGACAGAGCCTCAGAATCCTTGCCTCCAAGGAGCCATCCGGTTTAACCCTTTCCAGGACAAATCTGTTGGTTTTCCTAACAGTCCATGATATTCTCAATACTCTTCTCCAGCACCACAGCTCAAAGGCATCAATTCTTCTATCGTCCTTGATCATTGTCCAACTCTCTGATGCATAACAAATGATTGCAAAGACCATAGCCTGTATCAGACACACCTTAGTCTCCAGAGAGACACCATTGCTCTTCAGTACTTTGGAGAGGTTTACAACACTTTTATTTTGTTCTTTTGAACCACTCTTCATTGTTTGTTTGTGTACCTTTAGAGTTTTCTGTTGAAGTCAGGAAGTTGCAATATTTTAATGTGGTTAGACGTATAAATTCTTCCCCTATGTCAAGGATAGCTTCTTGTTTTTTTCTTTCATTTTTAATTGTGATTTCAGTGAAAGTTTACAGAACAAACTGGTTTTTTATTTAGTCATTCATACACACTCTGCTTTATGGCATTAATCACAATAGCCACAATGTGACTGTGCTCTTCTGGCCTCCACGCTGTGATTTTCATTTCTGTTGCCCTGGCTATGCTACCCTTTTCTGTTTCTATGATTTCTCCCTGGGCAAATGCTGCCCTTATGATGTTGTATGGTTATTTGTAATCGGGATGAGAGTGTCAGAGACAGTGCGATTGGCACAGGACAGAGCGGAGTTTAGGGCTGTTGTACATAGGGTCGCTATGAGTCGCAAGCGACTCGACGGCACATAACAACAACATGGTTATTTGTTATAAGGCATGATAATAATAAACAATATAAAGTAAGTAATAAGGTATCATTAGTATTTACCTTGAAGCTCCTTCACTGGCTTTTCCTTCCAATTGTTATACACCTATTGCATGTCCTGATGTACAATATCAGGCCTAGGTAGTTACAAGTAACAATGACATTAGGTTCCTGATGCAGCATCTCAGGCCTGTGTGAGTGCTGAGACAGGCCAAACCAAGACAAGTGCTTTGTTTTAATATCTAGGGCAGCCAAAGATAGGGTAGACAAGACTCAAATCATAATTTACAAATAAATTCAGGTCTCCTCCCTCTACAAACAGAGAGCAGTGTCCCTTTCTTAGGGTGTGGGCCACCACAGCTTTACCACTATCATGTCAAGCTGGGATATAAGTGGAATGTTCATGTCTAGAAAACCAAAGCTTTTCTATCATTTACAAGTAGCTTTTTCTTTGATTCAACTTTTACTTAGCTGTCATAATCCATTGGGTGGTTTTCAAAGTCCTGGGAAAGTTGGTTCTTCCAATCTCTCCTTGTCGTTCTGGTGCTTCTGTCATACAGGCAGTGTTTGTTCTTTCAGCAGACACAGTATATTCCATATTTTCCATCAACACCACAATTCAAACACATCAATTTCTTGCTCTTTAGTATTTTAAAAAGGTTTTTGACAGTAGGCTTGCCCAACTGAAAACCATCTTTTTTCAAAGTATTAAAAAATGAGATCACTCAAAACATCCAAAAACCACACACAGCCTACAAAGGCCAACTGGTTAACGGAGCATTCCAAAAAGGCATTTACAGTGTCAGGAAGTCTTAAGTAAACATCTACACGCCAACTAAAAGAGGAAGAACATGTCGTTGCTGATCCTCTGTTATAATCATCTGTGAATGACTTATATATTCTTCTCAAGGAGTGCATTTCTTTCTGTCTGACCCATTTTTTTAATTCTACAATGATGAATGGATAAATTAGCAGATGAGATATAAGCCTATGACATTAGCAGGAAAGTATACTTGGCATAAAAGAAGTCATTTCTAAAAGACGCTGTTTCATAGAGGTTTGAAGGTTTATTATTTCAGAAGTGGATGGCCAGTCCTGCTTTTTATTATTAACTGGGAAGCTCTACTGAAACTTGGCCACCAAGGATGATCCTACTGGTATTTGAAATACTGGAAATGTAGCTTTCAGCCTCATAATACCACGTAAGTCACCACTGTATTGCAAACTGAAAGTCAGGGTATCATTTTATTTGGATCCACAATTAGCACAAATGGTAGCAGCAAGCAAGAAATCAAAAGATATTGGGGAAAATTGACTCTCGAAGACTTCTTTAAAATGCTAAAGGGCAGCGATATCAGTTTGAAGACTAAGGTAAACCTGATCCACACTGTTGCTTCCTATGTATGTGAAAATTGGATAATGGATAAGGAAGACTGAATAGTTTATGCTTTCAAGATGTAATGTTGGTAGCAAAGAGTATTAAATATACCATGGACTGTAAAAACAAAAAGCAAATCTGTCTTGGCATAAATACAACTAAGGTGGTCCTGGGAAGCCAAGATGGTGAAACTTCATCTCACATACTTTGATTATGTTGTCAAGAGGCATCAATCCTCGGAAAAAGACATCACGCTTGGAAAAATGGAAGGTCAATGAAAGAGAAGATGTTCAATGAGGTGAACTGACACAGTTAAGTGGACAACAGGGTGAAGCGTGTTGGAAATGGCAAGGATCACACAGGATAGGGCAAGATTTTAATCTGTTTTTCAGAGTCTTTATGAGTCACAGTCAACTCAAAAGCACCTAACAGCAAGAGATGCTACTGCCATGTATTAGGAGAGAGTACCTCAATACATAGCTTAAAACAGTCCACTGTGGATATTCTACTTATAGTGTGTTTTGCCAGGACTGTGAAGAGTGGTTAAATATAATTCAAAGAACAATAATACTAACAACTTATAATAAGTGTAATTTTTAACAAAATATAGTTCTTCTTTTTAGAAATACATCTAGCCTAGTAGATAACAAAAATGTACAGAGTATAAAGGAAAGGTAAAAAGCACTGAACAAAGACTCACATTATATCCTCAAGAAATATATGGAGAACAGACTGATGGAGCAAAGACTAGTTAGTATATATATATATACCATATATAGCGATAAACCAGAAGGATCTCTATGATGGAAGGACATAGAAGACTTGCATCAATAACTTCATAAATTAAACCAATAAATCTAAGTAAAGGAGAAATTTTGCTTCTTTCCAGTTATTATTTTTTCTTAGTTTTTGAAAATCAGACAGTAAAGTTGTGAGAGGGTTAAAAAAAAAAAAAGAAAGGATCTGTCTGAAGACACTGGAGAACTGTCAAGGAAGCAATAAGGGATGCTCAGAATACTGCCCATGTGAGGAGGCAGTCCTTTCCCACTGAGGCACTTGTCAGTCCAGCAGGAAAGCTGGACAAAATACACTGACTGAGAGGCTGAGGGAGACAGAACTCCGCACCGTCCCACAGAGACGGGCCACAGGAGAACATGTTGGAAATCAGGACCCATGAAGGAAAAGCAGTCTAAAAAGCTAAAACATGTAAGATGTTCAACTGGGATTCTCAACTGCTTACCCCAAGAGAAAGAGTGAACTAGAAACAGAGCAGCCCTTAGAAAAGGACTTCAGTCCAGACTTCAGTCAGCTCAAACCATGACTAGATTAAAACAGAATCTACCTTTGGCTTTACTACCTAAGCAAATCCTTTATGAAGGATGGTAAAGTTTCCTAAAGCATCAAAATTTCTTTTTTTTTTCCAATATAATGTATGATTCTAATTTAAAAAAAAATAGAGCTATAATTTGGTCAACTACTAACCAAAATGCAAAAGACAAAAAACACTAAAGAAAGATTCTAACATCTGGATATCTATTTTATTAATTAAAAGATGAAATTTTTAAATAATTATTATTATTCTGCTTAAACAATATATCCCTGTACAGAATTTTGGCAGATAACTGGAAACAATAAAAAAAAAAAGATTCAAGTAGAAATTGTAGAACTGAGTATTAGCCAGTGGAACTAAGCTGAAATCATTAACAAAGAAAAAGAATATTTTCAACCTTCTGAAAATTAAGCAATATACTCATATAAAAAATATCCAAGGACAAATATCTTTCGAATCAATGTGTAATGAATACATAAAGTATCAAAACACATAGAGTATATGCAAGTCACAAGGAAGCAGCAATCTAGAGTTCTAAGTAGATATATCAGAAACTAAAGAACTTGGTGGATAGAGAGAGGGGAGTGTAAAGGAAATGGGAAAGATGTGGCGGGGATCTGGAAAGGCAGGGTATTGGTGGGCAGAGTTCAATGGTGATTAGTTTTATAAAACAAAATCAATGGGAATGAGCACATGAAACGTGAAACACATATAAAAACTTTTTAAGCAAATGAGTGTAAAATAAAATTTTTTTAAAAAAGAAAAAAAGAACTGAAGCTGATTAGCCACATCCACTACAGTGTATACTTCCCTGCTGACACAATATACATAATGACACAAAAACTGCACTCCTGGTTACACGTTCAGCAGTGGACCAACAGACATATAGTTAAATAACTAGAAATTGGCTACTGAATCAATAAATGAACAATAAAATCAATGTGCATCAGAAGTATAAAAGGTAAAGAATTTTTTTAGAAAACTACACAGTAATAAAAGTTACTGCAGATATGAAAGTGGTATGAATTATTATTATTATTAGGGAAAAATGAAGACTGATATAAAACAATATATGGGGTATCATTTCAGTTACACAAAGTTCAAATCAGGCAAGAAAAAATATTAACTAATGCTTCTGAGAGTAGTTATCAGCCTTTGTAAGAATACAGGGATGACTATGCTAGTATATAATTGGGAGGTATAGGGTCACGGGAGCTCTGGTAGCGTAGCACGTAGAAAGTTGCACAGCTAATCCCAAAGTGGAACCTCTCTGGTGGTTCGAATTCACCAGTGGCTCCCTGGGCAATCTCCTTCTGTGCAATTTAAAGCCTTTGAAAATGTCCCAGAGGGTGAGGAATGAGTTGGTCCCAAGTCGATGTCAATGAGTTTATTTGATTTCAGGTTCATGGTTATAATCCATTGCAAGACCTGGATACTGGCTACATGACTTTATTTACTTTTGTTGTTGAAGATAACACTGAATTGGTTCAGACTCATTAGTTACCCTTTAAAATGAAACGCAGCTCAATCCTGTGTCATCCTCTCAGCTACTGCTATGCTTGAGGCTATTATTAAAGCAGTAACTGTGTCTGTCTTCTTTTTCACTGATTTTTCTATCAAGAATGCTATCTTTCTTCAAGGACTAGGGCCTCCTGACAGAGCTCTAAAAACCAAGGTTAGGGGGAGCTCTGGTGGCCTAGTGGCAAGAAGCTGCACTGCAATCCCAGAGGAACACGGTTTGAATCCACCAGACGCTCTGCCAGAGAAGGAGGCGCAATATCCTCCTGTACCAGTCAGATCTGATTTGACGGTACACGCACACAAAATTAAAATAAATAAATAAATAAATAAATAAAAACCAAGGTTAAACAAGTAGTTAGCCTAACAGCCTAGACAGTTCGTTAAAAAAAAAAATGGAGTCCTATAGCCTAGTGGTTGCACGCCCAACCCAAAGGCAGGCAGTTCAAATCCACTGGTTGCTCTGTGAGGGAAAGATAGGCAATCTTCTCCCATGCAACTTAGAACCTCTGAAAACCACTGGAGGGTCAGCTATGAATTAGTTCCAATTCTCTGTTGTTGTTGTTGTTGTTGTTATGTGCCGTCCAGTCGCCTGCGACTCACAGCGACCCTATGTACAACAGCCCTAAACTCCGCTCTGTCCTGTGCCAATCACACTGTCTCTGACACTCCCATCCTGATTATCCCAGTCACTGAATAAATCCACCTCATAGAGGGCCTTCCCCTCCTGCACTGTCCCTCTACCCTCCCAAGCATGATGTCCTTCTCCAAGGACCGGTCTCTCCTCACAACATGTTCAAAGTATGCCAGATGGAGCCTCAGAATCCTTGCCTCCAAGGAGCTGCCCGGTTTAACCCTTTCCAGGACAAATCTGTTTGTTTTCGTAGCAGTCCATGGTATTCTCAATACTCTTCTCCAGCACCACAGCTCAAAGGCATTATTTCTCCTTCTATCCTCCTTGTCATTGTCCAACTCTCTGATACATAACAAGTGATTGCGAAGACCATGGCCTGTATCAGACGCACCTTAGTCTCCAGAGAGACACCATTGCTCTTCAGTACTCTGGAGAGGTCCCTAACAGCAGACTTTCCCATGACAATGCGCCTTTTAATTTCCTGGCTGCTGGTGCCGAGACTGTTGACTGTGGAGCCAAAATGTACAAAAATCCAATTCTATAGCATATATCAATAACCACTACCAAGAAGAAGAACTTAAGAGAACATGAAACAACCTCACATGAAGAACAATTAGGAACTAGTAAAATCTGACCTACAAAGAAATGGCTACATGAGATGTGAGCATATTTAAATTTTGGGTAGTCTGATGAAGGAACATTTCCAAAACTGTACACAAACTGATGCAGTGAAGGAAAGTAAGTTCTCAAGATTCAAATTCTGATCCAATATACAAACTGCTCACTATAAAAGCTGTTCAAAAGTAGAACAAAGCTCAGTAAGAATTTTAATCTTTAATCTTGTCCAAGCAAAGGTAGAAAGACCATCCCTCAGACGGAATTAAAAAAACTTCGTAAGACTGAACAGAGGAATAACCACTGAAGCCCTTCTACACCTTCTGGTTCTATACATTATGTTCAGCCAAGAACCACAATACTTTATCTTACCCTTAATCGCGTAGTGGAGATCTCAGCCTTTAAAATATCAGGATCATACTTAGTACTGGATGAAGACCCTGAGAACACTTTTGAAGAGAAAAAAAAATTTAATTTACTTAGAATTTACAATTCCAAAAGCAATCAGATTTAAATTCTTTGTAGACATTAATTTTCTTTTCATAATTCCTTTCTATGCAATCATCAGATCATTATATAAAGTAATCTTCAGATTTCTGTAATTTGCTTTAAAAGTCAGAAGAAAGAAGAACACCACAAAGACTCTTATGTGTGATTTTTCATCTGGAATTTGTACCTAGACCCTGATATGGCCATACTATAGATACAGTATAATAGAATAATACAGTACATTATACTTTTTTAAAACTAAGAGCTTTTTAATCTATCAAAATTGCTTCTTAAAAACATGGCCAGTTGCAAACAGCATATTTATGACATGGAAGTGAGATGAATGAGCTTAAATAGTACAAAGAAATGTCATTATAGTTATAGTTTCCACTCCTATCACTAAAACTATTGTAAAAGAGTAGCAAATGGGATAAAAGAGTTGTCTTGACCTTGAAAGGCAAAATTTGCATCATGAATTAATAAAAGGCAATTAAGCAGAACAAGAAGCAGGTACAGATGGTATACATATCCCCAATTAGGAAGATTTCATCTGTAAGGGGCTTGGGGTGTTCTAATGATAAAATCAGTAATGTGATACCACCTTTTCTTATGGTATGGAGGAATCTCTTAGCCTAGGAAGGAAAGGGACTCAAAACTAAACTCCACAGCAAGAGAACTTCTATTGTATGTATGTTTAATTGGGTTTTTATTTCATATTTTGGAAGTTTGAATGACTACATTGTGTTCATTATACTCACAGCTTGTGCGAGAACTTGACTTTTCTTTATAAGCATCATTTAATCGTACGTATTCATCAAGGGCCAAAGCCAGTCTTTGCTCTTTGACGTGGTACAGCTCCTTCTGTGTCCTGAGTGCATCTTGAGCCACTGAGAGATAGTCCTTGAGCATCTTCTCTTGTTCTCCTCTCCATTGTTTTCTTGGGTCTTCTATCTGTGTGGTTTCTGTGCACATATAAAATAAACATGTATGTTTAGCTAGTTTAAATCCTTGTATTCTCTAAAGAGTTTGCTAGTATTTCTGGAGTAATTTTTTTTAGATACCTGAAACTATTTTATTTTTATTTTACTCTCCTCCCCAATTACTCTTTTATAACCACAATCAACATATATGCTGCTGCTGTCAAAGGAAGACCCCACAGCCATGGTCAAAGCACGTTGCCAAAAATTCTATGGTTCTCAACGTCTAGAGAACAAAAGTTGATTTCTTTCTTACAGCAGTCAAAGTCTTCTATAATCCAAATTCAACCTTATTCCCATTCATTTCACATATGGGTTGTGGCATGCTGTCCTCAATAAACATGGCTCAACATGTGGTTTGCAGACCTGTACTAGTCCATATACTGTTAAGTGTCTTGAAAGAGACAAAGACAGAAAACAAGAACATTTGTACTGAAAAGTTTGGAGTAATCTGATATTATGATATGGATACCACCTACCTGTTTAATCACATTACTAATATTTGGGATTTTCTTCTGTACTTCTTTGCACGCCTATTTTTCTAGTAATTTTCTTACTTTGTATTTTACAAGATAATCAGTCTATGATGTAACAGAAATTGAAAAATAAACAATAAACAAACCGATCCCAACTTGAGAGGGATATTTTAGTCTTAGATGCTAGTCCTTAGTGTTCCACTTCAGAAGAAGAGAGTCACTTTAGGAACTCTCAAAAAACTCCAAACTGCAAATGAGACTAAAGGTGGAACCTAGACAATGATACATCTAAGTTTATCAAAAGTTGGCAGTCACTGCTCTGACACAAAGTTCAAATGCTCCATGAAGATGCAGGATGCAATCTCGAGTATCTCACCAGCAGGTCACTTCTTCATCCTGTATCCTTTCTAGAAGTTTAAACTGAATTTTCAATTTAAAACATGTCATGGTGTGATCAGTTATAATCGTTATTGTAATAGTCATGGTTAAACACCAGAGAAAGGGAAGAAAGCAAACACATAACCTGGATACTCTTATGTAGAAAAAGATAAAAATTCTGATTTTCCAGAAATGTTGGCCCAAAGAGTTCAAGCATTCTTAAAAGGGAATGAGGTGTGAGTACACTAAAGTTATTGTAGATTGCTTAAGGGACATGTTTTTCTATCTGCAGATATGTGTTAATATCTCTACGGTGTGGATCATACAAAAATTATGGCTAACATTGAGAAAATTTGGAATTTGGGACCACTTAATTGTGCTCATGGAAAACTTACACTAGACCAGTAAGATGTTGCCAGGAAAAAGCAAGGAACAAGGCAAAATCAAGAAAGGTATGCAACAAGGCTGTCTCCTTTCTCCATACTTATTTGATCTATAGTGTGAGCAAGGTCCAGAGAGGCTGGACTTTATGGAGAAGAATTTGGCATCAGGATTAGAGGAAGATTCATTAACAACTTGTGTTATGCACATGACACAACTTTGCCTGCTGAGAGTGAGGAGTACTTAAAACTGTACAAGATTAAAGGCTGCAGCCTTCAATTACAGATTGCATCTCAACATCAAGACAAACAAAATCCTTATTACTGGGCCAAGATGATGATGAGGATGTTGATGATTCATAACAGATGAAGAAAAGATAGAAATTGTCAATGATTTCATGCTCCTTGGATCCAGAATCAATAGCACTGGTGTTGTTAGGTGCTGTCAATTTGAGGATGACTCACAGAAACCCTATAAACAGCAGATCCAAACCCTGTTCTATCCTGTCATCTCAATAATTTCTTGAGCCCACTTGGTTAAGGGTCTTCCTCTCTTTCTTCACTCATCCATATTCCAAGAAATAGCCTCTCCTATCAACATGCTCCAAAGTATGTGAGACGAAATGTTATCATCTTTGCCTCCAAGGAGTACTGTCTACACCTCTTCAGCACAGATCTGTTTGCTGTTATGGCAGTAAACAGGATATTCAGTACTGTTTCTCCACCACTACAGTTCAAAGGTATCAATTCTTCTGTCATCTTTATTCACTGTCTAGCTTTTAGTTGCCCTTGGAACTAGCAGTCAACAAATTAAAAAAAGTGTAACACTGGGAAAATGTGCTATCGAGAAACTCACCAAAGTGTTAAACAATTCTTTCAGTTTAAAGACTACAGTGCACCTGATTCAAGCCACAGTGATTTCAATTACTTGCTATGCATCTGAAAAATGACAGATGAAGAATTGGCATCTTACTTGAAAAGAGTACTGAACATACCACAGACTGACAAAAGAACTAACAATGTAATCAGGGTGCTGTCTGAAGACAAGGATGGTGAAGTTTCATCTCACAAACATTGGGCATACTGTTAGGAAGAGCTAATCCTGAGAAAGGGGCATATTGCTTGGACATGTAGATGGCCAGTGAAAGAGAGGAAGACCCGCAACAAGGCAGACACAGTGATTGTCAGAGTTTATGAGGATGGCACAGAATAGAGCAAGGTTTACATTTACTGTTCATAGTTGTAGTCAACTATACAGCGACTAACAACACGGTAAAACACACAAGAGTGAGTATTTCCCAGTATGCTGAGAGATCAGCCTGGGAAAGGATCCAAGAAGGCAGCTTCTTGGATGCTAACAACATTCTGCTTCATTCTCATATGGCAATTACTGGTATGTTCTCTTCATAACTAATTCATGCTGTACCCTGAGCCAGTCTCACTGTCTCTGATACACCTATCCTGATTACCCCAAGTACTGTGTCAATCCTTCTCATCCAGGATCTTTCTCTTCTGTGCTGTCCCTCAAACCTTCCAAGCATAATATCCTTCTCCAAAGATGAGTCCCTCCTGGCTAGATGCCCAAAGTATGTGAAACAGAAACTCAGAATTCTTGCCTCTAAGGAGTAGCTTGGTTTTAGTTTCTCTAGGACTGACCTGTTAGTCCCCTTGGTAGTTTATGGTATGTTCAATACTCTTTTCCAGCACCATGACTCTTTTTTTTTTTTTTTTGGTCACTCTTGGTGACAGACAAATCAGCTCTCTGATGAATAACAAATAACTGCAAAGATCATGGCCTGGATTAGGCACACCGTAGTCTCTAGACTGACATCCTTGCTTTCCAGCACTCTAGAGAGGTCCTTAATAGCACATTTTCCTAACGTAACCCGTCTTTTGATTTCCTGACTGCTGTTGAGACGTACTGTTCCAGTTGCTTTTGGATAATTTTCAGTAGAATTTTGCTTGCGTGTGGTATTAGTGATATCATTTGGTAATTTCTACATTCTGGTGGATCACCTTTTTTGGAATGGGAAAAGCCTATAACATAGAAGTGGAAAAATACAGTTGAAATGGACCATGATGGAGTGACTTGGGCTCCTATAAACAACTGGTAAACTGAATAAGATGCAATATGACGCAATGATTTTCAGAGATTGGACCAACATCAGGAAGTACTGTATAGGACTGTGATCATCGGAAAAAAAGAAACATGAGCCCTAAGGCTACTCCATACGTTTGCCTAAAAGGACTTTCTAGAAATCAGGGCAAACAGGGGGAAGACTAAGGAGAGATCTTGTTGAGCTAGGGGAAGTGCAAGATCTAGTTTCAGAAAAGGATGACAGACTGCTACAATTTGTAGAGCACAGTAGAGAGATTTAAAGAGAGATGGGACTAGAAATGTGTGCAGGGTTTGTGTTAAGTCTTTGAATAACAGGAGGCACAAGATTAGACACAGACAAGTGGGATGCAATAATCAAATACATTCTCTGCTTCACCAAGGGCTGAGGGAGGCTCAAATAACAGATCAGGAGAGGATCCAGAGTGAGCATTGAGGGCCTCCAGTGGAGACTGCAAGAAGACCACACCTAATAACAGCACTAAACAAGACAGAATATAAACTGTGTTTGGACAGGTTTAAAACAAACATATGGAAGAGAAAACTGATTAGCAATTCATTTAATTGCCAGTCAGAACAAAGTAGAACATTCTTCTAAAAAAAGGACAATAAAATTTACCATTCAATAACAAAAATCTATGATGTCTACCATCAAAGATAGAATTATAAGACATGCAAAAAAAACATGTTTAGTAAAATTCAAAAGAAAAGATATGAGCCATTATCAGGAAGAAAATCAGCAGAAAGACCTAGGAATGCAACATTATAGAATAAGCAGATTCTGAAGAAAAGAGCCATTACATATTTGCTCAAGAAAGAAAAGGAGAACAGGGATGTACCATGGAGGATTAAAGAAAGGGGTGTGGGGACCAAAATAGAGCATACTGAAGGGTAAAGCACAAATTAAACACTGCAACATACCAAGGAACTACACAAAATAATGTCAATCATTCAAACAAAAGTAAAAAGAAAATTAAAAGACTGGGGGGAAAAACCCATCACAGTTACTTACAACACAAAAAGTACTGTGACAGATGTGTAATGGTAATCACAAAAAGATTCAGGGATTAAGATGACCAAACTGCTATCTTGGGGGTGGAGAGGGTGGGAAACAGATAAAGATCATTAAAAATTGGTGACAGCTATAAACTCGGAGGACAAACCCTAAGAAGTAGTAACGTCAAGAAAACCATGCCAAAGCAAGTTAAGAATTAAACTGTTTGGTATCCAGCAACACAGAGAGATGGCATATTCAGGTAGCAAAAGGAAACAAAATGCATACAATATGTACAAAAAAGTAAATAGAAGAATGGCTACAGACCTTACATCAGAAACGTTGCATACCAGAAAGCAGTAACATGTTTAAAGTGCTAGCTAGGGAGCAATCAGTATCTTAGATATCTTTGGTCTGTAAACCTGTCCTTCAAATATTAAGTCAACATCAGAATTTTTTAAGACTCATATAATCTCACAGACATTTTTGCCGTTGACTTATATTACAAGATCAAAGCAAATTCTTTGTTGTTATTATTAGGTGCTGTGGAGGCAAGTACAATTCTTAGGGACACTATAAACAATAGACCTAAAAGGAATATAATGTCAAGTGAAAACTGATTTTGTGCAAGAAAATCACTTGATATTTACTCTAAATACAAAAACATTTTTATTTAAACTTCTTATCTTTTTAACAACTATTTATTTTATTGGGAGTTCTGGTGTTCTAGTGGTAAAGAGTTGCACCACCAACTCAAAGACACAAGGTTCGACTCTACCAGCAGCTCTGAGGGAGAAAGATCAGCAACTTTTCCCAAGTGATTTACAGCCTCTGAAAACTGGCTAGAAAGGTAGTTATAACTCTTTTTGGATTCAACAACTAACAACAATTGTTTTCTTAATGTATAATATCCTTGATTGTCATCTCATAACTCTTCTGATTTTCAGTGGTACGAACAGTGCTCAGGCTGTTAGTTCATAGGGTCGCTATGAGTCGTCTACGACTCGACGGCATTAAACAACAACAACAACAACAACAACAATGTTCAAAACAGATGCTGCCCTGGATGCACTCACCGAGTTGTGCCAAAAAATCTTGAGGACAACCACCTGCCCAACTGACTGGAAGAGATCCATGCTTGTTCCCATTCCAAAGAAGGGTGATCTGACAGTATGAAAATTATCAAACACTATCACTGATATCACATGCAAGCAAGATTATGCTGAAGATTATCCAAAAATGACTGTAACAGCGCACCAGCAGAGAAATGCCTGAAGTTCAGGCTAGGTTTAGAAGAGGCCATGTTACTAGAGGATATTATAGCTAATGTTAGATGGATCTTGGCTGAAAGCAGAGAGTATCAGAGAAATGACTATGGTTCATTGACTATGCAAAGGCGTTTGACTGTGTGGATCACAACAAACTGTGGCTAAGTCTGAGAAGAACAGGACTCTCAGAACACTTGATGGTGCTTATGCATGGCAACATCATGAAAGATGGAAAACAGATTGAGATCGTTAACAGCTTTAGTTTGTTTGGCTCCATAATTAACATTCTTGATACCAGCAGCCAGGAAATTAAAAGATTAATTGCATTGGGAAAGTCTGCTGTCAGGGACATCTCCAGAGTACTAAAGAGGAATGATGTCTGTCTGGAGTCTAAGGTGCACCTGATCCAAGTCATAGTGTTGTAATACTTGCTATGTATCAGAAAGCTGGACAATGACTAGGAATGACAGGTGAATTGATGCTTTGAGTTGTGGTGCTGTGGAGAAGAGTATTGAAAATACCATGGACTGCTAAGAGAACAAACAGGTTCATCCTAGAGAGGGTGAGACCAGGCTGCTCGTTGGAGAAAAGGATTCTGAAACTCCATCTGACATACTCTGGACATGATGCAAGGAGGGGCCAGACCTTGGATAAGACATTACCCAATGAGATGGACTGACTCAATGACTAGGGTAAGAGAAATAGGTATGTCAGTCACAATAAAGTTGTCACAGGATAAAGCAGGGGTCAGAGCTGTTGTAGGAGCGTTATGAGTTGCAGGTGATTTGATGACAAATAATAACAACAATAATCTAGAAATAATCTCTTAATTCACATGAGATATACTCAAGAATACATCTGAAGCAACAAAAAATAAGGAAGGAATAAACAGTTCTTTTAACAAAAGAATGAGTTGGAACTGAACCATTTTAGGAAGTTGCATACAAGCAAGAATCACAGTTACTAAAGGAGGAAGCCACAGCCGTACTGAAGGCATTGGCAAAAAATAAGAGTCCATGAATTAATATACTAATTTGAGGTCTTTAAATAAAACAGATGCTGCCCTGCATGTGTTTACTAGTCTACCAAGAAATACAGTACACAGCTACCTGACTAACTCACTGGAAGGGATCTGCATTTAGATGACCCAACAGAATGTTGCTGCTGTTGTAAAGTGCTGTGAAGTCAAGTGCAATTCACAGTGACCCAATTAACAACAGATCTGAACCCTATTCTACTTATTATTCTAAGTTCACTGCTGTCACCACAGTATCAATCCATCTTTTTGAGGATCTTCCTCTCCTTTACTGACACTCCACGTATCCTAACATGTTGCCCCTTTCCAAGTAATAGCCTCTTCTAACAACATTATGTCCAAAATAAGTGAGATGATATTTCACCATCCTTTCCAAGGTGCACTCTAGCTGAACTTTCTTCAAGACCTATCTATTCATTCTCCTGTCAGACCATGTGATATTCAGTACTTTTCTCTAATACCACAACTCAAATACTTTGGTCTTCTTCTGTCATCCTTATTCATTGTTCAGCTGTCAGATGCATAGCAAGTGACTAGAAAGACTGTGGCTTCAATCTTTACCTGTCTGCACCTTAGCCTTTAAACGGACATCATTGCTTTTTAGGACCTTGCAAAAGTCCAGGACAGCAGACTTTCCCAATGCTATGTGTCTCCTGATCTCCTGACTGCTGGTCCCCAGGGTGTTGACTATGGGTCTATGCAAGATGAAACTGTTGGCAATTTCAATCTTTTCCCCACCTATCACCACACATTGCCTCTTGGCTCAGCAGTGAGATGTTTCCTTGGTGTTAGGCTATAATCCATATTGAAAGCTGCAGTCCCTGTTCTTCTGCAGCAATCATCTCAGCTCCTCCTCATGTGCAGTAAGCAAGACTGTGTCATCTGCATACCACAAGTTGTTGATAGGTTTCCCTTCAATCCTGATGCCACACTCTTGTTCATAGAATCCTACTTTTCAATTTACTCAGTATACAGACTAAGTTGTTGTTATATGCCGTCGAGTTGCATGCATCTCATAGCGACCTTATGTACAACAGCCCTAAACTCTGCTCTATCCTGTGACAATCGCACTGCATCCGACACACCCATTCTGATTACCCCAGTCACTGAATCAATCCACCTCATAGAGGTTCTTCCCCTCCTGCGCTGTCCGTCCACTCTCCCAAGCATGATGTCCCTCTCCAAGGACCTGTCCCTTCTGACAACATGTCCAAGGTATGTCAGACAAAGCCCCAGAATCCTTGCCTCCAAGGAGTAGCCTGGTTTAACCCTCTCCAGGATGAAACTTTCTTTTCTTGGCAGTCCAGAGTACATTCAATACTCTTCTCCAGCACCACAGCTCAAAGGCATCAATTCTCCTTCTATCCCCCCTAGTCACTATACAACTCTCTGATGCATAACAAGTCATTCCAAAGACCATGGCCTATATCAGACGCACCTTAGTTTCCAGAGACACACCGTTGCTCTTGAGTACTTTAGAGATGTCCCTAACAGCAAACTTTCCCATCGCAATAGGTTTTTTTGATTTACTGGCTGCTGGTGCCAAGAGTGTTGACCGTGGAGCCGAGCAAACTGAAGCTGTGAACAATCTCAATCTCTTCACCATCCATCCTGATGCTGCCAATTGGTTCAGTGGTGAGCACCTTTGTCTTGACATTGAGCCTCAGTCCATACTGAAGGCTGCAGCCCTTGACCCTTCGCAGCAAGTGCATGAGGTCCTCCTCAGTTTCAGCAAGCAGGTTTGTGTCATCTGCATAATGCAGATTGTTAATAGATCTTCCACCAATCCAGATGCCACACTTCTCCTCACAGAGCCCAGCCTCTCGGATAATCTGCAAACAGGTTGAAAAGATATGGAGATAGGACACATCTCTGGCGTACACCCTTGCCAATTTTGAACCAAGCAGTGTTACCCTGCTCTGTTCTGACAACTGCCTCTTGGTCCAAGTATAGGTTTTGCATTAGCACGATTAAATGTTCTGGGATTCCCATTCTTCTCAGAGTCAGCCACAGTTTGTTAGGATCCACGCAGTCAAATGCCTTTGCATAATCAATGAAACACAGATAGACATTCTTCTGGTATTCTCTGCTTTCAGCTAAGATCCATCTAACATCAGCTACAATATCCCTAGTACCATACCCCTTCTAAAACCAGCCTGGACTTTTGGCAGTTCTCTGCTGATGTGCTGTTCCAGTCGTTTTTTGGATAATCTTCAGTAGACTCTTGCTTGCATGTGAAATCAATGAGATTGTTCTGTAGTTTCCAAACTCTGTTGGGTCACCCTTCTTTGGAATGGGAACAAATATATATCTCTTCCAGTCAGTTGGCCACGTGGTTTTCTCCCGATTTCTCAGCACAACTTGGCGAGCATATCCAGGGCAGCATCTGTTAACTGAAATACGTCAACTGGTATACCATCTATTCCTGGGACCTTATTTTTTGCTATTTCTTTCAAAGCATCTTGAACTTCTGCCTTCAAAACCATAGACTCTTGCGCAAATGTTATTTCATTAAATTCTTCTGTATCTGCCAATTCCTTTTGATACAATGACTCAGAATATTCCTTCCATCTTCTTTTAATACTGCCTGGATCATTTAATATTCTGCCTAAAGCATCCTTGATTATAGCAACTCAAGGTTTGAATTTGTTCTTCAGTTCCTTGAGCTTAAGAAATGCTAAAAGATTTCGGCCCTTTTGATATTCTGACTCTAGCACCTTGCACATTTCATTGCAATATTTTGCTTTGTCATCCTGTGCTGCCTTTTGGAATCTTCTGTTCAGCTCTTTAGTGTCTTGAATTCTTCCTTGTGCTTTGGCTTTTCTACGCTCCAGTGCAATCTTCAGAGTTCCTTCTGGCATCCGTTTTGGTCTTTTCTTCCTCTTCTGTCTTTGTAACTACCGTTTGCACTCTTCTTGGATGATACACTTGACATCCTTCCACAACTCATCTGGTCTTCGTTCATTAGTGTTCAAGGCCTCAAATCTGTTCCTGAAATGATTCTGAAATTTAGGTGTGATGAACTCCAAGTCATATTTTGGCTCCTGTGGATTCGGTTTAATTTTCCTCAGCTTCAGCTTAAACTTATATATGAGTAGTTGGTGGTCTGTTCCACAATCAGCGCCTGGCCTAGTTTTCACAGCTGATATTGAGCTTCTCCAGCAGTTTTTTCTGCAGATGTAATTGATCTGATTCCTATGCATACCATCAGGTGAAATCCATGTGTATAACCTGCGTTTATGTCTCTTATAAAACGTATTTGCAATGAATAAGTCATTGTACAAAATTCAATCATTCTATCTCCAGCTTCATTTCTGTCACCAAGTCCTATTTTCCAACTACTGATTCTTCTTCTCTGTTCCCAAATTTTGTGTTCCAGTCACCCATTATTATCAATGCATCTTGATTGCATGTTCAATCTACCTGTGACTGTAAAAGTTGGTAGAAATCATCTATTTCTTCTTCTTTGACTCTGGTTGTTGGTGCACATTTCTGAATGATAGTGGTATTCACTGGACTACCTTGTAAGCTATGGATATAATCCTGTCACTCACAATGTTGTACTTCAATTAATTACTTTTTTTAACTATGAAAGCAACCCCATTTTTTCTCACCTTTTCATCTCCGGAGTAATATGTGATCATCTGAATCAAATGCCCCATGCCAGTCCATCTCATCTCTCCAATGCCTAGTATGTCAATATTTATGCGTTCCATTTCTTTCTTAACAATTTCTAATTTTCTTACATTCATGGTTCTCCCTGATAACACCTTTCCCAATTTTAAACGAAAAAAAAAAAAAATCAGAAAAACTGTATGCCTATTCAAATGTGTATACTAATAACCTAGAAAGTTTTACTATATGAAAGATAATGGGACATGAAGACTTGACTTGAGGGAAGATTTACAACCAAAAATACTACATAGATATAATCTTGCTTACTGTAAAGTGAAGAGAATATTTAGCACTTATGGAAGAAAATCAAAGACTACAGCCTTCAACATGCAATATATTTCAACACCATGAAACAAAAATTGTCACAATCAGACCAAAACCCATTATTATGATAAATGGAGAAAATGTTGGATCTGTCAAGAATTTCAACTTACTTAGATCCATAATTAATGGTTAGAAAGTGGAAGTCAAGAAATAAGACAACATATTCCACTGGGGGAAAAAATGTGCAGCAAGGAACTCTTTAAAGTGCTAAAGAGTTTTAAAAAGTAAGGTGCACCTGACTCATGTTACATTATTTTCTACTACTTCATATATACATGAACACTGATCACTGAATAAGGAAGACTGCAGAAGTAGTGATGTCTTTGCATTGTGGTGTTAGAGACTCAAGCGTACTATAAGTAGTCAAAAGAACAACAACAAAAAAAAAAGGTCTTCTAGGAAGTGCAACAGGCTGATTCTTAGAGGCAAAAAAGACAAACTTTATTAAAGTTTAGGATGTTGACAGAAGGCACCAGTGCTTAAAAAAGAAAACTATCATGCTGGGGAAAGCAGAGGGTCAGTGATAGAAAAACTGTCAAAGGACACAGACTTATACAATCAATGTAACAACAGAATAAATTTGTTGGGAGATCATGAGGAGAATGCAGGACAGGGTTCAGATCTGTTGTTCACAGGGTCACTATTAGTTGCACTAAAACCAATAGCATCAGACAACAATACTCAATGTTTTAGTTTGGCCCTCGTGGAACTATTTTCTTTTCTTTCTTTTTTTTCTTTTTCAGGGATCCACTTCACAGCAAAGGAAGTACAGTAATGGGCTTTTGCTCATGACCTTCACTAATCTCACCATGTTCCCCATTATCCTGAAGCAGTAGCTTGACAGAACGATGGAATGGCCTTTGAGTGACATGACTGAAACAGTGCTAGCTAGGCAGCAGTATCTTGCATGACTGGAACAATGTTCTCAAGGAGGCTACATATGCTAGAAATCTACATCCAAAATGTAAGATTCTACACACCACACTCACTCTCTCTCTCTCCCTCCGTGCCCCCCCACCCCCGCCACAAACATCATCTAGGATTCAAGGGTCCTCGAAGAGGTAGAAATGGGAGTGACATACCTCAGTACTGCCCCTACTGACCTACATGCAATTACTTTAAAACAATGACGAGAAACTAAGAGGCAGTGAAATTAATGAAAATTAAACAATCAGAACAGGGGGGGAAAATGAGAATGAAAATCTTCATGCTTCCTTCAAGCAGCTTGGAGATAATCCCTGACAGCAGATTTTGCCAATGCAACATGCCTTTTGATCTCCTGACTGCTGGTATCAAAGCAGTTGATTGTGGATGTAAGTAAGATGAAATCATTGACAGTTTCAATCTTTTCTCCATCTATCATGATGTTGTTTATTGGCCCAATGATGAGGATTTTGTTTTCTTGATGGTGAGATGTAATCTTTATTGAAGACTATAGTCTTTGATCTTCTGCAGGATTTCCTCTTCACTTTCAGCAAGTAAGACTGTATTATCTGCATAATGCAGGTTGTTGCTACCACATTTCTCTTCACAGTCTAGTCTCTTGAATAATTTTGTCCCCATATAGATTTAACAGATATGGAGAAAGGATACAGTTCTGATGCACACCTTTCTTGATTTTAAACCTTGCAGTGTTTCTCAGTTATATTTGGACAAGAGCTCCTTGGTCTGGGTATAAGTTTTACATGAATACAATTACATTTTCTGGGATTCTCATTCTTCTCAATGGTAGCCATAATTTGCTATGATCCAGAGTTAAATGCTACTCAGCAAATGAAACATTAAAATGAAGGTAACACTGATGTATGGTCACATGTACGAATCTCAAAGACATCCTGCGTTCAAGCTGCCAGACACACCAATTATGCTGTATGAGGACATTTACATGAAATCCTAAGTAAAAGTAAAGTGATTCACTAGGACAGAAAGCAGACCAGTGGTTATGAGGGATAAGCACTGCTAGTGCAGGCCTTCGATGTGGCCTGAGGGTTCTTTTCAAAGTGATGAGGATGTTCTATATGGTGAGTGGTGTGATGTTGCAGGACATATATCTGCCAAATTTCACAGAGTTCCTCCTTGAAAAGAGATGTTCTTTTCTGGGTGTATATATAATACTTCAATACATTTTATTTAAAATATGCCTATAGAAGTTCTCATAAATAACTAAAATAGTAGAGGTTTTATGGGATATTATGTTAGCATTATTTAAAGGAACATCCCCTGTCATTCTCACTGTCACTTGGGACAAAGAGTGATGGCTACAGTTCTAACCTTTCTTTTGCTACCAGCTTGCTGTGAGATGTCAAGCAAATATGGTGCACTGGGAAAGCACGCTTTCAAAGACAGCTTCAAGATACCAAGGAACAATGATGTTTAAGGACTAATTTGTGTCTGTCTCAGTCTTTAAAATCATTTGCTGTGCATCTAAGAGGTGGACAATGAATAAGGATGATAGAAGAACTGATGTCTTTGAACTGTGATGTTGAAGTGTTGAATACCTCATGGACAAACAGATACATCTTGTAAAAAGTACAGCCAGAGTGCTCCTTGGAAGCAAGGGTGGTGAAGATTTGTCTCACATGTTAGGTATATTGTTATGAGGGGCTATTCCTTGGAAACATGGGGGGGGGCGGTCAGCAGAGGAAAAGAAGGCCCTCAACAAGATGGAGTGACACAGTGACTGCAGTAATGAGCTCATGATTATCAGAGTCATGAGGATGGCACTGGATTAGGACACAGTTCAGATCTACTGCTCACTGGGTCTTTATGAGTCAATCGTACGCCACTCAACATGACCTAATATCAATTCTCCAACATCTCAAATAAAAAAGAAATACAACATATAGAATGAACAATAATTTAAAAACAAAAACAAAAACAAAACAAAACAAACCCTTACTATTATACTGGACTTGCCTTTTCCAAATTGTCTCATTTCTCTTTGAACTGGTGTGTGCTCCAGTCCCCAAGATCCATGGATTCTTCACAGTGTGAATGCCTACCTCACTACACATGGCTATTCCTGTGCACTGGACACACTTAGCCTGTAGCCAATGACTGACCAACAAGGACATTAAAAAACCCAGAAAACAAAATTCCAGGTAATGAAGACTGAGATAGAAGTGAAACTTTCAAGCTTCTCTCTGCTCTCTCTCACCCAATCATGCTTTAACTCTCAAAATCACATACCTACTTGACGTTTCCCCCATCACTATCCTTGCCCTCCCCAACCTCATACTGAGTTTTTCATAAATTGCCTAAATTCTTGCCTCAGGGTCTGCTTCTGGGAGAACTCAATGCAACAAAACCTTTGGAAACTGAAATGGATGAGGTTTGCTCCTGAATAGTTTTTCTTAAAATTTTGTATTAGTGATCTGAAGAGGGTGAAGTGAATTTAAGAGAGAAAGAGAAAATTACTTTTGAAAACAGAGAAGGAATGGAAATGCTATTAACAAGGAAATATAGCATTAAGCTCCAATCAACAAAGAAAATCAGTTGCTCTGGTTATTATAAAACATAAATTAAGACATATCCTGCTTCATTACTAATGTCTGTTGTATAATAGAGCTCTTAGACTGTAAACCTGTGATGTCATAGCATACCTGAAAACACCTCCAAAGTGCATTTGAGATGCTTTCTCAGGGGTATAAAGAGTATGTTTTAATCAGCATTAAGGTAGTATCCTAGGAGGGGAAGAACACGGAGATGGAAAGTTTCCAACCAGAATTGCCTCACTGGAAAGAGATGATGAAGCATTATGGTACAGGACAAAACCCCAAAATCATAAAGCAACACTACTACACAGATGGGAGGCAGGCTCAGAGTACCCAGTCTGCAGGCTGGGAAAGCAAACAGGAAAAGGGAGCAATTCTTCTTTCTGTCCACTACATGGATGATTTAGCATTCCACAAGGAGAATATACTGAGACTGAGGAACTAAGGTAGAAATGCAAGACAAGTTATTTTGCAAAATAAGTTATTTCTGTCCTGAACAGTGTTTTAAGTATATGTTGCTGTTGTAAGGTGCCATTGAGTCACGGATGACTCACAGCGACCCTATGAATCAAAGATCTGAACTCTGTTCTGTCCTGTACCATCCTCATACTTCCTGACACACAAGATCCCATTGCAGCTGTCACTATGTCATTCCACTTGGTCCAGGTTCTTCCTTTCCTTCACTGACCCTCCACCTTTCCTAGCATCATGTCCCTTTCCAAGGAACAGCCCCCTCCTAGCAACAAGCCCAAATTGAGGCAAAGCCTTATCATTCTTGCCTCCAAACAGCACTCCAGCTGTACCCTCTCTAAGACATATCTATTCATTCTCTTGGCCATTCACGGGATGTTCAAGCTCTTCACCAACACCACAGGTCAAAGGTGTCAACTCTTCTTCTGTCATCTTTATTCACTGTCCAGCTCTTAAATGCATAACAAGTGATCAGAAAGACTATGGCCTGAATCAGACGCACCTTAGTTCTCAAACTGACATCATTACTCCTCAATAATTTGAAGAGGTCCATAACTGCAGATTTTCCCAGTGTGATCCATCTCCTTATTTCCTGACTACTGTTACCAAGGGTATTAAATGATGATCCAAGCAAAGTGAAGCTGTTGACAATTTCAATCTCCTCTCCATCTATCATGAAGTTGCCTATTGGTCCAGTGGTATTTTTGTTTTCTTGACATTGCAATCCACATTGAAGGCTGTATTCCCTGATCTTCTGCAACAAATGCTTCAAGTTCTCCTTACTTTCAGCAAGTAAGACTGTGTCATCTGCATAATGTGGTTGTTGATAAGTCTTTCTCCAATCATCATCTGCTTCATAGAGTCCAGCTTCTTGAGTAATCTGCTCAACATAGAGATTAAATAGATATATAGAGAGAATACAACCTTGACACACTCCCTTCTCAATTTTTACCATGCAGTGTTCCCCTGCTCTTCACAACAGCCTCCTACACAACAGCCTCCTGGTCTAAGTATATGTTCCACTCGAGCACAATTTAGTACTCTGGAACTCCCATTCTTCTCAATATCTGCTACAACTTGTTATGATTCACACAGTCAAATGCCTTTGAATGCTCAATAAAGCACAATAGACATTCTTCAGACATTCTTTAGTTTCAGCCAGGATCCAGGTGACACCAGCAATGATATCCCTGGTGCAATGGCCTCTTCTAAATCCTGCTTGAAATTCTGGAAGTTCCCTATCTATATACTGTTCTAGCTATTTTTTAATGATCTTTAGCAGCATTTTGCTTGCATGTGATATGTAGGATATTGTTTGATAAGTTTCCACCTTCAGTTGGATCACCTTTCTTGGGGATAGGAACAAATATGGACTTCTTCCAATCTATTGGCTAGACAGCTGTTCCCTAAATTTCTTGGCTTAGACTGGTAAGTGCATCCAATGCTGTTTCTGTTAACTGAAACAAGTCAATTGGTATCCTGGAGACTTATTTTTTGCCAGTGCCTTCAATGCAGCTTCTACTTCCTCCTTCATTACCATTAGCTCCTTTTCCTCTGGTACTTCCTGAAATTTTTCAGTATCAATCAGTTCTTTCTGGTGTGGTGATTTTGTGTATTCCCTCCAACATTTTTTTATACTTTCTGGGTCATTCAATATATTGCTCGTAGCATCTTTCAATATTGTGATTTGAGGCTTAAATTTGTTTTTCACTTCTCTCAGCTTGAGAAATGCAGGCAAGTTCTTCCCTTTTATTCTCCAATTCCAGGTTTCTGCACATTCCATTATACTTTTCTTTCTCCTCTCTAGCTACCCTTTGAAATCTTCTGTTTAGCTTTATCATCTTGAGCTTCCTTTTGAAATTTTCTGCTCATCTCTTCTACTTCAGCATCTCTTCCCTTTGTTTTGGCTTCTCAAGGCTTCTTGGCATGAAACACAATGATGCACTTTGGCTACTGCATGACTGGCCATTAAGAACCCAATGCTTTAAAAGAAAAAAGAAAAGAACCCACTGCTGACCAATTTAGGACAGAAAATTAACTCATCATCAATTTGCTAGTGTATTCAATGGCATATATTTATCTTCAAAATGCTTTGTATGTGAATTTCTGTTTTAATGTAGCTCAACTCAGTATTTTTGGTTGGCTCTGAGCATGAAAATGATATGAGAAAATCTGACTTGGACCAGGTAATTATCTAGTGACCCTTCATGTTCTGGGACTGTTACTATGGCCTCCAGGGTAGGTGTGAAGTCTAGGTTCGGAAGATGTCTGACTGACTACTCAACAGGACATTAGAGATAAAACAACTCAGTATAAACAAAAGTGGTTCCACCTGTAAAATCTGGGTTCCTTCTGGGCCAAGACAGACTCTAGGTGATTAATACAAGGGGCTGGGACATCTGGGCACATGGAACCATGGTATCAAACCAACAGCTCTCACTTCACTACTGCTCAGTAATAGAACAAAAGTTTCTTATTTCTTTAGCTTTGCAGCATTTTGAACACTAAATTTTACAGGTATAAATATTTTAAAATGCAGAACAGGCAGAACTCAGGTAATTGAGATTAAAAAATATGCTAAAGTCAACGTCTAAAGAAAAGTCATGGACGAGGACAATTCTGTACAAAACAACCCTCCAGTGAACAGTCCTCAAGTACAGCAGGCTCATTACTGTGGAGTGGCCCTGCCAGGTTAAATCTCTCAGTTTTACATATGTCTTATAATTTAGGTGTCTGGTTATCATAACATTTAGTAATCATAACTATTTTCCACATATTTATACACAAATGCAATCTGGCCCAAGGTATAGAACTCATCCTCCAACAAAAAGGAATTTCATCTTATAAACAGAGTTTTTGCAACTAACTGTGGATGGTATGCAATAGTCCCTACTTCCCGGTACCCACGCCTCTGGTATAGGGCTAAACCAACTAAATTGTTTTTAACAGAATTCAGACTAATGATGAGATAGCACTTTAAAGTTAGGCTAGGATAAAAGCAAAACAAAACAAAACAAAACAAAACAAACAAAAAAACACTTATGGTTGTGTTCTTGCTCTTTTCTGCTCTTTCACTGTCTGGTTCTGCTGGGCCTTCCCCCCCTTCCCCAAATCCCCCTGAATGAAACAAGCTGCCATGTTGCAAAAGACATTAGATCTTGCCAATTACCATATGAATGAGGTGTATGTAAGCAGAGCCTTCCCCAGACAAGCAGAGAGATGGCTGCAGTGGGGTCATACCTTGAGTACTATTTGTGAGGGACCCTGAGCCCAAGAGCCAGCTTAGCCCAACTCAGACTCCTAACCCACAGAAACGATGAGATAATGCATGCCATTTTAAGCTGCTAGATTTCAGAGTAATTAATTGTGGATTGATACGTAATAAATGAGCCATCGACTACACAAATTTAAAAAACATATAAAAACTTTCATTGTTTTTAAGAGAAAATGTTATCATTAGATATGTATTTTCAAGAACTTTAGAGATTTTTCTAATTACAAAGCCCTCTGCAGCAGAAAACTGGTATAGTCAAAATATTTAACAGCTAAATTGAGACAAAAATACTAAAAGTAACACTGGATGACAATGAAATTTTTTTTTAAAGTAAGCTGTAATAAACTATCAGCATTTGTTTTATATAGTCCAACAGAAATATCCCAGTCAACTGGTTTAAACACATAGCTGTAAGAGAGCTGGCAGGAACCATTTGCATTTCTGAAATACTGCACAATGAAAGAGGATTCCCAATGGCATCTGAGAAGAAGGCTTCATAAAACAGGGTTGTGCCTTCTCTCCATCTGTTATATGTGTTCAGTAGATTTGTAAAGAATATTTATTAAATGTAAATATTCAAAGAAAGTGTATCAGACAAATGTAGTATTTTTTTTTATGAAGACTTGGTAGCTTTGGGAAATCACTGTATTATAGTGCAATAGAATTTGAATACTGCCTTCTTTATGAAAGAAGTAATATATCACATGGTGTTAAACTGTCACGTACCTCAAGGGAATTCACATTTCCTCAGTTTTATAGTGATGGAACTTTGTAAGTAGGAACACATTGTGAGCTACATGAGCTTATCATGGAAGATAATGTGGATTCTTAAAAAAAGAGTATCATTTTTGCCTATAATGCATATTTCTACTCTTCCTGCAGTATTCTTCCTGCAGTGTTCAGAAAAAAAATGAAAATGAGCAACAAAGGTAACTTCAAAAGTTATCTGCTGCATACATGTCTTAGAAATTGTTCAGAGTGTTTGTTAGAAGCAGGGATGGTAAGACTTTTTCTCACATGCTTTGAGCATGCTACCAGGAGAGGCCAGTGCTTGGAAAGGGACATCATAACAGGAAAGGTAGAGGGTCAACAAAGGAGAGGAAGGCACTCAACAAAATGGACTGCCATGAGCACTGCTGCAATGGGATTAAGCACAGCGGAGCTCATGAGAATGGAACAGGATCCAGCAAGGTTTCAATCTGCTGTACAAAGGACTGCTGTGAGTCAGAGTCAACGTATCAGTATCTAACAACAAATCCGCTACACTTCTTTGTGGTTTGCTGCTTCTGCACATATTTACCGACCATTTATTATACTCAATAGGAGAAGTATGGCCACGATTTTTACTTAAAGAAAAACAGGTTTTAAGACATAGGGATTTTCTTTTTAAAAGGAAGATAAAATGAAAATTATTTTAAACAGCAGAAAGTGTTAAGTACCTTAAGAGCAGCATGGTTAAGTTTAGTGATAGAAGACCAATCTGGTTGAAAAAATAAGGTTCTTGAGATTAAACAGAGCTTTCAAAGATTCCAAAGCAGCAGCCTTCAGTAGTTGGTTTCTTCTTCTCCAGGCACTACTAACCATCACACAAGGCACACCACCCTTTTACTGCACTGAATCACTCTAAACTGTTGTCACCAATTTCTGCTTTTTCTCTATGATGTTCAGATGGTCTAGTGGGTAGAGGGTTAGGTGGCTAACTCAAAGGTGGTTCCAATCTACTAGCGGCTCTGCTGGAAAAGAGAGGCAATTTTCTTCTGCTCAATTCACAGCCTCTGAAAACCCTCTGGCGGGTCAGCTCTCGGTGTGTTCCTGCTTTCTCTGACCTCTTTAAAACTTTAGCTTCACTTATGGGCTTCCTTCTTCCAATAGGCTCTTATTTCTTCCACTGAATCTCCATCCTCCAGCCTTCTCTAAAGTACAAGCACTAAGCAGCCATGACTATACTCTCTAAAACGAACTGAGTGCTTTCATGAAATGCTCCCCTTGTTTTACTAGCCTGTGGTGGCTCTTTTCGCATTCTAATACACTTTCTCATTTCTTCCTTGGGAGGCTGAACACTAGTCTCATGAATGTCAAGTCAAAAAGTGTGAAATTCACTTTGTAAACAATTAGGTATTACTGAAAGGTTCTAAGACAAGGTATGACAAGGTCTTAGTTTTCTAGGAAGATCATCTGACAGAAATGTGAAGCTCTACTATAAACAGCTAATGTGATGGTTCAGAGTATTTACTGACATGAAAGGTCATTAAAAACAACAGTTTCTAATAAATTGGACATGTCTCATACAACGAGGAGAAGCAAGGTTCCAATCTGTTCTTAAGTTATGAGTCACGGTCAACTCTACAGCACCTAACACACACATTTATCATTTTTATAAAATATATTTAAAAATAAGAAAAGGAACAAAGAGCACAAAGTAAATAAAAAGGATCTAGAGTAGCAAAATGAAAGTAGCAAAGAGGCCAATGGACTGAAGTTGACGAACAGTATAGAAATAAAACAAGCAGAAATTAGCAAGATAATTTCAAAGTTCTTCAATTTATAGCCAGTCAGGCCTTTAATTTGTTAGGAAACATAATGTAGTCAAAGGGAACGTTGAGGGATTGTAACCACTTATACTGAGGTTTTAATCCAAATCCAAGCAGATCAGGACAATCGAAGGCAGAAAGACAGATAGGAGAACACTTACATTACAATATCAAAAGTAGTGTTATAGATTAGATAGCCAAAGGACAACACATTGATTGAGATACAGCAACAAGGCCTTCAATGAAAATCAGAATAAAAAAGGAAGGAATAGTCACTTATGAAAAGATGGCACTGAGTTTTGTCAACTATGTAACCTGTGTATTAGTATATTTCAGTGACAACCTGCTTCATGCAGATGGCACAGCCTTGCTTGATGAAAGTGAAGAGGACTTGAAACACTTGTTGCAGAAGATCAACGACTACAGTCTTCAGTATGGATTACATCTTAAGATCAAGAAAACACACCATGGGGCCAATAGCCAACATTAAGATAGATGTGGAAAAGACTGAAGTTATGGGTAACTTCATCTTGCTTTGTTCTACAATCAAGACCCTCTACAACTATCGACATTTGTCAAAGTTCATAGAGTTTCCGGAGACATGTGGTTTAGGAAGTGGATGCCACTCCTGCTTCCAAACCTGTCATAGCATGTTACTGTTATGTGATATTGAGTTGCCTGCAATGTATAGCAACCCTATGTACAGCAGCTGTGAACCCTTCCCTATCCTGAGCCAGTCTCACTAACCTCATTGTCCTAGTTACTGTATCAATCCACCACATCCAGGGTCTCCCCCTCATGTGTTATCTGTCCACCCTTCCAAACATGATGCCCTTCTCCAAGGACAAATCTCTCCTGGCCATGCGACCAAAGTAAGTGAGGCAGAACTTCAAAATCCTAGCCTCCAAGGAAACACTTAGTTTGACCCTCTCCAAGACAGACCGATTTGTTTTCTTGACAGTCCATGTTCAAGACTCTTCTCTAGCACCACAACTCGAACGCATCTATTCTTCTGTCATCCTTAGTTATTGTTCAACTCTCTGAAGCATAACAAGTAATTGAGAAGATCATGGCCTGGATGGATTAGGTACACCCTTGTATCTAGACTGACATAATTGCTCTTCAGCACTCTGGAGAGGTCCATGGCAGCAGATTTTCCCAAAGCAATTTGTCTTTTGATTTCCTGACTGCTAGTGTTAAGAATGGTGATTGTGGATCCAAGTAAGCTGTAATTGCTAACAACCTCAATCTCTTCATCTGAAATGGTGCTGCCAATGGGCCCAGTGATGAGAATCTTTGTCTTCTGGATGTTGAGCTTCAATTCATATTGAAGACTACAGTCCTTGAACTTTTGCAGCAAGTTCTTCAGGTCTTCTTCAGCTTCAGCAAGTCAAGTTGTGGCATTTGCATATCGTAGGTTGTCTTCCTCCAATCTTGAGGCCATACTCCTCCTCATAAAGCCCTGCTTCCCGAATGATCTGTTCTGTATACAGATTGAAAATGTATGGGGACAGGATGCATCCCTGACGCACTCCCTTCCTGATTTTGAATGATTCAGTTTTTCCTTGTTCTGTCCTGAGGACTGCTTCTTGGTCCAAGCATAGGTTTTGTATAAGCATGATAAGTGTTCTGAGATTTCCATTTTCCTCAAAGTTAGTCACAATTTATTGTGATCCACACAGTCAAATGCCTTTGTACAGTCAATGAAAGACAGATATTCCTCTGATAACTCTCTGACAAATTCACCTGACACCGGCAATAATGTCCCTAGTGCCACAATCTCTTAACAAATACCAAAAATTCCTGGAAGATCTCAGTAATGGAATTAGGATGGCAGAGGAATTAATTGATCGAATAGTCCAATATTCATCCAAGAAAGATAACAGAATCTAGAATCTCTATTAATTGGGATGTATAATATTCACATACAATTAAATGTTCATGTTCATGAATACGTAAATAACTGATGCCTGTGAATTATGGTGTTAGTGAAGAACACTGAGTATTTTTCAGTCCAGTAAACCATAATTGCCAAAAGAACAAACAAATCTATCTTGGAAGAAGTGTGCAGCCAGAAATACCTCTTAGAAGCAAGGATAGTAGAACTTTTGTCTTACATCCTTTAAGCGTGTTATAAAGAGGTGCTTGTCTCAGAAGATACGTATCCTGTTTGGTAAAGTAAAGGGTCAGTGAAAAGGAAGGCGCTAAGCAAGGGGGACTGTCACAGTGGCTGCTACACTGGGCTCAGGTAGGACTGACATTATGAGGATAAATCAGTCGTCTTTTATTGTACAAGCATCTGATGTGACTCAATGCACCTAACAAGAAGTCACTGTCAGGTGTCCCAACAGTGAAGCCGGAGTCATAGTTGTGGGTGGGCACTGTTCAACTGCTAAGTGTTTTTAGAGTTGACCATTGCCCAATTTTTTATGACTCCAGATGCCAACTTCACATAAGCCAGACAACAGCCTGCTGTATGGCAGTGTTTTGAACAGTAAAACATATTGAATATCTGTGAGAAAACACCTGAGAATGACTACATCATCAAGTTTTATACTGTAGCACTGCGTGCAGTGAATATAACTAAAAAGATATAAAAACATACATGGATATTCATAAGTACAGTTCATAAATTAAGGATTATCTGTGGTGCCACATGTACACAGAACTACCATCAAAATAGATTATTTAATGGGATTGGAAAAGAAAAAAATTTTTTTTTCTATAATTATATTTTATTAATTTTCATAAACATTTACAGAGATTTTGGGCTTCCACTCATTCATTGTTGCACTATTCTCTCTACCCTCCTCCCAGTTTGTTCTTGTCCAAATGCCACAGTGCTTGTCAAAGCCAGTTCTGATTAATCTTCTTTGTCAGTGTGTCCTTTGCCATTCCCTATCACTCCTCCCTGAGAGAGACTTCACCCTGAGTCATAAGGAAAAGGGGATGGCGTATTCTTTTAGCTACTTCCTGCTGAAAAGGGACGCTGTGGGTTTCAGGGTGAAGATCTTCTCTCACTACTCTAAAGGGCCCCTTTGGCAGTGGGAAACACATAGACTATTATGGAGATTGATTTTGGAATTTAGATGCACTCTTATTGATTGTGCTTGGCCGTACATGTTCATATCCTTGAAGATGTATCATGGGGGTGTTGCAACCTAGAAGACACAAATTTGACTAACAAGTTATAAGTACATGAGTCCAAAAATTATGGAAAAGTAAAAGAAAAGATTCTTTCATTGTTTTACAAACCCTCCCCCAGGTCCCCTCCACCATGTAGCCCTCGCTCTAGTCTCCTGTGATGACAGAAATACCCAGTTATATCTCTCTTTTAAACGGTTTTCTCCCTCCTCTGTTTCAGTGCAGTATACATTATTGAACCCATCTTACTCAGTCTCTCCCCAACCCCAAGGACAGTCCCATTCTACAACAGTGGCATCATGTAATATTTGTCCTTTTGTGACTGGGATATTTCACTCAGCATAATGTTCTCCAGAGTCAACCATTGTTATTATTAAAGAGGAAAATAACAGATCACTATCATAGATATAAGTATTTCAACAATATATTAGCAAACTGAATCAAAGATCATATAAGAGAGATCATAACCAAGTAGGAATATTTCAGGAAAGTAAGGTTGGTAAAACACTTAAAAAAACCCTCCAGAATATAATATGCCTCATTAAAAAAAGAAAGAGTGAAAAAATCATAAGGCCATTTAAAAAATAAGTGGTAAAATCATTTCACAAAATTAAACACAGATTCCTGGTAAAAAAAGAAAGCAAACAATAAACAAAATTCTCCAAAATCAAGAATTAAAAATGCATTGCCTCAATCTGATAAATGGCATTCATAAGAAGAGAAAAGGAATCCCTCATGACTAACATCACATTTAATAATGAAAATTGAATAATTTCTCCCTGAGATAAAAAAAAAATACAAGAATATTCACTCTTGTCATTTTTACTCAATAGTATATTGGCGATCACAGACCATGCAAAAAGAATTTTTTGTAATTAATTTCAATGAACTTTACAGAGATTTTGGATTTCCATCCATTCATTGTTGCACTTTTCTCCCTGCTCACCCCACCCTCACCCCCAGTTTGCTCTTCTCTTTGAAAAGTAAAAGAAAAATTCCTTCACTGGTACACAATCCCTCTGCACCTCCTCACCCCCACCCCGAGTATACTCCACTCTGCAACCCTCATTCCGAACCCTTATGATAATCATAGTGCCCTAAAATATATTACTTTTAAACTGTTGACAGTGCAAAATTTTTTAAAAGAAAAGGGAGGGAGGAAGAAAAAGGAAAATTATAAATAGGAAAGAAAAAAAATTAAAAGAAATTACAAAAAGTTTGCAATATCTAAGATCAATATATAAAATCAAGACAGAAATATGAAACAACAATACTGAAAAAATATTTTTAATACTCCTGAGAGAATTACAGAAGACCTATTTTTAAAAAAAATATTTTATACTGGTTTATTTACAAAGTTCAAATACACTGTTTTCACACCAGATCTTTCCCATTTCCTTCACCCACTCCACCCATCAAATTGTGCGACCCTGTGAGTAACACCACTCCATCTTCACCTGCCCATCTTCACCCCTCTGCTCCCTCCCTCCCCAACTTGGATCCTCATACTCCATCTATGATAATGGTCACTTTACGTACTATTTGTCCTTATGGGACTGAGTTCACTTAGTATAGTGCTCTCTAGTCCCTCCCAAGTTAAGTAGTAATTTACAAAATCATTGCTCCTGCATGATGCATAGTATTCCACTGAGCAAATGTGCCATAATTTCTCAATCCATTCCATTGCGGTTGAACATCCGGGCTGTTTGCATGTTCGTGCAATGGGGAATAACGCTGAATGAACACCGGAGTACAAATCTCCGTATGTGCCTCAGTTATAATTTTCTTGGGGTATGTTGTTGTTGTTGTTGTTATGTCCCGTCAAGTCGCTTGCGACTCATAGCAACCCTATGTACAACAGCCCTAAACTCTGCTCTGACCTGTGCCAATGTACCATCTCTGATACACCCACCTCGATTACCCTAGAAATAGTGGAATAGCTGGGTCATACAGAATTTCCACGCTAAGACTTTTTGAGGAAGTGCCAAACTGCCTTCCAAAGTCATCGCACCATTTTACAATCCCACCAACAATATACAAGAGTTCCTATCAGAACACCATTTAAGAAGCAAAAGTATACACCATTATCATAGCTTGGGAGCCTCAACATAAATAATTATTCTTACCTAATTTATTTACAGATTTAACATAAAGTCATAATTTCAAGAAACAGATAATTGTAAATGAAGAGAAAAGGCCTGTGATTGATTTAAAACAAAACAAAACAAAAAACCATGAAAAAACATAATAGAAAAGAACCAATTTGGAAGATGTACATTACCCCATTTCTAATTTTACTATAAAGTCATAGCACTATGTATGAAAGCGCGGTCCTAATGTAATGTAGGGCAACAGAATAGTGGTTCCATAAACAGATTTATCTATATGGTCAAATGATTTTCAAAGTAGGTTCTAAGTGAATTCAGTAGTGAAATAAAAGTCCTAACAACAAATGATAGAAGAACAAATCAATAAATATATAGGAGAAGTTACTTTGACCTTTATCTCACATCACATAGAAACACTTGATCATTTCACTTAAAACTATAAAGATTCTGACTTTATTCAAGAATATCTCTAAAATTTTAAAAGACTTCTTAAATAGGACATTTAAAACATAAACCACAAAAAAAGTCAATTGAACTTCATAAAATTTAAACTGTCATTTCATAAAAAGTCATCATCATGAAAATGGATAGGTAGGCAAGCCACAAATGAGAAAAAAGTTCACAGTGCAAATGTCTGACAGAAGATGACACTTACAACCTATGTTGTCTTTTAGGTATCAGTGAGATTTCAAATGCTAAGAGAAGAAAACAAGCTAAAATTAACTGAGATCTCACTAAAAAATTACTCCTTTTGGCTTGTAGTGGTAGAAAGATTTTATAGACAGTGTTTTAAGTGTAACAGTCACAGACCCCCACCTGTATCTCTGGGCTTACTCCACAAACCCACTAAAAAGGCCTAAAATAAGCAAAGACCTAAAATAACTGTGATGGTCAAGGTCAAATGTTTAACTTAAAAATACTTACTGTTAGGGTCAGAAATCGTTTCAAACAACCAAATATTATTTATTTCATTTTTCATTAAAATAAAGATAAAATAATGCTGAAACTATAAAATATCAAGACACAACATATGTGTGGACCAGCTGCTCCAAGAACATACTAACATTTGCTCCCTAAACTACTTCACAGGAATGTCTTGAAGATTAATGAGATAATGGAATATATCCTTTTTAAGTGGGTAAACTACTTGCTGTGGGTAATTCAAGCACTTAGAGCACATTAAAACTATCTGGCTGCTAAGATACCATTGCTGTAATAAAGCTAAATGGTAGATTTAAAACTTTATATTCCAACCATCAAGTTTTTAATAATCTTATGCATAATGTAAAATTTAAAATGCACTAAAATTCATTAAAAAACAAACAGAAAGCTTTTAATCTATGAATTAAACAAAGTTCTTCCTTCTTACATATATGATTTTACTCGACCTAAGAGATTATGAAATAAAAGATACAGTTACTTCCCTCAAGAAACTCACATTTAGGGAGGAAAGTAAGTTAAAAAACTGAAATACAATATAACAAGCACTTTTACAAAATCTTAAGTATTAATACTACAGAAAGACATGGAGTGGACATTTAATCTGTAATGGAGGTGGAGTTCACTGGTTGGAAAGATGGGTATGAGAGAAGGGCCTTGGGAAGTAATGGCCAGCGATGGGCAGGATCCCTTAAGGGTGAGGGTTGTTCAAACGGGAAGAGCCAGAGACTGGGTGTGGAATGTTCAAGTCTGTTGTTATTAGGTGCCAATGAGTACGACACAGAGACCCTTATAGACACCAGATTGAACTATCTTGTGCCATCCTCATCATCTCTGACACACTTTAGCCCATGCTATAGTCACTGTGTCAATCTATCTACTCGAGGGTCACTTCTAATTCACTGAACTGCCACTTTTCTAAGTATTATGTCCCTTTAAAAGAACAGCCTCTCCTAGCAACATTCCCAAAATATGAGACATAGCTTCATCATCCTTGCCTCCAATGAGCACCCTGGCTGCACTTTTTCCAAGAATTGTTTGTGTGTTCTTTTTGGCAGTCCATGGGATATTCAGTGCTCTTCCCAATATCACAACTAAAGAGCATCAGGAACTTACAAAAGCAAACAACTACACGAAACCTCAAGGGAAGGGCCAGATACTTAAAGAGATCTCCAGTGAAAGAGGAGGCCATAAGATGAAGATGGAAAGACCATCTGGGAGAAGACAAAGGAAAGCTTTGCAAGGGAATTAAATAAATGCATCAGCACCTCTTGACTAAAGAGACAAATGTGGCAGTCATCAACTTAGGGAAAACAGCTGAAGCTTTTCACCCAAGGTCCTCAACTGCAAGGTACAATAATAGAAGAGCACTGCCAAAACCTGGATTAAAACTTTAAAAAAAAAAAACACACCTGTATATCAGGTACCAGCTTAATAAAACTGGGCAGAAGCAGTCCAATAGGGGGTTGGGAGGAGTGGGTGTCTGAAAACGGACCTAGTCCCAATATCCAAAGGAATAAAGAACAGGAGGGAGTAATTTAAAGTGACAAGAAGTAACCGCATCACATCAAAGAAGAAAGAAAAAAATCTTTCTCACTCAATCACTTTAAGATGAAAATTATTTTCTTCTTTGGTAAGAGACAGTTTCACAGTGCAGTGGTGGTGAACAACGGAGAATGTGAGGTTTGCGAAAATCAGAACCTCAGTAAACAGCCTCTGTTTTGTCATGCATGCACTGGCTGGGGAGCTAATCACAAGGGGTGCGGTTCTAATTCACCAGAAAAGACCTGGCAACCTGCTCCTATAAAGACTAGAGCCTAGGCATACCTAGAGAGCAGCTCTACAGAAGTCACTGAGAGAAAGAATCGCATCCTCCGCACACAACATCATGGTTCTTAGTCAATTTGACTCCGCACACAACATCATGGTTCTTAATCAATTTGACTATGAGAAGACAAGAGGATCAAAGCTAAGAGTGGTTGTGTGTGTCTGTATGGGGCGGGGGGGGTGGCTGTGTGTGCATGTGTGTGTGTGTGCGTGTGTGTGTGTGGGGATGGCTCTTTTTCTTTTTTTAAAAATTTAGAGACATTTTGTTTTATAACAATTAAAACATTTAATACAATTAATTAAAATGTCCGATTTTCTTTTGGTACTTTTTACTGGATTTGCTTTTATTTTGAATGATACAATTTCTATGTACTGGGAAGAAGAAGCCGCTCACTGATAATGGGGCAAGAAATTTTTAAGGAAATTAAATTAGAGATAAAGATATCAAATAAAAGAAGGGATGAGATATAAAATCTATAATGAGAGAATGTGGCAATAGAAGAGTATAAAAGAACACTTTGTCCACTGAGAAAGGTGAATTTAGACACAGAAAGGTTTATAGATTGGTGAGGAAGAAGTTGAAAAGCTTCATTTTCACATTTTAGTACCATTGAGAGGATATTTTTATAAACCGGGCAGCTAGGTTGGTTTCTGGTCTCCAAAATTTTAAATTAAGATAATAAAGTTTGAGTTCTGACCCAAAAAACCACAATGTACCATAATGACTATACGTAACATAATACAAATGAAGGAAAATGTGAAAAATAATGTATATGACTTTATATGGAAACCAAAATTTAAAAGTCACTTTCTATTTTTTAAAAAACCTTTAAAAATAAATTTTAAGAAGAGTTAAATGGCTATATATCATTAATACTATTATTACTTGCTGAAGATAAACAATTATGGAATCTCAACATCAAGAAAACAAAAATCCTACCCACTGCACCTAAAGATAACATCATGATAGATGGAGAAAAAACTGAAACTGTCAATAATTTGATCTTTCTCGGATTCATAGTCAGTATACTTGGTACCAGCAGTTAGGAGATAGGCGATGTATTGCACCGGAAAAGTCTGTAATCAGGGAATGCCAGTTTGAGGACTAAATTCCTCAAACTGTGCCATGGTATTTTCAGCCACTTGCTATGCATCTGAGAGCTGAACAATGAATAAGGATGACAGAAGAATTAATGCCTCTGGGTTTTTGTTTGTTTGTTTGTTTTCATTTATTTTATTATTTTTGTGTGCCTGTACCGTCAAATCAGATCTGACTGGTACAGGAGGAGATTGCCCCTCCTTCCCCGGCAGAGCATCTGGTGGATTCGAACCGTGCACCTCTGGGATTGTAGTTGCAGCTTCTTGCCACTAGGCCACCAGAGCTCCCCGAATTAATGTCTCTGAGCTAAGAGTGGTGAAGATCCATGGACTGCCAAAGGAACAAACAGTTATGTCTTAGAAAAAGTGCAACCAGAGTGCTCCTTGGAAGGAAGGATGATAAAGCTTCATCTCACAACTCTGGGGATGTTGCCAGGGTAGGTTATTCTTTAGAGAGGTAAATCATCCTTGGAATGGTGAAGGAAAGGAAGACCTTCAATCAGGTGGAATGACACAGTGACTGCAGTAATAGGATTGAGTGTGCTGGAGATGGTGGAGATAGCGCAGGATGGAACAAGGTTCAGATCTGTTGTTCACAGGGTTGATAGAGTTGTAATCACTTACCAGCAGAGACAGAGATAGAGGTAGGTGGATGGATGGATGGATGGACGGACAGATAGAGATTTAATTGTTATTATGCACCACTTAGTCACATGTGACCCTTATGTACATTAATTAGCTCTAACAGCTGCCCTATCCTATGCTGATCTCATCACCTCTGATAGACCTAATCCCATTGCACCAGTCACTGAGCAATCCATCTTATCCTAGGTTTTCCTCTCCTGCACTGTCCCGCAACTCTTACAAGCATGATGTCCATCTCCGAGGACTGGTCCCACCTGGCCATGTGCTGAAAGTATGTGAGATGGAGCTTAAAATCCTTGCCTCCAGGGAGCAGCTTGGTTTTACCCTCTCTAGGACAGACTGTTCTCTTGGCTGTCCCTGACATGTTCAGCACTCTTCTCCAGCACTACAACTCAAAGGTCATGATCCTTCTTCTATCATCCTTAGTTACTGTCCAGCTCTCTAACATATATCTCATATATTCCAGTGAACTGCTCATTAGCTGTAAACTAAGGATGGCTTATAACCATTAAAAATTAATTTAATCAAAAGTAATCCCTTCTATCAATCAATACTGCAACAGCAGTCAGGAAATCAAAGATTAATTACATTAGGTAAATCTGCTGCCAGGGACCTTCCCAGAGTACTGAGAAACAACAATGTCAGTCTAGAGACTAAGGTGCACCTGATCCAGTCCATGGTCTTCACAATTACTTGCTCTGCATCAGAGAGCTGGATAATGACTAAGGAGAACAGAAGAAGAATTGATGCCTTTGAGTTGTGGTGCTGGTGAAGTCTTGAACATACCATGGACCACCAAGAAAACAAATGGGTCTGTCTTTAAGAGGGTGAAACCAAATTTCTCCTTGGAGGCTAGGATTTTGAAGCTCTGACTGCTAATACTTTCAGCATGTGACCAAGAGGGATCAATTCTTGGGGAAGGGCATCATGCTTAGAAGGGTGAAGGGACAGCACAGGAGAGAAAGACCCCAGATCAGATGGACTGATACAATAACTATGGCAAAGAGGGTAGGTGTATCTGAGTCAGTGAGACTGGCTCAGGAGAGGACAGGTTTCAGAGCTACTGTACATAGGGTTGCTATGAGTTGCAGGCAACTTGAGGGCACATAGCAACAAACAACAACAATCTCTTCTATCAAAATAGATTAAAGAAGCCTGGTATGTGTAGGTAAGTGTCAAATTGCAAACCAAAAGGTTTGTGCTCCTTGGAGAAAATGTAGCAGTGTCTATAGAGAAAGATTTACAGACTAGCAAACTAGATGTGGGAACGCTCTGAATTAAAATTAACTTGAGGGCAGTGGGTTTTTTCAAGCACCATAACAGATTAAACACTGAGTTGCCAATAACTGAAAAGCAACAAAAATTAGTAGTTAGTAACAGCATTAATAAAATATTATTAGAAAATACAAAATTAAAATCTTTTATCAAAATACATATGCACAGTTATCAACTCTTTCTGAAATCTGTAGAAAATAGTAGCTCTAACACGTTGCTTCTTCTAAGCAGGCTTTTAAAAATGGAAGTAGGAATAATTTACAGAAACTTTTACTTTTATAAAAAATGTGCATAAAAGCTGGTAGTCCAACCATATACACCAAATGCTCTATTATAACAGATAAGTGTGTGTTCATTGAAAAAACTGGGTTCTTACTTCAAAGTGTTTGCTTTCCTCTGAAAGACAGAATCTCTCACAAGCCTCCTATTTATTCCACTGTAACTCTTAGTCATTCACATATTACTACTTCAAAATTTACTGTTGAATAAGGAGTATTCATCATATCATGCTTTTGCTAATCATCTTTTCTAGTTCCCTGACTATTACTGTATCAAGGGTGAAGGGTTTTTATCTGGTTGTGGTTGTTTCCTAGCCCAAATGCTTCTTTTTTAAAGTATGAATGTAGAAATCAAGTTGTTTATCCTGACCTCACGTCTACTAAAGCTTTGCGTCAGGTCATCTGGAGGCACTAAGTCTCTCATTCAAGTTCAAGTTTCTCTTACAACTTGTATGAGACTATACCTAAGAGAAATGTGAACTTGCAGATTCCAAGCAGGGCAGTACTATTCAACCCTATGTAGAACCTCTTCCCAGTCATCCTAGAAAAGGTGTATTTGCACAGATAAAGAAAGATCCTGAAAGGGCATCAATGCACAGATATTTTCACTTAAAGATTTACTTTAAGTGCTAGACCGTATTTTACATACTTAAATTTCTTCATTTTTCTACCAAAATGCTGCCTATTAATTTAGGGACCTGGGGATCTTTACAAAAACCTTTATAAAAGCTTATCATACAGAAGTAAGTTATAATTAATAAATACAAATAAAAAATTTTTCTGTAGTAAGCTTTTTTATAATCTCTGGTGGCTTAGTAATAAGGAATTGGGCCAAAAATTGCCCAGAGGCGTGTAGATGCTCCATCGAAGAAAGATAGGAAAGACAGGAAATCTCCTTCCTTGCACTTTACAGCCTCTGAAACTGGAGAATCTAGGAGTTGGTTTCAACTTGACAATACATAACAACAAAAAGTATTTTATTCTTAAAGATATTTCAGAATAGTGTGCTATATAATAAATTTTAATGTAAGAATAGATTTAAAAGAAATCAGAAGGAATAAATTCACTATGTGTTCCCCAAATCTAAGTATTTTAAATGACCAAAATGACTAACAGTTGAGTATCCAGGGAACGGTAATCTATGCTCTAGCCTTCTCATACAGGGGTGTTAACAGATTTAAAAAGCTACTGTGAAAGGTTTTTACCTTTGCAATTAACAAAGAAGTTAACAAACAAGAAAAGGCTTGAGGCCTTTCCCACAGCTTCTCTGTCTCCCAGAACTGCTGATGTTGCCAACCCTGCATAAACCATCACCATCATCATCATTGCATCACCATCCCACACTGAACCACTGTCCAATTCTTTCTGCGGCAAGAAAAGGAGAAATCTCAATTTAAAGGTGCCAAAATTATACATAGTTTCTAGAAGCCAATTAACTAAACCTGCCCTGAATATAAAATTGTTCCCTCACAGGCAAACAAACTAAAAGTCCTTTCTCTTCTCTCTTTGCATCCTAAGCCCTGTTCTACCTCTATGGTTTAATTTCCAAAACTTGAATTTCAATTAAATATTAGTATTGAGAAGTGAGTTTAAAATAAGAAAACACAGTTTATAAAAAGTGTGACAACTAGATGTTTTGGAATTACTTTTCTGAAGTGCTTTTCTTTTTTCTCCCCCACCCCACTAAAAACCAGTAACTTACTGTTGATGTGATCGATGTAGTAGACACCAATCTGAGGGTCAAACCCTGCTTCCCATCCCCATGGCAGCTCATCTCCAACACAATCAGCAAACGACAAGGGTTTTGTTAACCTGTAAAAATCCAAAATAATCACATTGTTGATTATTTCCATCAAACCTCATATATAAAAATGTTACACCTCAATGAAGGGTTAAAGCCTGGACTGAATTTCTTTTTATCTTTAGTATTTCTAAAATTTATCTTAATTTAGAAAACAAACAGAAAAAACAAACAAACAAAAAAAAAACCCACTAAAAAAAAGAAAGGTTAAAGCCCAGAAGCAGATATCCAGAAAAGCAGAAATATTATTAGTAGTTATCTGGAGAAGGAAGGAAGGGACAGAGGAGTTAGTGTTCATGGAAATGCTGCAAGGATTAAAGGCATAGATAATTGTAATTGTAATGCAGATAATTGTAATTGCAGCGAAACAAAAAAAACAAATGTGTTTGGAGTCAGGAAATAAGAAGATGCATTGTACCTGAAAAATCTGCAGTTAGGAACTTCTCTCAATTACTGAGAAGTAAGGATGTCAGTTTGAGGACTAAGGTGCATCTGATTCAGGCCATAATTTTTTTGATCACTTGCTATGTATCTGACAGCTGGACAACAAATAAGGATGACAGAAAAATAATTGATTTCTTTGAGCTGTGGTGTTGGACCATGGATGGCCAAAAGAACAAACAGATATGTCTTAGAAAGGGATGGAGGCAAGAATGATGAGGCTTTGCCTTACATACTCTGTACATGTTAATAGAAGGGGCTATTTTTTGGAGAGAGACATGATGCTGAGAAAGGTGGAGGGTCGATGAAGGAGAGGAAGCCCCTCACCTAGGTGGACTGACATGGTGACTGCGCAATGGGCTCTTGTATGTCAGGAAGTGTGAGGATGGCACAGGATAGAACAAGGTTCAGATCTGTTGTTCATAGGGTCGCTATAAGTCATACTCAACTCACCGGCACCTAACAACAATTCAATAAGTTGCACATGTATAAAAACTGAGTTGGCAAAAGTGATGTGTTAGATATATTTACAAATATGATTTGGGGGGTAGGAGGAGAAGCTGCCAAGACTGTTTATGTACAGTCAAAAATGTTTCCTAGTCTTCGTCAGACAAAAGTTAAGTTTAACTTAACAAGTAAAATGTCTGTCGTGAGCATTATCCTCTTTTAAGAACTATCTGTGCAGAACCAAAATAACAATAGCCACTTAAAAGAATTAAGACCCTAATGGAGCAATGAAGTTATGTTATTAGAGCAGGCAGAACCCAGAAAAAGAGAATGGGAATGACAGTAAAATTCAAAGAATGTAATCAATGTTCATTGCTATTGTTGTTAGGTGTCATCTAGTTGACTATGATTCACAGTACAAACAACAGACCTGAACCCTGTGGTATCCTGTGCCATCCTCACACCTCGTGACACACTAATGCCCACTGCGGCAGACACAATGTCAATCCACCTGGACAAAGGTCTTCCTCTCCTTTGTAAACCCTCCACTTTTCCCAGCATCATATCCTTTTCCAAGAAATAGATCTCCCTCTAGGATATCAATATATTATTGCCAATGTCAGGCAGATCTTGGCAGAAAGCAGAGTACCAGAATAATGACTGTGTTTCATTAACTATGCAAAGGATTTTGACTCTGCATTTGTGGATCACAGTGAATTGTGGCTAACCTTGAGGAAAATGGTAATCTCAGAACACCTGATCATGCTTATATAAAACCTATACTTGGACCAAAAAGCAATCTTCAGAAAAGAGCAAGGAAACACTGCATGGTTCAAAATCAAGAAGGGAGTGTGTCAGGGATGCATCCTGTCCCTGTACCTTTTCAATCTGCATGCAGAACAGATCATTCAGGAAGCAGGGCTTAATAAGGAAGAGTGTGGCCTCAAGATTGGAGGAAGACTCATTAACAACCTATGATATGTAGATGACACAACCTTGCTTGTTGAACCTGAAGAAGACATGAAGCACTTGCTGCAAAAGGTCAAGGACTGTAGTCTTCAATATGGATTGAAGATCAACATCAAGAAGACAAGATTTTCATCACTGGGCCAACTGGCAGACGGTAATAGATGGAGAAGAGATTGAGGTTGTTAGCAACTACAGCTTGCTTGGATTCACAATCAACACTCTTAATACCAGTAGTCAGGAAATCAAAAGACTAATTGCATTAGGAAAATGTGCTGTCATGGACCTCTCCAGAGTGCTGAAGAGCAACAATGTCAGTCTAAACACAAGGGTACGCCTAATTCAGGCCATGGTCCTCTCAATTACTTGTTTTGCTTTAGAGAGCTGGACAATGACTAAGGATGACAGAAGAATAATAGATGCCTTCGAGCTGTGGTGCTGGAGAAGAGTCTTGAACATACCATAGACTGTCAAGAAAACAAATCGGTCTGTCTTGGAGAGGGCCAAACTAAGTGTCTCCTTGGAGGCTAGGATTTTGAAGTTCTGCCTCACTTACTTTGAGCACGTGGCCAGGAGAGATGGGTCCTTGGAGAAGGACATCATGCTCAGAGGAGTGAAGGGACTGTGTGAGAGGGAGAGCCTGCATGAGCTGGATTGATATGGTAACTAAGGCAATGGGGGCTGGTGTGTCATAATTAGTGAGATGGGCTCAGGACAATGAAATGTTCAGAACTGCTATACATAGGGTTGTTATGCATTGCAGGCGACTCAACCAATAATATTCTATGACAGGTTTGGAAGCAGTGGCTTCCATTTCCTCAACAACATGCCTCCAGATATTCTAGGAACTTTGATAAATGTCAGAGTTGTAGAGGGGCTTTAGACCTTTTGTTCATAGGGTTTGCTATGAGTGGTGTTCAACTCAACAACTAGTAATATGCTCAAAGTATGTGAGGTGAAGACTCATCATCTTTGCCTCCAGAGAGGAGTCTGGCTGCACCCACTCCATAACTGATTTGTTTGTTCTTTTGGCTGTCCATGCTCTTAACACCACAGCTCTGTCATCCTTATTCACTGTCCAGCTCTCAGATGCATAGTAAGTGATCAGAAAGACCATGGCCTAAATCAGATACAACTTAGTCCTCAAACTGACATCATTACTCCACAATAATTTGCAGAGGTCTTTAACGGCAGACAATCTCAGCGCAGTATGTCTCCTGATTTCCTTACTGCTAGTACCAAGGGTGTTCTCTATGGATGGATCCAAGTAAGGTGAAGTTGCTGGCAGTTTCAATCTTTTCTCCATCTAACATATTACCTATTGGCCCAATAGGTAAGAATCTTTGTATTCTTGACAATGAGATGCAATCTACAGTGAAAGCTGTATTCTTTGATCGTCTGCAACAAGTTCTTCAAGTCCTCCTTAGCTTCAGCAGGTACGACTGTGTCATCTACATAAAGCAGGTTATTGATGCGTCTCCCTCTTACCCTGATGACACATTCGTCTTCATCGAGTCCAGCTTCTCAAATAATTGGTTCAGCATACAGATTGAATACAACCCTGATATACTCTCTTCCTAACTTTACACATGCAGTGTTCTCTTGCTCTGTTCACACAACAGTCACCTGGTCTAGGTGTAGGTTTTGCATGAGCACAATCAAGTGCTTGTTATGATCCACACAGTCAAAAGCCTCTGCATAGTCAATAAAGCATGGACATTCTTCTGGTAATTTTTACTTTCAGCCAGGATCCATCTCACATCAGCAATGATATCCCTGGTGCCACAGCCTCTTCTAACTCCGGCCTGAACTTCTGGCAGTTCACTATCTATGTACTGCGCTAGCCATTTTTTAATGCTCTTCAGCAGTATTTTGCTTGCATGTGATATTAATGATATTGTTTGATAGTTTCCATATTCTTTTTTGTCATCTTTCTTGGGAATGGGAACAAATATGGAACTCTTCCAGTCCATTTCAATTAATGTTTAAATGGTATATATTTTGCTATGTATATTCTCAACAACAAATAAAAGATTAAGTAATAGTATGAAAGATCAAAGTGCAAAAAAGTTTTTTAAAAAAAAGTTGTTGACATTTGGGCAGTTGGAGTCATAGTGCAACAGAATAGTTGGTGGGAGATCACTGGGTATTTGACTAGCCCTTTCTTTGCTTGCTTGTGTGAGCTTCAGCAGAATTCAAAACAGCAAAGACGGTTTCCTGCTCACAGTTAACCAGTTTGAAGTTTCCAGTGCAGTGGGCTCTATTCATCAACACATGAAAACTAGGACAACTAACCATGGACATGTGGGGCGACTGCTGCTGTGTACAGCACAGACATCCTGGAGCATCTCAACACAGAGGTACTTGAATTGGCAGGAAATGACTCAAAAGACTTAAAGTTAAAACCACTTGCAACTTGCTATTGAAGGAAATGAAGAATTGGTCTCTTGTTATCAAGGCTACAATTGCCGGTGGAGGTGTCATTGCAGTTATCCACAAATCTCTGATAGGGCAGAAAGGACAACAGATGACTGTCTACAGGATGCCTGGATTCCTTACTATCTCAAGACTACATATTATAACAGCTGTTGCCTTTTTGTAATTCTGTTTGAGTAAGTTAGAAGTTTAATTAGCTTTCCAACCAATCAAATTTCTGCATTTGAATCTTAACCACATTTCAGTGTTACTGTGGCTTCAAAGAAGCTACTGATTCTGAAGTAGTGGGTTTTGATTAAGTTAACTGTTTCAAAAACACTGGATTTTCATTGTAATGCAGAAGTTATAGTAACAAATGTTTGGTTTTGTACAGTCATTACTTACACTCTAGTGGATAAGCTCAATAAAGATCATATCCCAAACTTTAAAAAAAAAAAAGAAAGTTGTTGACTTTTAAATGGATTTAAAAATTCCAACTTGTGTTCGCATCAGCATTACATTACATACTAAAATTGGAACAATATAGAGACAATCGGCATGGCCCCTGTGAAAGGATGACACGCAAATCAGTTGAACATTCCATATTTTTAAAATCAGTTCATCCTAAAAAGATCCATTTGCCATAATAAATTAATCAGTTCTGTCACTGGCCAAAATTTTTACAAAAAAATGCATCTTTAAAAAAAAAAAGCATCTTTCCATTCCGTCACGGTTATTAGGTGCCCTCGAGTGCAGTATGACTACAGTGACACTATGAACACAATATCTGAACCCTGTCCATTTAGTAGGGGGGGTGAGAGAGAGAGAGAGAGAGAGAGAGAGAGAGTGTGTGTGTGTGTGTGTGTATTCCCCCTTGTTGTGCACCGTCGAATCAGATCCTACAGGCAAAGGAGATTATCCCTTCTCCAGTGGAGGTTCTGGTGGATTCAAACCACGTGCCTTCGGGACTGCAGTGCAGCTTCTTGCCCCTAAACCACTAGAGCTCCCTGATGTATATATTTTTAGCATTGAACAACTCTGCTTTATAGATCAGTCAAACCAAGTCATTGTTACGAATTCAGAACTGACACTTAGTTGACGCTTCAGCATGTTTCTAAAGCTGTAAAATGAGACAGCCCATCTTTCTCCAGAGGAGCCACTGGTGGATTCAAACCACAAGAGAGGAACAGCCCTTGTGTCAGCAGCCTAACTCCTTAAGAATTAAGAGCCTCCGAGTTCTTATTTTTAAGGAATGGGGATCCCAGCCTTTCCTTGTGTCATTTCTAATGTGGGAGGGAGAAAAGGTAATTGATTACAGTACTTCATGAAATTTGAACTTTGCATGACCTTTCCTCTCCTTGTTGGTATTATAGTATTTTTACATTATTCAATTAGCGTTTATCACCAATCACAGAGACTGGTCTATAACATATGATACTAAATACACATTTATTCCTCAGTTATAACATGGTGGATTATTTCCTTATAGATCAAATCCAGAAACACTGAGTATTTAATAATTGCAGTAAATGAGAAGCAACTGAAAAAGAAAACATTTTCAGGTTAATAAAAAAGCTCCTGACACAATTCAAAGACTCCCAACGATACAGATAAATACTAAGAGTATTATCAGCTATTTTTACCTTGCAGCATCTGTTAACATTATTGTTGAACTAATTCAAAACAGAGTTCCTATTGTCAATAATCTATTACTACAAATCTGCCCTCACAAACAGCAATAAATTGTTCTTAAATAACTCGGAAAAAGTGGTTCACAATTTGAGTTTCATAAGGAGGCTAAAAATGCCAGAAATCTTTTTACAGATCTAAGAAAACAGTAAGATCTTGTCGTTGTGGTTAGATGGGCTCAAGATGGCCACAACTCACAGTAAACTTGTGAACAAAAGATCAGAACCTTGCCCTGAGCCGCATCATCCTCACAATCTCCCATGTGTTCAATCAAACGGACTGTTACAGTCACTGGGTGAGTCCATCTTGACACACCTTTCCTAACATGAGGGCTTTTTCTAAGGATTGGTCCCTCATGACAACACACCCAAAGAATGTCATAAATTCTCACTGTCCTTGCTTAGAAGGACCATCCTGGTTGCACTTCCTCTCAGAGAGACTTCTTTCTTATTTTTTGGCAGAGTTAGAACTGACTCACAGCTGACCTTCTAGAGGATGAAGGTCACACCAGAGGAAAATGTCAGTCTTTCTCCCATGGAGCGACTGGTGGATATGAACCGTGGATTTTTGCACTGGCAGTGCTACCCCTTCCCACTAAGCCTCTGGAGCTCCCTCAATGTTGACTGTTGTTAGATGCCATGAAGTCAACTAATAACGACCCCACAAAAGCCAGTTTTGAACCCTGTCCTGTGCTTCCTCATAATCTCTGACATATTTCAGTCCTTTAATACAACTAGTATTCAAATACACACACCAATAACTAAAGTCAAGTGATTACTCACAGTGGTCTTATGAACAACAGATCTGAAACATGCCCCCTTCTCTTGTACCATCACCAGGATATATTTGAGACCAGTGTTTTAGTCGTTACGTTAATCCATTTCATTGAAGGTCTTCTTCTCCTAACCTGACCTTGCACCTTTCCAAGGATGGTGTCCCACCCCCAAAAAATGACTCAACAAGGATTTGGAAATTATCAGACAATATCATTGTAACACCTGCAAGTAAAATCTTGCTGAAGATTATTTAATAACAAAGTGAACACTACATAAACAGAGAACTGACAGAAATACAAACTGGATTTAGAAAAGGCCACGGCACCAGAGATATCACTGTTGAAGCCAGAAGGCTTTTGGTTGAAAGTAAGGACTACCGGAAAGATGTCTACCTATGTTTTATCGACTAGACTGTGTAAATTAAAACAAATTATGAACATCACTGAGAAGAATGGAAATCCCAGAACACTTAACTATGCTCATGTGAAACCTAGACCTAGATCAAGAAGTTGTTGTCCAAAAAGAGCAAGGAAATACTGCATGGGTTAAAAGCAAGAAAGCTGTGCAGCAGGGTTGTATCCTTTCTCCATACTTGTTTAATTATTCAAGAAGCTGGACTTTATGAAGAATAACGTGGCATGATAAGGATCTGAGGAAGATTCACAAACAACCTGCGTTATACAGATGACACAGCCTTGTCTTCTCAAAGTGAAGAGGACTGAACACTTGCAATAAAAGACTGAGAACTGCAGCCTTCAGTATAGATTATATCTCAACATCAAGAAAACTAAAATCCTGGCACCATGATGCTAGACAGAAAAGACAGAAATCGTCCACAACTTCCTCTAACTTGGAGCCACAACGAACAAGCTTGGTGCCAGCAGTCAAGAAATGAAAAGACATACTGCAGTACGCAAGTCTGCTGTCAGAGACCTCTCCAAAGCACTGAAGAACAAGGATGTCCATTTAAAGACTAAGAATGGTCTTTTCAATTACTTGCTATGCACTTGCAAGGTGGACAAATGAATAAAAATGTCAGAAGAATAATTAATACCTTTGAATTATAGTTCTGGAGAATAGCACTAACTATCTCATGGACTGCAAAGAGAATGAACAAATACGTCTTAGAGAGAATGCAGCCTGGATGTTCTTTAGAGGGAGGAATGGTAAAACTTCATCATACATGTCTTACATACTGTGGGCATCTTGTTAGGAGGTGTCACTTCTTGGAGAAAGACATCATTCCCAGTAAAGTGGAGGGTCAGCAAAGGAAGGGAAAAATCCCCATCAATGACTGTAACAATGGGCTCTTGTGGGACAGAGATGATGAGGACGGCAGACGACAGTGCAAGGGGGTTCAGCTCTGATGTTAACAGTCTCTATGAGTTATACTCAACAATACCTAAGAGTAGCAAAAACAACAAAGTATTTATATAGAATGGTTTATAATCCTCAGACATAGAAAAAAAGAAATTATCAAATTCCAAATAAACATATTTTCCTCAGAGGCTATTTAAATAATTTTATAGTAAATTATAAAAAAGATTTTCTTTTCCCATCCTTTTCTAACTCATATCAAAAACAGTACTAAGTATATATAACAATGTCAAAACTCCAACTAAATAAAGTTCAGCTGAATTTAGAAGATTCCTAAGAGCAAGAAGAAGAATAAAAGCACAGAAAAATTTTCACTTCCAGTAACAATAAAAAACAAAATAACAGCAACAATGACGTTTTAAGCCTACTGACTGTCTTATTAAGGTACTAGCTTTTTGTTTTGTTTGGCTTTATCATAATGATAAAATTCAGTTTTGATGAAGACGTAACGAATCAACTACTGCTAATGACTTTGTAAACGGATACATTCTCTTTTATTGGCACATTCACTTTTTAAGAAACATGTTGGATATATTTCTTAAAAAAGCATTTAAGAATGTGCAATAACGGGGAAAAAAAATAAAAGTCCTTTCAATGTTAAAAAAAGAATCAAAGTTCAATTAAATCAAATATGGTTCATTTAAGTGATTAAAAAAATTGACAAAGCTAAAAGAAAACTGACAAAGCTATAATTAGGTCGCCTTTTAAAAGACATACTCTAATTATTAGACTTAGAAATTTTAAAAGGAATATTTACTACTGACATAATACAAAAAGGATCGTAAGGAATACTTCAAGAGATTATATGTCAATAGAGTAGATCATTTAAAGAAACAATCTACTAAAACTAAATTAAGAATTACAAATTTTGAACACACCTACAAGTAAAGACAATTTCACAGCTCCAGAAGACTTTCCTGGTGAATTTAACCAAATATTTAGGGCAGAATTCATAACAATTTTTCACAAATCCTTTCAAAATATAAACAAGACACTTCCCAATTCAATCTATGATACTATACTGCCACAACAACAAAATCAGACAACAACATAAGAAAAAAGCTACAAATTAATATTCATCATGGATATGGACCAACAAATACTATTAAACTGAACTCAGTACTATATAAGAATTTACTTTTTTTTTTTTTTTAGGTAGATTTAAATTTTATTAAATTCTTTCTGATGATGGCCTAAGCTCTTCCTTCAAAGCTTCCATTCATTGGCCTAATCAAACAATTAAAAACTATGTTAATGGAAACTCTCTTACATATAATAGTCTTTCAGCCTTTACAGGCAAATAAGCATAATCATGTAGAGATTTTATCAGAATGGTATCAAACAGCAGAGACAGAAGTAGAACTTCTCACAATTAGGCAATCTAACTCATCAACACCAACAAGGTGAAAGTCCAGTTTAGACAAAAAAAATCCTTATTGAAAAATCTATTTTATCCTAGGGAATTGCACACGCAGGATTATCACACATTTATAGGCAAACAGAGAAGAGTCACATACTGTTGGGAACTCAGGACAGAAAGGAAACCCTAAGAAGAAATCCTGGTGGATTTCTCAACTTAGATAATGAACCTATTTTATAAAATGACTTCAAGGTAGCTTCCTCTGTCCCACTTAGAAATGTTCAGTGATACATGAGAAACAATCTTCACTGGACAATGAATATATGACATTATAGGTTGCCTACAAACCAAGTATGTTAGAACTTGACTTAATAGTTTTTGACTAACTGAATCAAACCTTCAAGGAATGAAATATATAAATCATTTCAAATTGCAATAAAAGTCTTGTCAGATATAATTGTTATCTTTTTAACAAGTGGGTTTTGTCCAGGAATATAAGATTAGGTTAACATCCAAAGATTAATAAATAGAATATAAAATATCAATAGAATAAAAGAAAAAACCCTTGTGCATCTATCAATAAACACAAGGAGTGTTAGACTAAGTCCAGTAGGCACACGTGTGTCAGAGATGATGAGGATGGCACAAGATAGGACAGGATTCAGGTTTGTTATTCAAAGAGTCACTATGAATCTTACTTGTCTTGACAGCATCTAAAAACAGTAACAGTATCTTTTAAAGATAAAAATGCTAATAAACTTAGAGGATAAAAAATGTTTCTCAACCTAACATAGGGTTGTTTTTTGTTGTTCTGTACCATCAAGTCAAAAACAACTCATAGCTGACCCTCCAGCAGGCTTTCAGAGGCAGTAAAACTCATAGTAGGAAACTGCCCACATTTCTCCCATGGAGCTGCTGGTGAATCTGAACAATCTGCCTTTGGGCTGGCAGTGGAACTCTTTCATTAGGTCACTAACTTAATTAGGCTAACTAATGTAACTTGGACATTTTCTATCTTCTAAACAATGAGACATCACCACTTGCTGAGTTATGTGGTTTTAGAAACTAGTCTAAAATTTGAAGTGGATATGCTGGCAAATGTGGCAGGAACTGTGGCATTTGGACAAGAACAAACTGGGAGGAGGGTAGAGAGAATAGTGCAACAATGAATGAGTGGAAGCCCAAAATCTCTGTAAATGTTTATGAAAATTAATAAAATATAATTATAGAAAAAAAAAAACACAACTCTTTTCTAAACAAAACCCACCACGATTGTCTCATGTCTCCACTCATCTGCCATGCAATCTGCAATCAATCAGTTTTACAGATAGTAACTGTTGAGACCAAAACTGGATGATAATTAACTATGCACTCTGGAGACAAGTGAGCAGTTAACAGAAACAGTGAACATAATGCAGCACTCAACTGACTACAGCCTTGTTATGTTCAACCACTCCATAGCGAGAGTGGATGAGTCATTAAAATGAACCTGCGCAACTTTTACAAAAAACTTGTGAGATTGTTTGACTGAATGATTTCACAGCGGGAAAGTTTCATGAATGGGCATGTCACCCTTTCTCAGGGGGCATGCTAATCTTGTCTGTATAGTTCCGATTTTAATATATATGCTAGTGCTGCAATACTGAGATTTCTTTTTCATTCTCTATAATTTCACTATAAAAGGATGATCTTAGTTAACAATGTGTTTCCTTCCAGATTATGTTTTGATATAAATATATACATATGCAGATGCAATATTATGCACACTTTTATAAGACTTGTATCAAACTAAACAATTACACATATGGTAGAATTTGAGTCCTTCCTCATTTAAAAAAAAGATTCTTTACATAAATAAAACATTCTCATGATGAACACTATATAGATTAAAAGAATAAACTTCTCTAGAATCATACCTGTATTTCTGTATTTGGATATCTTTTCAGTTAATCGATAAATAAGCCTTTTAAGAACCTACCAAAAGGGGTCCACAAGTCAGCTGCCATGGATTCCGCCGAGTCATAACAACCCTACATGTATCACAGTATTGCTATGCTCCGCATGTTTTCAATGGCTGAATTTCTAGAAGTGTACCATCAGGCCTTGCTTCTAAGAGACCTCTGGGTACATCCAAACCATCAAATTTTCCATCAACAGCTGAGCATGCTAATCATTTGGACCACTCAGGCACAAAGATGCTCTGCTCATTATTGTATATACATAGATGTATACCTCAGTTTTTAATGCTATCACAGGATGACAAGAGGTAGATAACTAATTATTTCACTAATCATCAACTACACATTAGCTCCAAATTGTTTAAAAGGTAACAAATATTTCAATGAACATGTTGAAATATGCATAATTCTAT
>NW_006399768.1:21324855-21334573 GCF_000299155.1 Elephantulus edwardii | reverse complement strand
AGGAGGATAGAAGGAGAATTGATGCCTTTGAGCTGTGGTGCTGGAGAAGAGTATTGAGAATACCATGGACTGCTAGGAAAACAAACAGATTCATCCTGAAAAGGGTTAAACTGGGCTGCTCCTTGCAGGCAAGGATTCTGAAGCTCCGTCTAACATATTTTGGACATGTTGTGAGGAGGGACCAGTCCATGGAGAGGGACATCATGCTTGGGAGGGTGGAGGGTCAGTGAAAGAGGGAAAGGCCCTCTATGAGGTGGATTGAGTCAGTCACTGGGATAATCGGGATGGGAGTGTCAGAGACAGTGCAATTGGCACAAGAGGCTGTTGTACATATGGTCGTTATGAGCCACGAGCGACTTGCCGGCACATAACAACAACAACAAATCGGATCTGACTGGTACAAGAGGAGATTGCCTCTCCCTCTCCAGTAGAGCATCTGGTGGATTCAAACCACATACCTCTGGGATTGTAATGCACCTTCTTACCACTAGGCCACCAGAGCTCCCTAAAAATATGCACAATTTACTGATATTTTTAGAATGATTTCTTAGCTTTGAGTAAAAATAATAATAACTTCAAATTTATAAATTTTAAATTGTTACTATCAGTATCATTGACGCTGCTTATTTTTACAGGATTAGACCCCAAAGACCAAGCTGATATATATAAAAATTGACATTGTGAAAAATAAAAGATACATCAGATTTTTTTTTTAAATGGAAAATGATTACATCATTACATGACAAACTTAGGAGAATCCTACTTTAGCCAAGATGATACAGAATCTTAGCCATAATAGCCAGTGTTACTCTTGCCTCAAACATTGGCATTCACTGCTACAAGACATACTCATTAACATGCAAAACAGTAGGAGGAGTTTTGCTTGTCATAAATGTGAAATGTTTAATCAGTCACTGGTTGCTGCTTTTGTTGATGTTCCTGAGTAACATCAAGTCAGAACTGACTCATACCTGAACCTCGAGCAAGTTTTCACAGGTCGTAAACTGTAAGGGAAGAGACTGCACATCTTTCTCTAGCAGAGCAGATTAGTGGATTCAAATCACATGCTTTTTGGGTTGGCAACACAACGACTTACCACCAGTCCACCAGAATTCCCATATAAGTGACTATTGTTGTTATTGTTGTGTACTATCAAGTCAGAATCTACCCATAGCTGACCCTCCAGTGGGATTTCAAAGGCTGTAATCACATAGGAAGATTGCCTGCCCTTTTCCTGCAGAGCACTTGGCAGATTCAAACCACATGCATTGGGGATTGCAACCTAAATTCTTATCACTGGATTGCTGCTGTTGTTATTTGCCATCAAGTCACCTGGAACTCAAAGCAACCCTATGTCGAACAGGCGTCAAACTTGCTCTATCCTAGGCCAATTTTACCGTCTCTGACACAATTGCCCCCATTACCCAGTCACTGAATCAATCCATCTCATTGAGGGTCTTACTCTCTTGCACTGTCCCTCCTCCCTCCCAAGCATGACGTCTCTCTCCAAGGACAGGTCCCTTCCTGTAACCTGCCCATAGTATGTCAGATGGAGCTTCATAATTCTTGCCTCCAAGGAATAGCCTGGTTTAACCCTCTTCAGGTTGAACCTGTTTGTTCTCCTAACAGTTCATGGTATATTCAATAATCTTCTACAGCATCACAGCTCAAAGGTATCAATTCTTCCTCTATCATCCCTAGTCACTGTCTAGCTCTCTGATGCATATCAAGTGATTGCAAAAACCATGGCCTGTATCAGGTGCAAGATGGTCTCCAGACTGATACTGTTGCTCTTTAGTACTCTGGAGAGGTCTCTGACAGTAGACTTTTCCAATGCAACACATCTTTTTTAATTTCCTGGCTGCTGGTGCCACGACTGTTGACTGTGGAACTAAAGAAAGCTATTTATAATCTCAATCTCTTCACCATCCATCACGGGGCTGCCAATAGGCCCAGTGGTGAGAATCTTTGTTTTCTTGATATTGAGCTTCAGTCCATACTGAAGACTGCAGTCCCTGACCTTCTGCAGCCTGCGCTTCAGGTCCTCCTCAGTTTCAGCAAGCAGAGTTGTGTCATCTGCATAACACAGATTCTTGATGAGTCTTCCTCCAATCCTGATGTCACATTTCTCCTTATAGAGTGCAGTCTCTCAAATAATCTGTTCTGCATATTAGGTTGAAAAAGTCTAGCCATACAACACATCCCGGCGTACACCCTTCTGAATTTTGAACCATACAGTGTTCCTTTGCTCTTTAAAAAGGACTAGAACAGAATATCAACAGAGAACTGCCAAAAGTGCAGGCTGAGTTTAGAAAAGGCTGTGGTACTAGGTTATTATAGCTACTATTAGATGGATCTTGGCTGAAAGCAGAGTACCAGAGGAATGTCTATGTGTGTTTCATTGACTATACAAAGGCCTTTGACTGTGTAAACTACAACAAACTGTTGCTAACTCTGACAAGAATGGGAATCCCAGAAAAGTTGATTGTGTTTATGTGAAACCTATACTTGGACCAAGAGACAGTCATCAGAACAGAACCGCTAGACTGTTGTTTGTTGTTATGTGCCATCGAGTCACCTGCAACTCATAGCGACCCTATGTACAACAGCCCTAAACCCTACTCTATCCTGCGCCAATCTCACTGTATCTGACACACCTACCCTGATTACCCCAGTCACTGAATCAATCCACCTCATAGAGGGTCTTCCTTTCCTGTGCTGTCTCTCCACCCTCCCAAGCATGACGTTCTTCTCCAAGGATTAGTGCCTCCTTGCAACATGTCCTATGTATGTCAGACGAAGCCTCAGAATCCTTGCCTCCAAGGAACAGCTTAGTTTAACCCTCTCCAGGATGAACCTGTAAATTTTCTTAGCAGTCCACAGTACTCTTTTCCAGCACCATAGCTCAAAGGCATCAATTCTCCTTCTATCCTCTGACACATAGTAAGTGACTGGAAAGACCATGGTCTATGTCAGGTACACCTTAGTCTCCAGAGTGACACCACTGATCTTCAGTACTTTGGAGAGTTCCCTAACAGCAGACTTTACCATCACAATACATCTTTTAATTTCCTGGCTGCTGGTGCCAAGAGTGTTGACTGTGGAGGCAAGCAAACTAAAGCAGTTAACAATTTCAATCTCTTCACCATCCATCCTGAGGCTGCCAACTGGCCTAGCAGATGTAAAATGAAAAGTTAACATGTCTAGTTGCTAACCAAAAGGTTGTACATTTTGGTCCGTTCAGAAGGGTCTCAGAAGAAAAGTGTAGCAATCTATTTCCAAGAAACCATGTCAAATAATACCAAGAGAAGCAAAGAAAAAGCAGCATATAAGTATCAAAACTAAATTTTTAATATGACAGGTTCAGTGTATCACAGTAACTTGTATAAAAGTAGACTGATGATTTCCTCTTAACAATTACCTCTCAACCCTTATTCTCCCCTAGAACACTCTATTTTCAACCTAGATGTTGGATTACAGCCTGGGAGACCATCATCCTTGATGCCATCACCACTGGCATTCAGCTGGTCACAAGACCAGTTGTCTCAGTCTCCAGAAGACAGCTTCAATCAGTACAACTTTCTCTGTTCACTGCTACTTCTCCAATCCAAGCTATCATCAATTCTTGCCTGAATTACCACCATAATCTCCTAAATGGTTTTCTTCTTGTCCCTCTACAATGCACTCTACACACATGAGGTCTTTTAAAGATTTTTTTAAAATAACTTTTTTAATAAAAAATTTATTTGGAAAAGATATACTCTTTGCAAATAAAATATTATAGATGCCTATCAAAGTGACCACCAGCTCTCATCACAGTTCACATGTGCGGGGAGAAGGGTGCAACAATGAATGAATGGAATCCCAAAATCTCTGTAGATGTTCACTGAAATGAAAAATAAACAACCTAAATTTAAAAAAAAAAAAAAAAAAAGAAGTCTCTACCAATCATGTGGTGCATACCTTCCTAGGCTTTTTCCTACATACAGCCAAAGAACTATTTGTGGAACATAAATAATGTACTGTGTGTCATTCTGCAACATAATTTAAGCAACCTTTAATGGAGCTCTCAAACTCATTTTTAGAAGAAGTTTAGATCATAATTTAGCCAGTCCAGCCCAGTCTGGTAATGACTCCATGCAAAATACCAAATATTGAGTACTCCTTCAGCGAGTTCTAAGTTAAATACTGACATGTCTTTGCTCAGGCTAAAAATTGTGGATTACAAAGCTAACCTCAAAAAATGCCTACCTGCCTGTCACACAGTTGCACACAAGCACAAAAGATGGCAGCTCTGAAAGGCAGGTGATTTCAGGCCAGCTGACTAAGGGAGTTGTGGGCTCTGCAGCTCTGAAGCCTGCTGCTTCTGGATGGGAGTACTCAGCCACAACAGCAGAGTCCCAGCTACTAGGCAGTCTGCCTCCTAGTTTAAAGGCACAGCTGTGCTTACAGAGGGTTCTGAGAACTAGTCTTTGATGGCTCTGAGCAAAGCAGCTGCTACTTCAAGGAACCCTAGTGGTGCAGTTGTTGAGTGCTGTGCTGTAACAGAAGTCAGCAGCTAGGATCCACTGGGCACTCCACGGGACTTAAAAGTAGGTGATCTGCTCCTGTAGTGATGTCAGCCTATGAAACTCCATGAGGCAATTCTCTCTCACACAGGGTCGCTCTAAGTCCAAACTAGTGACTCAGTTCTACACTCTTGTTTTTACTTTTGTATATTCTGCAGACAGTGTTACAGTTAGAGACAAATTAATTTTATAAAGTTCATAAAGGAGTTATTTCAGTGGTTCTCAGCTTTTTGAAGCTCACAGTTGGAGTGTCAAAAAGAAAATAAAATATCATAAAACAAAGAAATATTCCCTAAGCTATCTATAAAGAAAAAGAGTAGTGAAAATACTACACATCAAGTCCCCACCTAGAATTTCCTGATTTCTGCAGCTAGTTAAGCATATGAATGAATTTTGTATTTCATATGAAGTCTTTCTTTGGTGGTAGTATTTCCTTGTGCTCTCTAGCCTTCCCCCCAACCTCTTTTTTTTTCTCCCCTGATAGCATCAGAAGCTACAAGCACTAAAATTCAGACCTATGGAATGTGAAGAATGTCTGATAAGTATACCAACTTCAGAGATCAGCTCTTTAGTCATAAACAAAATGTATGCCCTTTGAGCTTAGACTCAAATTCCATTTGAAGCAACAAAGGTCATAGGGCTGAATCCTGGCAAAACGTGTAAAGTGAAGTGGAGAGGACAGGGAAAAGCTCTAAATATAGTTCATCACTGCAAAAACAAATACTGTTATCTCTTGTACTTAAACATTAATAAATTAATATTTAAAACATTCTTCTACTAAGTTTTAGTTAGTAGCATGTAGCTAAAAAGAAAAGCCACTCAGTAAATTTACTTTGTGAAATAAAATACACTTTGTTCCCATATAGTTTCATTAGGATTTCTTTATCAAAGTCCCATCTTTAAAGTTATTTATCAAGTTGTACAAGTGTTATTACTGTACCAGATTAAACAAAAACAAAAAATACAAATTCCAAATACAATTATATTGGAAAATTATCCTTAGCAAAAAGTTACTACAAATTGCAGATTTATCTCAATTGGAATTTAATTAAAAATAAAACAAAACTTCTAAGGAATTTTTGGAACTATGTAATTTAAATAATACTAGATGTTTGATGGTATTAAAAATTTTGTTTTAATGTTCACAGGTATGTTAATGATATCATTCTGTAAGAGAAGACTTTTGTTCTTAGGAGCTGTATGCTTAATTAAATAATAAGCTCATTAATACCTGAACTTAACGTTGAATACAAACGAGAAACAGCAAGTGGAGGATAAAAAAATACAGTAAACGGTCAAGTTTAAAATTGTCAAGTTTAAGTGGAAGATACAGTTTTTCATTCTACCAATGTCTACCTTTTTTCCCCATATGGATGAAGTTTTCTAATAAAAAGTTGAGACAGAAAAAAACCCCATTTAGTAACTTCTAGTAAATGCAACAGAATCAAAACACGTGTTTACTTTTAGTCGCAGAAATAATCTGAAACTAACAAAGATAATGAATTATTTTTTTAAAAAAGCAGATTAAAAACAACAACAACAACAACAAAAAACCCAACAGGAACACAGAAAAAAAAAATCAACAAAATTCAGGGCAGTTGAAACAAATAGAAGAGCAGATCTGAAAATTATGAAACAAAAAAGCCACCTATAGATCTACTGATAATGCAGAACCCTGACATGGCTCAAGAATTACAGCAGAGTAATTTTAAAGCTAGAAACATACATAAATTTACAGGTGCATTTTAATCCATATATACAATGACACTACCACCAAATTCATTGTCATGGCTTGTTACACAGTATGTTTTTTGATAGTAGTGATTATCTGTAAGTGACAACTGAGAATGACAAGAAAGTGCTATAACAGAGTATGTTGTTATTTGCCGTCGAGTCACCTGCGACTCATAGTGACTCTGTGTTCAACAGTCCTAAACCCTGCTATATCCTGTGCCAACCTTTTTGTCTCTAACATACCTTTCCCCATTACCCCAGTCACTGAATCAATCCATCTTATCAAGGGTCCTCCTCTCCTGTGCTGTCTCTTCACCCTCCCAAGCATGATGTCCCTCTCCAAGGACTGGTTTCCTCCTTGTAACATGTCCAAAGTATGTCAGACAAAGCTTCAGAGTCCTTGTCTCTAAGGAACAGCCTGGTCTCATCCTGTCTAGGACGAAACCTGTTTGTTCTCTTAGAAGTCCATGGTATATTCAATACTCTTCTCCAGCACCACAGCTCAAAGGCATCAATTCTCCTTCTATCATTCCTAGTCACTGTCCAGCTCTCTGATGCATAGCAAGTGATTGCAAGGACCATGGCCTGTATCAGGCGCACCTGGGTCTCCAGACTGACATTGTTGCTCTTAAGTATTTTGGAAAGGTGTCTGACAGATGACTCTCCTACTGCAATTCAACTTTTAATTTCCTGGCTGGTAGTACCAAGAATGAACCAACAGTGTGTGTAATACACATTATTAACAACAATATGTGTGAGGGAGGGAGGGACTAGATGGTTGTAAAGTGTCAGGACGCAAGGTGGGGAACACAAGTACTAAAACCAGGTGGGTGTGGTTGGGGATTTGTCTCTCAGAGCAGGCTGAAACTCTGTTAAGAAAGAATCAGACCCCCAGTGTGCTCTTGCCTAAACTGTGCAGAATCCGTAAGTTTATTCTCTAGAGAGACTGAGGCACAGATGAGACAATATACGTTGCCGCACACTTTTAAATTGACGACCGTGCTTAGAAACACAATTTGCCATCATTTGCGGCAACGTGTTAAAAAACTAAATTTAAAGACATCAAAGTGATTTAGGCTCACAGCGACCCTCCAACAGATTTCAAAATCCTATTTAAATCTTTATAGGAGAAGTCAGCCCATCTTTCTCCTGTGGAGCAGGGAGTGGATTCAAACTGCCTGCCTTTGAGCTGGCAGTGCAGGTTCTTACCAGTAGGCCACCAGGACTCCCTTTCAGCTGACAGATTAAATGGGAAGATTAAGAGAAAAAGTGTTACTGAACACTAAGACTTCCAAGTCCCTTTTCTCTTAGTCCTAATAACGATGCTAATATTTGCCAGGCAAAAGACTGAAGAGTTTTTTTCTGGAGAAAAGCAACAATTTCAAGAGAAAAGATAAACTGACATTAATATCTGAGAATGCATTAACAGAAAGAAAAACTAAACCAGATCACCGCATGTCTAAGTCTCACATATGCAGAGCTTCCCAACAATTCTGTATGTCTTATGCTTAAATATGACTGACCAGACAGGACAGGTATGTAATGCTGCAATACGAAAGTCTCAGTGGATACACACAATAGGCCTTTGTTTCCTATTCAAGCCACATTAACAGTATCTCTGGGTGACTCATCAGGAAAGCTTGCTTTCATAGTGAGCTTCACCTACAAAATTTTATATTGGTGATTGTGATATCTTCATCTCAACACAAATGCCCAGCACTAAGGCAAGTCTGCATTTCCAAAATACTTAAAAGTGATGATGTCAGTTTGAAGACTGATATGCACTTGATTCAAGCCATGGTCATTTTAATCAACTGCTATGCATTCAAGTAGACAATGAGTAAGAATGACGGGAAAAGAATTGATTGTCCATGACCTATAATGCTGGAGAAGAGTGCTGAATATTCCATGGACTGCCAAAAGAAGAAACAGACAGATCTTGGGAAAAGTGTAGCCAGAGTGCTCCTTGGAGGCAAAGATGGAGAAGCTTTGCCTCTCATACTTTAGACATGTAGCTAGGAGAGGTTATTCTTTGGAAAAGAACACCATGCTTGAAAAGATGGTCAGCGAAAGAGAAGACGCCCCTCAACCACGTGGATTAACACAGTGACTGTAGCAATGGGCTAATGGGTATCAGAAATGACAAGGATGGCACAGGATAAAGCAGGGTTCAGGTCTATTGTTCAATGGGTCCCTGAGTAGTATGGATGGTACCTAACAATAAAAGAGCAAAATAGAAGTGTAAATCATTATATTCACACTCCACTAGCCAAAACAACTCACATGGACACGGGAATTTAATCATCTCATGTGCTCAGAAGACATGAAGAACCAGAGTAATTATTAGTAGTATTGGTGGTGGTATTAGGTACCATCAAATCAAATAGTAACTCACAGTAACCCTGTAATAAAATTCTGCCAAGCCTGTGCCATGCTCACAAATTCTGTGTTTAAACACATTGTCACAGTCACTTTGTGGATGTAATGCATGCATGACTCATCTCTTTCACTGCCCCTTGTTTTGTCATGCATGATGTGTCCTTCCCCAGGAACTGGCCCTTCCTGATAACATGTCCAAAGTATATGAAATAAAATTTCACGACCCTTGTGTCTACAGAGCTCTGTGCACTTTTCTAAGATTGGTATGTTTTGTTTTTGACTCTTGGTCACAATCCAAAGGTATCAATTCTTCTGTTGTCTTCTTTATTAATCTTCTAATTTTTACACATATATGAAGCAATTAAAATATCATGGTTTGATCCAGCCACACTTTGGTTTTAAAGTGACATCTGTGCTTTAAGTCCATGGCAGCACATTTGTCCACAACATTTGATTTTGTGACAGCTGCTTTTTGAACACTGATTGTAAAGTCAAGCAAAATTAAATACTTGACAATGTCCATCTTTTTTCAATTTACCACGCTTTTGTTTATTAGTCCAGTTGGGAAGATATTTGTGTTCTATTGGGACACAATCTATATTGAAGGCTATAGTCTTTGAACTTCATCTGAAATTACTTTAAGTCATTTTTAAACAGACATGATCTACTATGACAGGAATGAAAAAGTAGAGAAAAGTGGCGTTTCATTCACAGTCAGAAAGACGACTTCAAGATCCATCTTGAAATGCAAATGCGTGAGCCACAGGATCTGATCCAAACGCATACAAGGAAGACCTGCTAATGAGATTATTCAAATGTATGCACCATAAACTAAAGCCAAAGAAGAAGAAATTGAGAATTTCTACAAACTTCTGCAGTCTGAACTAGATGGAGCATGGAATCAAGATTCTGTCATCACAGGAGACTAGAGCGAGGGATACATGGTGGAGGGGACCTGGGGGAGGGTTTGTAAAACAATGAAAGAATCTTTTCTTTTACTTTTCCATAATTTTGGACTCATGTACTTATAACTTGTT
>NW_006399768.1:21282501-21324505 GCF_000299155.1 Elephantulus edwardii | reverse complement strand
ACAAGAACAAACTGGGAGGAGGGTAGAGAGAATAGTGCAACAATGAATGAATGGAAACCCAAAATCTCTGTAAATGTTTATGAAAATTAATAAAGTATAATTATAGGAAAAAAGAGTAAAAATTACAGTGAAATAAAAAAAAAAACAAGATTCAGTAATGAGAATTGGTGATTAGAATAAAAAAGTTGGAAACAAGGAAGAAGGACCATTAGTCGAAAATTATGGACTTGGTGATGGAAATAAAGCTGGAGATCAAACGACTGAATTTTGTATAATCAAAGATTTCTTCATTGCAAATACCTTTTCTAAAAAACACTTAACAGTGACAACACACACAGAGATCTCCTGAAGGACTACACAGGAATCAGACAGACTACATCTTGGAAACAGTCATTAGAGAAGCTCAGAATCAGCTGTGAAAATCAGGCCAAATGCTGACTGGAACAGACCATCAATTGTTCATGTACAAGTTCAAACTGAAGCTAAAGAGAATTAAAACAAATCCACAAGGACCAAAATATGACCTTGAATCTATACCAACAGAGTTTAAAACAATCTATGCTTGAGGCATTAAACACTAATGATCCAAGACCACATGAACTGTGTGATGACATCAAGAGTATTATCTGTGAAGAAAGCAAAAGGTCATTAAAAGGAGGAGAAAAAAGATAAATCAAATGTTAGAAACAAAATTGAAAACTGTACTAGGGTGTCAAGAAGTCAAAAGAAAGGCAAGAAATGACAAAGTAAAAGAACTGAACAGAAGATTTCAAAGAGCAGCTTGAGAAGACAAAGTATTATAGAAAACGTAAAAAAATTTGAAGTGAGAAAATTAAAATGGAAGAACTTGTCAAGTTGAACAAACTAGAGAAAAAAAACCCCAAGCCTCAATTTCTAATACTGAAGGATGCTTTGGATAAAATCATGGATTATTCAGGAAACATCAAAAAAGGATGAAAGAAAAATAGAGTCACTATTCCAAAAAGAATTGGCTGGCAGAAAACCGTTACAGGAAGTAGAATGGATCAAGAACCAACAGTTATAAAAAGTGATGTTTAAGCTGCATTAAAAAAAAATTAGACCCCCCAAAAAATTAAAAAAAAAAAAAAAAATAAAACATTGAAAAAGAATTAGACGCCAAAAATCTATGGAATGCCAATTAACATATTTCAGCAAGCATGTATCCCAGTATGTGTTAACCAGATCGTGCCAAGAAAACCAGAGGACAGTTACTTGGCAAATTTATGGGAAGAGATCCATATATATTCTTATTCTGTAAACAAGGTGACCTAACAGAATGTCAAAATTATTGACTTATCACTAATTTCATATTCAAGCAAATTCTTGCTGAAGATTATGCAAAAATAGCTAGAACCGTAGATCAACAGAGAACTACCAGAAAGTCAAGCTAGATTTAGAAGAGGCCATGGCACCAAGGATATCATAGCTGATGTCAGATGGATCTTGGCTGAAAACAGAGAATACCAGAAAGATATGTTTATTTTGGGTTGTTGGAGTTTTTTTAATTATGCAAAAACATTTGATTGTGTGCATCACAATAAATTATGGCTAACAATAAGAATGGGAATCCTGGAACACTTAACTGTAATCATGCAAAACCTATACCTATACCTATACCTATACCTATACCTATACCTATACCTATACCTATACCTATACCTATACCAAGAATCTGTTATCCAATCAGAGCAAGGAAACACTGCAAGGTTCAAAATCAAGAACTTTGTGCGTCAAGGACATGTCTTTTCCCCATACCCATTCAATCTGTATACTGATATATACATGCCTACATTGATACATTCAAGAAGCTGGACTTTATGAAGATGAATATGGCTTTCAGGTCATCAACCAACCAAGTTATGTAGATGACGAAGCACTGCATGCTAAAAGTGAGGAGGGCTTGAAGAGCTTGCTACAGAAGATCAAGGATTATACCCTTTAATAAGAACTGTATTTCAACATTAAGAAAACAAAAATTCTTACAACAGGGCCCACAGACAAGATCACAACAGATGAAAGAAAAGACTGAAACTGTCAGCATGTCATCTTTCTTGGATCCATAATCAATATTCTTGGTATCAGCACTCAAGAAATCAAAGGACAAGTTACAGTGGGAAAATCTGCTCTCAGGGACCTCTTAAAGAGCAGGAGTGTCAATTTAAAGTCTAAAGTAAGCCTACTCCAAGTCATGGTCTTTTCAGTTACTTGCTATGCATCTGAAAGTTAGACAACGTTTAAGGATGACAGAACAAGAATCAAAGCCTTTCAACTGTGGTGTGCAGAAGAGTACCGAATATCCCATGGACTGCTAAAAGAACAAACAAGTGGGTCCTAGAGAAGTGAAACAAGAGGGCAGAAGTTACATCCTGAAGGTAAGATGGGGCAGCTTCACCTTTGGGCATGCTTGGAAAGGTGGGGAGTCAGTGTAAAAGACAAAGACCCCTAAGGGGACGGATTGACACAGGCACTGTAACAATGGCTCAGGTATATCAGAGATGCTAAGTATGGAACAGGATAGGGCAAGGTTCAAAGCCACTGACCATTATAGTTTCTATGAGTGAACTGACTTGATGATACATAATAACAACAACTAGAAGGTAAGAACACTGTCTTATGCTCATGGTCACTGAGTCAGAACTGACTCATAGCTGACTCTCTAGAGACTTTCTACAGGCTATAAGCTACATAGGAGGTTATCAACCACTTTTCTCCTAAGGAGCCACTGCTTGATTTGAACTGCCAAAGAAACACCTTTTCTTTTCTTTTTTTTTTTTTTTTTAAAGTTAGCCACACAAACCCCTATAGACTAAGGCATAAGAACTCTTTAAGAACACTATAAGCCTCTATAATGAAAGGAGATACTGGGGGGGGGAGGGGCGGGTGAATACATTTAGATAAAGGAAAATATACAATTCTAATAGAGGATAAAAATACAAAAACATATGAACTAATATCTTCAGAGAAATAAAACAAGATCAATTACTACCTAAAAATTAGAGAAAAGGGCATTATCTAGAGAAACATACAAACAATAAAGATACTGGAAATTAAGAAAATAATGGAAGAACTGAAAATACCTATTGATAGTAGAAGTTTATAAATACTCCCCAGAGTTAGAATGAAGACAAAGAAAAATTAGGAGACTTTCAAGAGATCTCTAAGGGAGCTCAAGTAACCTAGTAGTAAAAAGTTGCACTGCAATCCCAAAAGCACATGGTTCAAATTCACCAGCTACACCATGGGAAAAGGATGGGCAATCTTCTCCCATGCGATTAACTCCCTCTGAAAACCTGATGGAGAGCCAACTATGGGTCAGTTCCAACTCAACAACACACAACAACATTTGTCCAACACACAACCAGGAGAGAGAAAAGAAAACAAACATGAAGGGGAAAAAGATATTATCAAGGAACTGATACAGAAAAACTTCTCCATACAGAGTTACATAGATTCATGGGTTATATAAATGGCCCACTTAGTACAACGGTTTTTTAAAACCAAAAACTTGTATCAATGAACAACAGTGTGAAATTTTAGGATATAGGAATAAAGAGATGTTTATAAACATCCACAGGTCAGGAGAAAACAGTAAAAAATCACAAAGATAGCGAATTCTCAAGCACAGTCAATAGAGCATTAACTTCAGAATTTTGGAGATTTTCTCTAATTTGAAACTATTATCTCCAGATAACTATCAATAAGGAATGAGAATAACTTTTTCAGAGATACACAGTCTCAAGGAATTGATCTATTACATTCCTCTTTCTAAGGCAAAAATAAGCTTTAAAATTAGGCCCCTGGAATCGAAATACCAACTGACCCATTTCAATTAACAGATGCAGCCTTAGACGTGCTCACTAGTCTATGTCAGGAAATTTGGAGGACAGTTGACTGGCGAGTGAACTGGAAGAGATCTGTATTTGTTCCCACTGCCAACTATCAAACAATATCATTAATATCACATGCAAGCAAAATACTGCTGAAGATCATTCAAAAACAGCTAGTATATATAGGGAACAGCCAAAAGTTCAAGCAGGATTTAGAAGAGGCTGTGCCACCATGGATATCACTGCTGATATTAGATGGATCCTGGCTTAAAGTAAATACCAGAAGGGTATCTATTTATGCTTTATTGGCTATGCAAAGGCATTTGCCTGTGTGGATCATAACAAGTCACGGCTAACACTGAGAAGAATGGAACTCTTCAGGCACTTAATTGTGTTCATGCAAAACCTATACCTAGAAAAAGAGGCTGTTGTGCAAAAAGAGTGAAGGAACACTACATGGTTTAAAATTAGAGAAGGGAGTGTGTCGGGGTTGTATTCTCTCTCCATACTTATTAAATCTGTATGCAGAGTAAATTATTCAAGAAGATGGACTCTGAAGAGGAAAGTGACATCAGGATCAGAGGGAGACTCAGCAATAACCTGCTTTATGCAGATGACACAACATTGTTTGTTGAAAGTGAGGAGGACTTGAAGCACTTGCTGCGGAAGATCAAAGAATACAACCTTCAATATGCACTGCATCTCAATGCCAAGAAAACAAAGATCCTTACCACTGGACCTATAGGCAACAGCACGACAGATAGAGAAAAGACGGAAACTGTCAACAACTTCATCTCACTTAGAATCACAATCAACATTCTTGGTACCAGCAGTAAGGAAATCAGGAGATGTACTACAATAGGGAAAATCAACAATTAGGGATCTCTCCAAATTACTGAGGAGTAATGATGTCAGTTTGAGAACTAAGATGAATCTGATTCAGGCTATGGTCTTTCCAATCACTTGCTATGCATCTGCTATCTGGAAAGTGAATAAAGATGACAGAAAAAGAATTGACATCTTTGAGCTGTGGTGTTGGAGAAGAACACTGAACATCCCATGGACAGCCAAAAGAACAAATAAGTCTTGGAGAAGGTGTAGCCAGAGTGCTCTTTAGAGGCAAAGATGATGAGGCTTCAGCCTCACATACTTTGGGCATGTTGCTAGACAGGGCTATTCCTTGAAGAGGAACATGATGCTTAGAAAGGTGGAGCATCAGTGAAGGAGAGGAAAGTCCTTGACCAGGTGAACTGACACAGTACTGCTACAATGGGCTATAATGTATCAGGAAATGTGAGGATGGCAGAGGATAGGGCTGGGTTCAGATCTGTTGTTCATACAGTTGCTATGGTTTGTGCTCAACTTGATGGGACCTAATAATAACATGGCAAAATAAAATGGCAAACTAACGAAGTAGAAGACATGGAATCAAGAACATGAAGATCTGAACACAGGGAAAAGACAAATGGGACCTACAAGTTGACAGTGAATGAAGTGCTCACAGTGATGAGTATACAGCAGTTACAGAACTAATCAGTCCAAACTGAAGACCTGAACAGAAGGCCAGGAGGTTAAAAACTAATGACTGAATACTTGCTGTGTTTGAACACTCTGAGAAATCCATAACTGTGGCTACTAAATTGTTGTTGTTAGGTGCTGCTGAGTTGAATACAACTCATAGTGATACTATGAACAAAATATCTGAACTCTGTCCTATCCTATACCATCCTCACACTTCCTGACACACAAGAGCCATTGCAGCAGTCACTGTGTCAATCCACCTGGTCGAGGGTCTTCCTCTCCGTTGATCCCCCACCCTTCCAAGCATTATGTCCTTCTCCAGGAAACAGCTCCTCCTAGCAACATGCCCAAAGTATGTGAAGCAAAGCCTCATCATCCTTGCCTCTAAAGAGCAATCTGGCGGCATTCTCTCTAAGACATATCTCTTTGTTCTTCTGGCTGTCCATGAGATGTTCAGTGTTCTTCTCCAACACTACAGCTCAAAGGCGTCAATTTTTCTTCTGTCATCCTTATCCATTGTCCATCTCTCAGATGCATAGCAAGTCATGGGACAGACTATGGTCTAAATCAGACCCATCTTAGCGTATAAACTGATATCATTATTCTTCAATAACTTGGAGAGGTCTCTAACTGCAGATTTTCCCTGTGCAATATATCTTCTTATTTCCTGACTGCTAGTGCCAAGGGTGTGGACAGTTTCAATCTCTTCTCCATCCATCATGATGTTGCCTATTGGTCCAGTGGTAAGAATCTTTACTTTCTTGACATTGAGATGCAATTCATACGGCAATCCATGAGTGAAAGCTGTACTCCTTGATCTTCTGCAGCAAGTGCTTTAAGCCCTACTCACTTTCAGCAAGCAAGGTTGTGTCATCTGCCTAACACAGGTTATTATTGATAAATCTCCCTCCAATCCTGATACCATATTCTTCTTCACAGAGTCCAGCTTCTTGGACTCTATGAAAGGAGAAGAAAGAAAAAAATCAAAATGGATGTCAGAAGAGACTCCAAAGATTGTAATGGAGTGTTTAGAAGCCAAAATAAAAGGAAAACATGGCAAAGTCAAAGAGCTGAACAGAAGATTTCAAAGGGCGGTCTAGGAGGTCCTAAATTAGTAACAGAGATATATAAAAATTAAACTACTGGCGAATGGGGGAGAAATAATTATTAACTACAGAGAAAACAAAGGGAAGTACAACCATAGTAAACTCAACCGGTCACCATAAGTAATATTTGCTGAGTCATAAAAATGTAAACATTAAATAATGATCTATTTAAAAGGTGAAATAATCAAGTAATGAGTGGACAAGAAGTACATATATGTGAGGGTCTTGGTAAAAGAGCTATCTATGTTCTTATTCAGAGAGGAATGCCCATTCTCAAAATCTAAAACCAAACAATCCACACCTATAAACATGATATTTAAAAGCAAAAAGGTAACTGTTTAAAGTGGCAATGTGGTCAACTTGGGGAGAAAAGATCAGATGTAAGAAAAAAGGCTCTGGGGATTGCTGTTGTGCCCTGTGAACTTAACTGTGGTTCACTAATCATTGATCAACAGACTCAAGAAAACCAGCTTTGTAATTTGTGAGGTTGGCAGAGGCCCTGGCAGTGTACCACCCTGTTGTATGAGTCCCTGTAACTTACAACCAACTCAATGGCACCTAACAACAGCCATTCTAACTTTGATTAAAATAATGTTTTTAAATATCTCATTGAGTTGCCAATTTTAATACAAAAAAGTAAGAAAATATTCTCTAGTATTTGTATTTTGTGGATTTTCTCTAAAGAAACTTGTCCACATTTTAAAAACTGTATTAATTTAAACTTTGGACAAGTATCTTTTTCAGGACTCTAAAACATGTAATATTTACAATTTAAAAATACTATCAATGTAATCTTCCAATATAAACTAATTTCTAGTGAATCTTAAACAAAAGAGAAAATTTTCCTTTTAGTTATATTGATATGCTGACTTATAAAAAATGTTCTATAAAGTACTAAGGCACACCACAAATGTGTTTATTTTTATTTTTTAACCTTTGACCCTGCTTTCAAACAGGTAGTCTGTAGTAGATAGCCAAGTGAACGGCACAAACTAAAAGAAGAAAAGGCAGCTTGATTAGGAAGATAACTGTCACTCTAAACTACCGGTTACCTGTTCTCATCACTGTGAAAGCTAAAAAACAGTTTTTATTAACTTGCTCTTTTAAAATGACATTTCTGATGACCATTTCTCCACCCTGTTATTTCTATCATGTTCTAAATAAATAGCATAAAAACCACTATAAACACAAAACTCATTTCACCTAAAATGCATTTGACATCCAAGCTCAGTAACCCACATGTTTCAGAGTCAGGCTTTCTTTCCATTCTCCCCGTACTTGCTCTTTCGCTATATCCAACCAGATCCAGAACCTCCCAAAAGTGCTCTCCTCTTTACCACTCCCCACTTATTCACAGGCTTTCAGATGACAAAAACTCCAGGTGTCAGAATTAGGAATTTGTCAAGGGAAGCCCTCAAGATGACCGTCAAGATGTCTGGACTCATATAAGGTTACTGAATGTTTTCTTTCTTTACACTACAGGCCCCCTGAGTGGCCTGCTTCAGGTGCTTGCCTCTTGCATCTGGTGTTTACACCAGATGATGGAAGAGAGCGCCTCATTTTCTTGAATGGGAACCATTCTCTGTCCAGGGACAGAATAACCGGTTTTTTGTTTGGATTTCCCCCCTCCCCCCCAGTTAATAATTGTCTGAAATAGTAATCTTCTCAGCCTATTTTATGTTACAAACTTTATGTTCACTTTGCCCAACAAAGCTATTTTCTAAGTAATTTTAAAACTTATTTTCTAAAAAAGAATTTCAATTAAAATACCTCTGAAACAGTTTGTTCTTTGGAGATCAAACTTGTATCCCTGAGAATGTGACTATGTTACTCAAATAAATGTCTAATGGATTATTTTATATTAAATCAAGTTTTTAAAGTATTCCTAGAATGCAAAGAAAACTTTACATGAAACACTTATTTGATACTACAAATATTATAAATTCTTAATTTCAATGGTTTAAGAAAGCTGTATCCTTTTAACACTTCATATTTCTTTACATCAAATCTTGAGTCTTTAAAATTAACATAAATACTACCATGATGTAAACAAGAGGTTTGTATTCATAAAGATCATCACCATTTCAGCATACTAAGGTTACCTCAAAATTGTATCTTTATGGATTTCTCTCATGGACATCCCCCCCCCCAAAAAATCTCTGCATTGATTTTCCATAAAGATGCAAGCAATGCACAAACCATACCTGTTGGTCCTTCCTCAAACCTTAACACATTTCGAGTAAAACACCAGAGTTCAACAAGCATCAAATAAGTAACAGACATCATTTAGTAAAATTAAGTCATATGCTATGTCTTTTAAGACTTGACTTAACTGATCTATTTGGTTATTAAGTTTAACTGGAGATTAGGTGGCACAGTGTATTTATTATACAGCCCAAATGTTTTAAAAATACAGATAGAGACATTATGCCATAAAAACAGGATGTTTCATATTAAAGACAATTTTAACATATGATAATTTAAAATTCTGTATTTCTAAGTCAGAGAATGTTATCTATATTCTTGTTTTTATTTTCTGGTCTTGAACAATTTCTAGCCAGCATGTTCTATGATACTCACTGTCTTTTAAGGAGCAGATGACTATTTCAACAAATCTTCCTTATTAATGTCTGTTTTCTGCAAATCATTTTCCAGATACAAGGCTTTCCCCCCCCCTTATTTAAAAGATTTTATTGCCTAGTATATATCATACATGTAGCTTGCCTCTGGAAACCCTATGAACCTGGAACAAGGATGAAAGTCACCCAAGTGTTGAGGACTTTCGTTCATAGGATCGCTATGAGTCGCCTACCACTTGGCAGCACTTAACAACATAGAGACTAGCTGGCCTAGTAGACCAAAAGTGATGCTACCAAGCCAAAGGTGGGTGACTCTAATCCAAAGCATTAATGCCTGTCTTTTATTGTTTTTGGTGAAACATTCTTCTAGGTTGTATAGCCCTTGTGTGTCCACTTGCCATACAGAGGTAACTTACGATCGCTGTGAAGCTGAACACCACGACACTGACGTGTCTAATTTGAGAATGGTTACCCATGGTGGACAGTGTTTGGTGGTGCTACCCGGTTAAAACAAGCTTGGAAGAAGGAGTGGCATCCACTTCCATAAATAGCTTGCCTCCGGAAACGAACCTGAAGCAGGGATGAAAGTTATGCAAGTGTCAAGGAATTCTCACTCATAGGGTCGCTATGAGGCGCCTACGACTCAACAGCACTTAACAACAACAACAGTATATATCACGTATCCAAGCATGTACTTTTATATAGTTATTATAAGATTATCAATGTTAAAACTGTCATCATTTGTTTCCACAATGACTTCATTTTTCTTGCTCAAAATGTTGTATGGCACACCTGAGCTAAAGAATGCATTCTGTTAAGGACCCAAATATTCACCCAATTTCCTAAGGATGTAATTGTTGGTTCATTATAACAACAGCAGTTGTGATCCTCCTAATTTCTTCACAATTATCCTTTGACAAATTTTCGGAATGATGGCTTACATGTCTTCAGTGCTCAGGCTTTGCTGCATTTTGACAAGCAGGCTGCCCACTCGAATGATGCCCAATGAACACAGTACTCCATTTTTTAAAAATAAACTTCAACATCCTTCAAGTAGAAACTTTTACCTTATTACAACTAAGCCAAGGTGCAAAGATATTGATGTGACCAGGTCACAAAAAAATCATAGAGTAAAAGTAAATATAACTCTACAATGAAGTTAAATATCCACTGCAAAAGAAACAGTGCATCGAGGTTCAAATCTCCTCTCGCCCACTACTTTTCTAGGAGAACTTTGACATTTTACATTTCTCTGATTGTCAGTTTTCCTCTATAAAATGATAGGGTTTGATTCAAAAACCGAAAGTCAATTCATACTCTAAAACATAATGATTTTTCCTCAGTTCTGAGACACTTTAGATTGTGGTAATTCACCTTACTGTCTCACTAACATATAAAGACCTAAATGATTCTTTATTGGTACTGGGCCCTAACAATTTTGTATTAAATCCCTGTGTCCCAAAAGAGCCCTTTAGTGCATATGGCAGGAAATACAAGGATCTTTATAAAACATAAAAAGGGGTAGGGGGCATACAAAGCTGCTCACAAGCTTCTTCTGCTAACAACACAGAATTCAAGGTATCTATTTTGACATTCCGGATATTTATAATCTGAACTTGAAAACCTAAACTTTTATCTCCAGTGATTCCCTTTCATATTTCTAAAGCTTTATTCAAATTAATATTTTTTTTTTCTTAACCCCATAAAAATCTTCCCATGACCCATATTTTTGTTCATGCTCTTTCTCTTACATGTCACTCAAATTCATTGTCATCAAGGTGGAATTGACTCAGAGCTCACCCTCCAGTGAATTTTCAGAGGCTGGAAATTGCACGGAAGGTTCATCTTTTTCCCATGGAGCTGCTCAAGGACTTGAACCAGCAGACAGGTGCAGCCTCTGGGTTAGCAGCACAACTCCTTATAAACTACAGCATCACAGTTCTCAAATCGCATGGACTGGTCTTGTATCTCTTCAAAGTTTGGGAAGCCACATAATTTATTATCCAAACTGGGGCAATTCTGAGAGTGAAAGGGAATGTGAACTAGATGCACACTGGCATAGCAGAAATAAATCAGAAGTGACCAAGCAAATTGAACAAATGATCATACTATACAAAGCTGAATCTCATGTTTCAATTTCTGTAACACTTTCCCTCTTTGTTTAACATATCTGCCTTGTACATCAGCTATGTGTACAAGATTACAAGCATCTTTATGTCATTCAACCATCGGAGCCATGAAAGGATTCAGCTTTACACTCCACGCAATGCCTAGGATCCAGAAAAAGAAACTTAAGATCAGTGCTGCTGAATCAGAATTGACTTAAAACGGACGCACCAGTGAGTTTTCAAAGGCTTTAAAACACATAGAAGGAGAAAGTCTTTCTCCTAAGGAGCTCTTGGTGGATTCAAACTGCCAAGAGGTGGCCCTTTTAGTGTATCAGTGTGATTCTTACAGCATCAAAATCCCCCAATATCCAGTAGGTTCTCAGATATGATAGAATGAATGAGCTCCTACATGTGTGATTAACTACGGTATATAAAATCGGTATCTTTTAAAAGTATGTGCTTTTTGCACATCCAAAAACTTCTCCAACAGGGTAAAAAGGGAAGCCACAGACTAGAAAAATATATCTGGTAATAACATGTCTGATAAGGGACTTATCTAGAATTTATAAAACACTCAAGCACCACAACAAGATAAAGGTAAACAGCCCAATTGCAAAATGGGCACAGTATATGAACAGACACTTCACCAAAGAAGACATTCAGATGGTGAACAAACACATGAAGAAATGTTCAAAATTCCTAGCTCTAAAAGAGATGCAAATCAAAACAACTCTATCATCTCACCATAGCAAAAATAGCAAAATTCAACAGAGCCGCAAACAACAAATGCTGACAAGGTTGTGGAGAAACTAGAACCCATATTAACTGTTGGTGGGAGTGTAAAATGGTGCAACTACTATGGAAGGAAGTATGGCGCTTTCTCGAAAAGTTGCAAATAGAAACACCATTTGATCCAGCAACTCCACTACTGGGAATATACCTTAAAGAAACCAGAACTGCCACCAAGCAGATATATGCACCTATGTTTATTACAGCTTTGTTCACAATAGGAAAGAGTTGGAAACAACCCAAGTGCCCATCAACAAATGAATGAATAAAGAAGCGGTGGTATATTTGCATGATGGGATATCACGCAGCACTGAAAAACAAAGAATTCATGAAATATTATACAAAATGGGTGACCATGGAGGACATTACGCTGAGTAAAATACCTCTGTCACAAAAAAGACAAACACTGCGTAGTACCACTGTTATAGAACAGGATTGACATGGGGTTTGGGGGGAAACTAAGAAAAGAGGGGATAAATAATGTACACGGCATTGAAACAGACAAGAGAGAGAACTGTAAAAAAGGAATATATGATTAGGTATTATTGGACAAGTTGTTGTTATGTACCGTCGAGTCGCTTGCGACTCATAGCGACCCTATGCATAACTCTAACCTCTGCTCTGTCTTGTGCCAATCGCACTGTCTCTGACACTCCCATCCCGATAGCCCCAGTCACCAAATCAATCCACCTCATAGAGGGCCTTCCCCTCCTGCGCTGTCCCTCCACCCTCTCAAGCATGATGTCCTTCTTCAAGGACAGGTCCCTTCTTACAACATGTCCAAAGTATGTTACACGGAGCCTTCAGAATCCTTGCCTCCAAAGAGCCACCCGGTTTAACCCTTTCCAGAATGAGTCTGTTTGTCTTCCTAGCAGTCCATGGTACCCTCAATACTCTTCTCCAGCACCACAGCTCAAAGGCATCAATTCTCCTTCTGTCCTCCTTGGTCACTGTCCAACTCTCTGATGCATAACAAATGATTGCGAAGACCATGGCCTGTATCAGACGCACCTTAGTCTCCAGAGAGATACCAATGCTCTTCAGTACTTTGGAGAGGTCCCTAACAGCAGACTTTCCCATGGCAATACTGGTGCCAAGAGTGTTGACTGTGGGGCCAAGCAAACTAAAGCTGTGAACCATCTCAATCTCTTCACCATCCATCCTGATGCTTCCAATTGGCCCAGTGGTGAGAATCTTTGTCTTCTTGACATCGAGCCTCAAGCCATATTGGAGGCTACAGTCCTTGACCCTTTGCAGCAGGTGCTTCAGGTCCTCCTCAGTTTCAGCAAGTAGGGTTGTGTCATCTGCATAATGCAGATTGTTGATAGATCTTCTACCAATCTTGATGTGACATTTCTCCTCATAGAGCCCAGCCTCCTGGACGATCTGTTCTGCATATAGGTTGAAAAGGTATGGAGATAGGATGCATCTGTGGCGTACGCCCGTCCCAATTTTGAACCATGCAGTGTTCCCGTGCTCTGTTCTGACGACTGCCTCCTGGCCCAAGTATAGGTTTCGCATTAGAACTATCAAGTGTTCTGGGATTCCCATTCTTCTCAGAGTCAGCCATAGTTTGTTATGATCTACACAGTCAAATGCCTTTGCATAGTCAATGAAACACAGATAGAGTCCAGAATAATAGCTGCATAGTAAGGTGGTCTGGGGTGGGGTGGGGCTAACACTGCATAACAATGAAAGTAATTTTTTCTCCAAGAAAAAGGTAATCGTATGGGGGAGAAGGGGCAGGGAGGAAAATGTGCAACAATGAAGGATTGGAAATCCAAATTCTTTAAAAACTTTAATTAAAATATCATTTAAAAAAAAAAAAAGGAGAAAAGGGGCGGGGGAGAAGTACTTGCTTTTCTTAAGTCAGTACTGGAATTCACACAAAGAAGAACCACTTTTATTGCCCATACCAAAAGCCATCTGCCTCAGAGATGCCTCATGTTAGCAATGACAGATTGTACAGGTTGAGATTTCTCTGGGGCAAATGACAAATTTATATATGATGTTATACAAACTGGAACAGAAAGCATAAAATGCAATCACTGGATGCCTTGATAATATCTAAATGACTTAGCTCTGACAGAAGATCTACAGAACTCTGCACTTCCAATTTGTGAGAAGATTATTTTATGAAAAGTATTATTTCTTCTTGGGAGAGTTTTAGATCAAGGGAAATACACAAGAGAGCTGTGAAATTACTTACTATGAAGCGATTGCCCTGAAATTCCCAATTATTTTACCTATACCTTTCTTAAGATGACTACTTTCTAGTTACACATTCTAGACACCCTGGGGTCCAGATCTGTAGCCCTGAAGCATATACAGACATACACTCAATGTCCAATTGTTCAATGAACTAAAAAAAAAATGAGTAAATGCCTTGAGTTGCATAGCAACTGAAATAAGGATTCTGACTAAAGGCTGCTTCAAATATGTACTGATTTAAACCTATTTCATGAACTAGCTTCTTATATATTGAACCCCAAAAGCCTTGTAAGATAGTTATGAATCTCCAATTCACATTTAAAAATATACTGGCTCACAGTAATAAAGAGCACTGTCCAAGGTGAAATGTTAAACAGCAGAATGGAGATATTATCACCACCAAGGCTCTCTAGGAACACAGCAATTAAATGTGACAAGTGTGACGAAATACCTAAAAGTTTAATGGCTACTCTCATCCCAGAATGCTACATACTACAAAAGACAACTGTCCCAAATATCATATACATTCTATCACTGTCTTAAAAGCAAGCTGGATGCAGGGGGGTAAAATTTTCATTACCTACTTCTTTCAAACTCTAGTATAAAAAGATCTGGATATGTCAGAGTAAGAAGAAAGATAAATGAGAAAGAGAATTTAAAATATCACAAAATTACATATAGAAAGTTTTACGGGGAACCTTCAAATTTACTTATACACATACAGGTACTAAAAGTTCTTGTGGCACTTCATGAACACATTAAAATATTGTTCCAGAACTGCATCAGGTTATCTTGGTGACACCATAAATACTAAAAAGAAGGCACCTTACCATCTGGTATGTTCATTTGAAAGTGAAAACTTTCAATAAAATGACAATATAAAGTAAATAAAAGGTTGAGGTTTAAAAAAAAATAGCCTTATATTTTATTTCTCTATTTTTTTATTATGCTATATCTAAAAATCACAATATAAGATTTGGGTAGAAAACTAAAAATTGTACCTTTTCCACCTTTTAAGGTCCTTTCATTACCTATACTGTTTCTACATTTTTTTTTCTTTGTAAAAGTAATTTGGTTCAACAGGCTCCTTTCCCATTTGCTGTGAGTCTGAAGGCATGAGAAGTATGTAGCATTTATATAACAGGAAATATCTAAAAGCATTCTGCTGAATTTCCTTCCCCCACACCCCCTTCCACACCCATTCCTTAAACTGCCGTCAAAAGGCCTGCTGTGTTCTTTAAAAATTAAACATTAGTTTCTAGTAGAAATCGTGAACCTATTCCTTAATTTATTTAGACACCACAGCCCCACTAAGGTTCTATTTAGCCTGGATGAAATAGCTTCTCAAGCTTAGCACCTGACCCTTAATGCTCAAATATTTTAATGCCATGTAGGTCAAATATGCTTTTCTGTTGTTATCAGAGAGGAATTTAGGAGGAAAAGAAAAAAGCTTACCAACTCGGCTTTCCATTCTCCACATACCAAGCTCTAATCAAGAGGCCCTTCCAACATTTGACATGAATTATAGCTCTGATTCTCTAAGTCACAACAGACCTTTTCACCCCTTTGTACCCTCTTTAATCCTATCTCCCTGACCTACCCCAAAATTCACTTTGCCCAATGGTAGCTTCAAATCCCAGGGGGAAGTTACTACCCAGTAAGGCTCTGAACTACAGAAAATAATACAGACACAAGCCCAAGTCAATATTCTTTACTTTCAGTCAGGATTCATCTGACATCAGCAATCATGGTGCTACGGCCTCTTCTAAATCCTGCTTGAACTTCTGGAAGTTCCCTATGTGCTGTTCTAGCTGCTTTTGGATGGTCTTCAGGAGTATTTTCCTTGCATGTCATATTAATGATATTGTTTTATAGTTTCCACATTCTGCTGGCTCACCTTTCTTGGGAAGAAGAACAAATATGGACCTCTTCAAATAGTTGGCCAGACAGTTGTCCTCCAAATTTCCTGGCACACACTGGTTAGCACATCCAGGGCTGCATCTGTTAGGCCAGGAAATCAGAAGACATAACGCACTAGGAAAGTCTGCAGTCAGGGATCTTTCCACATCACTGAGGAGTAACAATGTCAGTTTGAGGAGGAAGGTGCATCTGATTCAGGTCACGGTCTTTCCAATTACTTGCTATTCCTTGGCAAGTGACATGAGGCTTAGAAAGAATGAGGGTCAGTGAAGGAGAGGAAGATCCTCAACCAGTCGACTGACACAATGACTGCCACAATGGGCTAGAGCATGTCAGGAAGTGTGAGGATGGCACAGGATAACAGGGTTCAGATCCATTGTTCACAGGGTCACTAAGGGTCATGCTCAACTAGACAGTACCTCACAACAATAACAAAAGACCCAACAATGTGTGTCAGTGTTATATAAGAGGCAAAGTTTTAATAATTAATACTAACAATCCACTACTAGGTCACAAGTACCTCTTTCACTAAAACTCATAGTCATCAAATCAATTCTGATGCACAGATGAAATCTCTATCACTTTCCTGAGGCTGAAAATCCTAACACTATGTCACCAAAGATATTAGTACTATTAGTTTCTTAAATTTCCAAAGTACTTTTTTTTCTATAGAATACCACTAGTTTTGGGGTTTGGTTTTGTTTTATTTTAAAACCATCGTGCTTGAAACTATAAAGCAGAAGTATTCAAAATCCACCCAAAGATGCTCTGATGAAACAATACATTACAGTTGGACTTCTAACCCAAAGGCTGCACGTCTTCAGTGGTTGGAATCCATCAAGGTCCAACAAAGGTCTCTATGAATCTCAACTGACTTGATGGCAGTGAATGCATAAGAGCCACCAACAACTTATCCAGGCTTTAAAGATCTGCTATATCCTCAGAGGCCAATCAATGTCAATACCCAAAGATTTGGCTCCCTCCATCAAGGAGAATTCTTAGACTATCTAGATAAAGTTGTTTTAAATAAAATTAATTCTAATTCATATAGAATGGGCTTACTATTCTGCAATTTGCAAAGTTATACACATGCTGTTAGGTGCATCGAGTAGAGTACAACTTATAGAGGCACTATGAAGAACAGATCTGTACTTTGTCCTATCCTGTGCCATCCTCACAATCCTGACACACTCAAACCCATTGCTGCAGTCACCATGTCAACCTCCCTGGTCGAGAGTCTTCCTCTCTTTCACCACTCCTCCATCTTCACAAGCATGACGTCCCTCTTCAAGGAATAACTTCTGCTAGCAACATGCCCAAAATATGTGAGATGATATTTCTTCATCTTTGCCTCCAAGAAGTACTCTGGCTTCACCTTCTCCAAGATACATCTGCTTGTTCTTTTGGCAGTCCATGGGATCTTCAGCACTCTTCTGCAGTTCAAAGGCATCAATTCTTCTTCAGGCATTCTTAGTCACTGTCCAGCCCTTAAAAGCATAGCAAGTGACTGAAAACACCATGGCCTGAATCAGGTGCACCTTAGTCCTCAAGGTGACACCATTAACACTCAGTAATTTGGAGAGGTCTCTAACTATACTTCACCAGAGCAATACATCTCCTGATCCTGGCTACTGGTACCAAGTGTACTGACTGTGGATCCTTGTAGGATGAAGTCACTGACAGTCTCAACTTTTTCTCTGCCCATCATGAAATTATACACATAGCAAGATTTTTCTCCAACAATACAAAATGATTTAAGAGTGTCAAGATATTGTCAAGAAAAACAGAAGATATTCCTAATTTACTTCTATCCTCTCTGCTTTTGAAAATGTGTTGTTCTTATGCTGAATAGTCTGAAAATATCAATGACTGAATTATGCCTGTCCCAATATATATGTATGTAATGATATAATGTGGAAGTTATGTAATTATTCCCCATGATTTGATAACCTACATCAAATTGCTGCAAACCTAAATTACTGTAAGAAGATAAAGGGTAGAATGCAAAAGAGTATTGACTGAATGTAAAGGAAGTTTCCCTGGTGAAGTGAAATCTAAATATAAAGAAATAATCACAAGGGATGGTGTGCATTGTTTTAGATGTGGGCCTAAAAAGCTATAAAGTTCTTTTAACACTGAGAAGATCAAGACACACAGAGATTTGCTGAAGAGCACAAGGATCTTAATCCAGAACTGACAGAGAAATGTCCTGCCCATAGAGTTGGCATTTGGAATGTGGACTCCGAAACTCTAAAAGAATAAATTTCGGTTCATTAACACCACTCAGTGTAGTATCTCTTTTATAGCAGGTGGGGAAAAAGGAGTGTCAATAACACAACACAGTGGACACTGGCCTACACTCAGTCCTAACTTAACAAATGAACTTAGAAGAAGCCAAAGACTTTCAAACTGTACTTAATTAAATTTAGAGCAGGATATGAGTATCTTGCATGGACTTTCCTAATTGCTGCTCACGGAGATTATTTTGTCCAAACTGCAGGAGTGAATTTTAATTTTAGAATTCCATTTCCTCATTACCCTCTAAAAGTACTATTTTGCTAAATTGAGTCAATCCCAACTGAATAAAGTAATTGAGTAACTTGGTTAAATTCAATAACTTGGATAAATTGTCCATAAGAACATTAATTTCATTTTATCCAAAATTAATACAGCCTGGAACATTAAAGCAAACCAACTCCACAAATCTTGCCACCTAATATAACGATTCAATTCTGTGTATAATTATGTTATAAAATTGTAAGGCACCTAATAGCTAGGTCACAAATCGTATTTTATTATGACCTACCATCTCTTTCAAAATTGAAAACATCTGGATTAATTTTACTGCTTTTTAACACATCTAAATGTAAAATATAATCAAAGAAAAAAGGATATCTCCAATACAATTCCAAAATTACTTATAAGTCAAATCAAGTTAAACAATCAAAATGAAAACTAATCAAGGAAACAGACCAATTTTAACTTGAACCAAGTTACACTGAAAGCTTATTTGTAAACTGCTGTTTAGTGCTCTGGTTACTCTGCTCTGGGCCCCAAACTAGAAAATACTTTTTTTTTTTTTTTTTACTTCACAATTTATCTAAATGCTGTTGTACTGTGCCATCAAGTCTTTTAAAAACCCTATGAACAACAAATCTGAACTTTGCTCTATCTTGTGCCATACTCACCATCTCTGATTTACCTGAGCCCATTGTTAGTCACTGTGTCAATGCATGTTGTTGAGGGTCTTCCTCCCTTACACTGACCTTCCACCTTTTCGAATATGGTGTCCTTCTCAAGGACTGGCCCCTCTCAATAATATATCCAAACAATACAAGACGGAGTTTCACCATCCTTGCCTCCTAGGAGCACTCTGGTCACACATTCTCCAAGACAGATTTATTTGTTAATAGTCAGTACTTTTGTCAACACCAAAATTCAAAGGTATCAATTATTCTTCTGTCATCTTTAATCACTGTCCATCTTGCAGATGCATAGCAAGTAATCAAAAAGATCATGGCTTGGATCAGGCATACCTTAGTCTTTAAGTTGACAATGGTCTTGGCACTTTGAAGAGATCCCTGACAGCAAACTTTCCCAGTGTAACTTGTCTTTTGATTTCTTGACTATTACTACACCAATGGTGGGAGCTCTGGTGGCCAAGTGGTAAGAATCTGAGCTACAATTTCAAAGGCACACGCTTCAAATCTGCCCGCTCCACAGGAAATGGATGGGCAATCTCCTCCCATGTGATTCATGACTCTGAAAACACTCCAGAGGGTCAGCTATGGGTCAGTTCTGACTTGATTTTACACACCAAAAACAGTACCAAGAGTGTCAATTGTGGACCCGAGCAAGACAAAATAATTGACAATTTCAATCTTTTCTCCATCTATCATGATGTTGTTTACTGGTCCAGCTGTGAGAAATGTTTATTTCTTGATGTTGAGATGTAGCACATATTGAAGGTCTTTGATCTTCTGTAGCAAGTGCTTCAAGTCCTGCTCATTTTCAGTAAGAAGGTTGTGTCATCTGCGTAACGCAGGTTATGATGAATCTTTCTCCAATTCTGATGCCACATTCTTCTTCATAGAGTTCAGCTTCTCGAATGATTTGCTCAGCACACAGACTGAACAGATACTGAGAAACAGTACAATCATAAAGCACACCTTTCTTGATTTTAAACCATGCAGTGTTCCCATTCTCTGTTTGGACAACTAACTCTTTAGTCTAGGTATATGTTAACTATTTAGATTACCCAAATAAAAGTCTTTGCATAGGCAAAGACGATATATCACAAGTGACTCAAGGCCACTTCCTAAATAACATGCCTCCAGAAACCCTATGAACTCTGATACATGTCAATAGTTGTAGAGGGGCTTCAAGCCTTTTGTTCATCGGCTCACTAAGAGTCATGCTCAACTCAAAGGCAATTAGCAACAACAAATAAAAGCCTCTACATCTCCCCAGTTACATAACTTTTTAGAAGAAATCTGTATTATGACTGCTTATATCTTATTACCTCTCTATCTGTGGGCTCTACATCTTTCCTTCTACCAGAGAAACAACTGATTACATGTAAATTATATCATCCTCAGCATGCCTCTTCTAATTAGCTGGACGTTTAACAACAAAACAGTGACAGTTCCTGGAAAGGAAGAATTCTGCTTCAAGACTGTAAGTAACACCAAAATCCTGCCTAAAACATGTAAATACACACACGGACACACTAAAGACATAAACATGGGTAATTCTCAGATGTATGCAAATATTGGCCAAAACTGGGGGTTTAGGGGTATGAGGCCCATGTCATATAGTCTCATGTGACAACTGAGTCAACCAGCATTACACAGATCACACACAAAAAACCACATTATCTACCTGCATCCAAGTGAAGTTAAGTGACTGCAATCTTAAACGTTTATGAACAACAATTTAAGACACAGCTATGGGTCACAATTTATCAGAGAAAAAGCATAAGCAACCAAAACTGCACAGAAAAAATAAGTCAAACAAGAGCCACAACCTGATATATACCATTATCTACACTGAAACCAGAAGAACTAGATGATTACCCCCCACTAACTGTTCTGACTGGAGCCAAAACATGTGGTCCCTGACACAACAGTACAAAAATACAGAAAATTCAAATTTTTATTAAAAAGCCAAATAAATGGCAGAGAATAAAGGAGACCCTGGGACTCTCACCTTCTTTTTGTTGTTATTGATAGATACAACAGCAACACAATCACCTTGAAACCATCTTTAAACCTAGAACCAAGTCTATAACTTGAGATCACCTTTTAGGAAAATAGCAGAATGACAAACACAATAAAGGTCTATAAGATGGGTTTAAGTCTAAAACAATTTCTCAAAAGTAGGGAGACTAAGTACCCGAAAATGAATAAAACCAGCAAAATTACTTGGTTGAACATGGCAGTGGAAAGGTTGATTAATGTCACCGAACAACTTGTATGAAAACTGTCAAACAGAAATCTAACTTGCTGTGTAAAACTTTCATCAAAAATTCAATAAAATACTATTTAAAGAAAAATAAACCACAAGACTCTGCCTGAGTTTTCAATCTGTAGACATGACATACAGAGTTCATAACTTAAGGCTGAAAGATCAATTCTTGCCTTAGTTTCCAGCCTACCAACCTATCCAATAAATTTCTGATTACTCATATTGCAAAATTCCATAATCATGTGACCATCTTGCTACTTTCAATTGTATACCAATGCCCAATAAAATGTTAATAAAACTCTGATCAAAAGTTTTATTAAAACAAAATATTTAAGTATAAATATTAATAGAGGAAGAAATTAAGAAGCAAATTATATAACACTTGATTGTACTATGAACACTCAGACTTTACCATCCCTTGATTATAGTACTGGTCAAACTAGTCTTTGCCTCTCCAGTCACACTCTTTTTCAATCTCTCCAGCTCCACTCTACCTGATTCATCAGTCTAAAATACCCTTGTCATTCCATGTACCCAGGTTCAAATATCCTACCCTCCATATCCAATATGTCCTAAAATACAATCTTCAGGCTTTTCCTAAACTTATTCCCTGATCACCCTTTGATTCAAACTAGTCACCAAGTCCTTGTTCACTCCTAGAATGTCCCTGAAGACACTCGAAACCCAGCGTGGGGCCCATGCACTCTATGAAGACTCTCATTCCTTGGAAATTACAGAAATTATAACATAGATAGGATAGATAGATAGATAGATAGATAGATAGATAGATAGATAGATAGATAGATAGATATACATACATAGACAGACACAGACAGACAGACAGACAAAGCCAGGCAGCGCTACAAAAATCTGCTTTTGCATTTTTGCTGGAGTATCAGCTATCTGAATCCTGCTCTCCTCCTCTTAGTCTTTTCACTGCCCCTACTTTGTAGGTATCTTGACACAACTTCCTTCAATAACAAGATAGTACAGAGCAGTGCTAAGACTATAGAAATAACAGAGGATAAGTTCATGAAGAATCATAAATGCAAAAGGAATCCAAGAAAACTGATACCTAAAAGTGGGCCAAAGTGGTCTAAGAGTGGCTCAGAGCAATATTTTGCTCATCTCCTACTGGTGGCCATGGTGCTTCTCACATACTCCCACTGGCAAAATAATGCATCTACTATACTTGCTGGCTCCAAAACTATTAAGAGGTGTGCCTGCACTTGGTAAGCACAATCAACACTCTTGAAACCAGCAGTCAGGAAATCAAAAGACAAAGGAAACTGTGCTGTCAGGGCCTTCTCCAGAAAACTGAAAAGGAAAGATGCCAGTCTAGAGATTAAACTAAACCTGATCCAGGCAATGGTCTTTGCAATTACTTGCTGTTACACATCAGAGAGGTGGATAATGACTAAGGATGACAGAAGAATGGATGCCTTTAAGCTGGAGAAGAGTATTGAGCATACCATGGATTGCCAAGAGGACAAACAGGTCGGTCCTGGAGAGGGTGAAACTAAGTTGTTCTATGGAGGCAAGGATTTTGACACTCTATCTCACATACTTTGGGCATGTTGTCAGGAGGGACCAGTCCTTGGGGAAGTATATCATGTTTGGACAGATGGAGGGACAATATAAGAGAGGAATACCCTGGATGAGATGGACTAATAAAGTGACTGGGGTAATAGGGACAAGAGTCTCAGAAACAGTGAGATTGGCTCAGGGTAGGACAAGGTTCATAGCTATTATGCATAAGGTCCTTCTGAGTCAACAGATGACTCAACAGCACATACCACAACAATAACAACAACAACAACAACAAGAAGGAAGCTGGGGGGGAAAGACAGTAAGTAAATAATACTCCCAGGATAGAAGGGGGAAAAGAAAAAAAAAAATATTAAGTTGCTGTTAATCCATTCAAATTATTAGAAAATTGTTGCTGTGTGCCGCTGAGTAGGATCTAATCCAGTCAATCCTCCTGTAGGTTTTCAAGACAAACTGCAAGCAAAGAAGTTTCCCATCTTTCTCTCAGAACAGCTGGTGTATTCAAACTATTGAACTGAAAACCATACCTTTGCATCAGCATCCCAATCAATAAAACATTGACATGTTCTTGGCAACTTGCTTTCTGCAAGTAGCAGTCCAGTTTTACCATCATTATTTCTTGAATAGATTGTCACTTTCACATTTGATAGTTTTCATTTCCTTGATGACCACAGATAAGACCATTTCTTGATTCTCAATTCTGTTCCACTGGTCTACGTGTTTGTCATTGTACCAGTACCATGCTGCTTTGGTTACTACCACTGGGTAGTAGGTTTTGAAGTCAGGAAGTGCTGTGCCTCCCACTTCATTTTTGTTTTTCAGACGTGCTTTGCTTGTTCAGGGTCTCTCCTCTCCAAAAAAATGAATTTTCTATCTGTATTAGGACTGCATAGAACATGTAGACTGCTTTTGGTAGAATTGTCACTTTTAGTGACTGGGGTAATCGGGACGGGTGTGCCAGAGACAGTGCGACTGGCACAGGACAGAGAAAAGTTTAGGGCTGTTGTACATACGGTCGGTATGAGTCACAAGCGGCTAGACAGCACATAACAACATACATGAACAGGGCACATTTTTCCATTTCTTTAGGTCTTTTATTGTGTCTTGCAGAAATGCTCTGTAGTTTCCTTTGTACAGGGTTTTTGTGTTTCTAGTTATGTTCATTCCCAAGCAACTCAATTTGCAGCTGGCTATTGTAAGTGACATGCTTTCTTAGTTTCCTTCTCTGAGTTCTCTTTGTTACTATAGAGGAATCCCACTGATTTTTTGGATACTGATCTTATATCCTGCAACTCTACTAAACTGGCCTACTAGCTCTAACAGGCTTTTTTGTTGAGTCCTTGGGGTTTTCTGTGAACATTAATCATCTGTATACAGAGACAGTTTAACCATCTCTTTGCTGCTCTGTATGCCTTTTATTTCCTTCTCTTGTCATACTGCCCTAGCAAGCACTTCCAGTATAACACTGAATAGAAGTGGTGACAGTGGCCATCCTTGTCTGGTCCCTGTTCACAAGACACTTTTATTTTTAGTCTTTCTCCATTGAGAATGATATTGGCTCTTGGTTTTGTGTATATACTTTTCACTATGTTGAGGAAATTCCAATTTCGCTGAGTGTCTTTTATAGGGTTTTCTTGACTAATTTTTATACAAGAGTAGATCTTTTTCTTTCAGAACTGTTAGGTGGGCTTAAGCCATGATTTTTATCAACCAAAGATTTAACTACTGATCCACCAGAATAAGTCAGTCTTTCAAGGTATGTCATTACTTAGTATTATTTAAGTTACACTCAACATAATCTTTTTCATGTTTTCTCTTCTCTCACTGTCTTTTATTGTTATTGAGTCAGTTCCTATTAATAGCTAACCCTCTATTTTTTAGAAGACTATAAATTGTATAGGAGGAGGCTACTGTTCATTTTTCCACTCAGTATGTTTGTCTTTCCTTTGCTTCCCTTAAAAACTAATAAAGTTTGGTGGATCCATTCTTGATCGCTCATCTATACTAAATCCTTCTTGGATCCTTTTTTCCCTGCTTCATGAAGCCACTGTGACTTGTAGAAGAGGAAACTTGTGGGAATTCCAAGATAATTTGACAAATTCTTTGATACAAGGCATTTTAGACTTGAGAATAGAGGTTGTTAAAAAAAAACCCGATAATTACTTTATGAGCCAGGAGTGACAATAATACACACAAGGATGGATCATTTTCTGAAGTTATCAGTCACATACTTACATGGCTTATCTTAAAAATGGAGAAAGCCATTTTTAATCACAAACAGATGTGAAGTGGTGGGGTACAAACGCACAGAGACTCAGATAATCTAGTTTAGCAAGAAAATCAGTGATGCTTGTCAGTGCTTTTTATTGGTGGTAGTGGTGGCGTTAAGGGACACTGAGTCATAGACTCACAGCGACCCTATGTATGAAAGACCTAAACACTTGTATAACTTTGATCGTATCTCCAAGTTCATAGAGTTTCCGGAGGAAAGCTATTTAAGAAGTGGATGCCACTCCTGTTTCCGAGCTTGTTTTATCCGGGAGCTCCACCAAACACTGTCCACCATAGATAACCATTATCACATCTAGTTTTATAAGAAAATCAGTGATGCTTCTGAATGCTTTTATGAACGGCAAAATATAAGCAGGGTGATGAACTTAAAATCATTTGAGTTAAAAATCTTCACTTTAGATCTATTAAATGATAGTGAACATGTGTCTTAATTTCATTCAATTTCACTATTTATTGGCAAAAATATAAATATGGTATAACAACATTCCTAGATTAATCATTAAAGGCTTTTTTATATTGTTGCTAATAGCATTTTCAGTAATAATTTAGATGGGGCGGGGGGGGGAGGGGGGAGGAGAGCGGGAAGCTGTTTTGCCAAAACAGATTTTCCCATAGGTGAGGCAATCGTATGCTGATCTCACACACCGCACTCAGCTTTTGTAATCAGGGAGGTAAATCAGAGTTTAAGGGTAGTTTTCCTAAGATCAGCTAACTACAGGACTACAGTTTCACAGACTTCTAAAATTTCTTAGGTCTATTTTTAAAAAAACCAACAAAAACAACTACTCAAAACACCAGGATTACTCTGTATAACACTCTACGCATTTCTTTTGTAAAGTCTACTCCCATTCATATTAAAAAATATGAAGGAATGAAATACACTAACATTTGCAAATAGAAAAAGGAAAATAAAACATGTTCCACCTTGTTCTTCTATTTGCCTTTACATGCTTTTATGTTCATCTCTATGATGTTTCAGAACACAAAACTTAAAAGAAGTCAACTATTTGGACAATCTTTCATCCTAACATCACTCAATAAAATTTCTTACAAAGATATCCAAACTGAAATCCTATATTGGGCTTGATCTTGAAGTTTTAACATTTTAATACAAACAAGCATAATTTGGAGATAACGTAGGTTCTGTTCCAGACCACTGACATAAAGCCAGTATTACAATGAAATGACTCACATGAATGTTTTTCTTCCCCAGCATATATAAGTTATGCTTACTCTATACAACCTTTCAAATATGTAACTGTATTGTTAAAAAGGGAGCTCTGGTGGCCTAGTGGTAAGAATCTGCACTGCAATCCCGAAGGCACATGGTTCAAGTCCACCAGCTGCTCCATGTGAGAAGGATGGGCAATCTCTTCTGGTGTGATTAACTGCCTCTGAAAATCCACTAGAGGGTCAGCTATGGGCTAGTTCTGACTCTACAGTACAAAACAACAACAACATTATTAAAAAGACTGAAATAGTGAGATAATCATCGAAATTTCACAGAGAGACACAAAGCAAGCACATGCTGTTAGAAATACTATACCAACAATCTGGCTAGTTGGTGATTTGCACAAATCTTTGATTTGTTCTACAAAAATTGCAACGTGCAACAAAATAAGGCATGCCTGTATTATGTAATCATCTTCTCACATTCTTATATAAAAAATAAAGGAGTTTTACCAATTTTAACTTTTTTAAATTGGTGTAACAGCTACCTACTAGATTCCATTCAATATCAAAATCAGCATTAACACCAGAGTAATCTTAGTACTTCTTGCTTATTTCAAGATAGAGGTATAGGATGGCTAGGTCAAGTGATCTGTAAAGAAAATAAAGAGTTACAATGTTGATTTGGCATAAATGCAGTAATAAAAACTATCATAACATTGTCCAGTTGTAAAGTGTTGAGCAAATTACCTAACTTATGTGATCCTTCAAATCCTTAAAAAAAAAAAAGCCCACACAAACACAAACAAAAAACAAACACACACCACCTTACTATGATACTTTTGGTTTGTGAGGATTAAATGACCTTACTGGGTCTCTCAGAAGCTTTGGTGGCATACTACATTCTGTGTTGTATTGTTAGTCAAAAGGTTAATGATTCAAATCCATTAGCCACTCAGATGAAGAAAGATAAAGCTGTCTCTTCCAATAAAGACTTACAGTCAAGGAAAGTCCGTGGAAGGTTGACATGGGTCAGAAACAAAAAGAGTTAATAAAGTTTGGGTGGGTGGTTTGATAGATTTGTGAGGAGTTGTAACTGACTCAAAGGCAGTGAGTTTAACTCTGATTTTATGAATATATAAGGAGCACCTGGGTGATGCAAAAGGCTAAAGGCACCTTAGAGGCCAAGTGATCTTCCAAAAGGACACACTAACAAACCTTATAGAGCACAGTTTTACTTTAATAAACATAGCCATCCCATAAAGTCTCCTCAAGAGCAATTGTTTTGTTTTTTTAAATATGTACATAAGTAAGAGAGCTCTGGTGGCCTAGGGGCAAGAAGCTGCACTGCAATCCCAGGGGTATGTGGTTCAAAGCCACCAGATGCTCTGCAGGAGGAGGAAGGGCCATCTCCTCCTGTACCAGTCAGATCTGATTTGATAGTACACACAGAGAATAATAAAATAAATAAAAAAATTTTAAAAAAAAATGTACATAAGCACCTAGATCAGAATTGTTGTAGTTGTTATGTGCCGTCAAGTCACTTGCGACTAATAGCGACCCTATGTACAACAACCTTAAACCCTGCTCTATCCTATGCCAATCTCACTGCCTCTGACATACTCATCCCGATTACCCCAGTCACTGAATCACTCCACCTCATAGAGGGTCTTCCCCTCTTCTGCCATCCCTCCACCCTCTCAAGCATGATGTCCCTCTCCAAGAACCTCTCCCTCCTTACAACATGTCCAAAGTATGTCAGACGAAGCCTCAGAATCCTTGCCTCCAAGGAGCAGCCTGGTTTAACCCTCTCCAGGTAAATCTGTTTGTTTTCTTAGCAGTCCATGGTACATTCAATACTCTTCTCAGCACCACAGCTCAAAGTCATCAATTCTCCTTCTATCCTTCTTAGTCATTGTGCAACTCTCTGATGCTTAACAAGTGATTGAAAAGACCACAGACTGTATCAGATGCACCTTGGTCTCCAAAGTGACATCATTGCTCTTCAGTACCCTGGAGACATCCCTAACAGCAGACTTTTCCATCGCAATACTTTTTTTATTTCCTGGCTACTGGTGCCAAGAGTGTTGACCGTGGAGCCAAGCAGACTAAAGTTGTCAACAATTTCAATCTCTTCACCCTCTATGCAGATGCTGCCAATTGGTCCAGTGGTGAGAATCTTTGTCTTCTTGACATTGACCCTCAATCCATACTGAAGGCTGCAGTCCTTGACCCTCTGCAGCAAGCATTTCAGCATTTCAGGTCCTCCTCAGTTTCAGCAGATTGTTAATAGATCTTCCACCAATCCTGACACCACACTTCTCCCCAGGAGTTCAAATATTCCTCTTTTCTCTCTTCAAAAATGTTGTGATTGGAGATATCTTATGACTGGGTCTCTTGTGATACTCTGTATATCCAGAATGCCAGCACCAGCTGTCTTCCAGTCAATTCTGAATCATGGCAATCCCATTATGTATTAGAGTAAAACTGTGCTTCACATGGTTTTTAATGACTTTTAAAAAAAAGAAGTATACTGCCAGGCCTCTTTGTTGAGGCACCTCTCAGTGGACTTGATATGCCAATCTTTCCATTATCAGCCAAGAGTGCTACCTTTAGTATCCCCTAGGGATTTCATAAATGTTGAAGAGTGAATCTTAAACTGCAGTTCTAAGCCTGTTGTTATGTGCCATTGAGTCCCTTGAAACATGTAGTGACCCTATGTACAACAGCTCTGAACCCTGCTCTATCCTAAGCCAACCTTACTGTCTCTGACAAACCCATTCTTATTACCCCAGTCACTGAGTCAATCCATCTCATCCAGGATCTTCCTCCCTTGTGCTGTCCCTCCACCCTCCCAAGCATGATCTGCCTTTCCAAGGATTTGTCCCTCCTTGTAGCACTGCTTTCACCTAAGACTTTAAGAGAAATATAAATTCACAGTATGAGCTAAAGCTTGACCTATAATTTCAAGATCTCTGGGGATGAGTTGAGGAAATTTTATATTAATAGGTTTTCCTATTAATAAGTTCTTCTATATTACTGTTTTTAAGAGCATTAAAATTTGAGATCTTTAATGCAGAAAAATAATGTATGAGTAGGCAGCATCCCTCATAATTAGTAATCTCATTTGTTTATCTTGGTTTACCCTTTTATCTTTTCCTACTCTAGGTACTTCAAATCCCCAGTCAGGTAAACTAACCTAACATCTCACTTCCAGATCACAACTAGGTGCTACTTCTGGCACTGTCTTCTCTCACGTCTAATTGTTGTTATGTGTTGTTGAGTTGCAACTCTATGTACACTGGCTCTGAACCCTGGTCTATCCTTAGCCAACCTTACTGTCTCTGAAACACCTATCTCCACTACCCCAGATACTGAGTCAATCCATTTCATAGAAGATCTTCCTTTCCTGCGCTATCCCTCCACCCTCCCAAGCATGACGTCCCTCTCCAAGGACTGATCCCTCTTTACAACATGCCTAACAGACACTAGGTAATTCTTCCCCCCACAGCACCACCCTCCTCTACAAACAGAAAGGTCCAGTATCACCAAAAACTTTATATTGCCATCATCTGAATCCTAAATGGTCCCTTCCCCATACTGCTCCCAGAAAAGTAATTTCCAGCATCATCCTGCAAAACCATGGCCCTGAATCATGGAAGAATTCTCAAGTGCTCTGATTGCCTCCATCTTGCTTTAAGGTTTATAAGAAGGCAAACCACAGAGAACATTAACGTGACAAGTCGCTCAAAGCAGGCTTGCTAAAGCTAATGGTTCTGCTGGCCATAACTGAGTTCACAACTGCAGCACCGTCCTAAATCGTTACAGCTGGTCTAAATCCTTAAATGGGAAGCTCTGGTGGAGTTCTGCTGCCAACATAAAAGCACAGGGTTTTAATCTACCAGGTACTCATCAGGAGAATGATGGAAAATCTCTTCCTGTGCATTAGTCTCTGGAAGTCGGCTAGAGTGTCAGGTAAGAGTCAGGTCTGATTCAACAGCACGTAACAACAAATTCCTAACAGTCTGACCATCATGGTTCTCGATCAGCTCATCAGATGTATCTCTCTCCTGACAACTCTGTTTTGTGTTAAGATAAAGAAGAACAGTTCTACATAATCTGAACAAGAACTAGATGGGCTCCTTCTCAAGGTAAGCAAGCAAGAAGTTACTAGCCAGACCAAAAAGACATGTCATCGTCTAGGCTGTGATTGATTTCAGGCCCCAGCACTCCATATTCTCACTTCCTTTTATCATATGATATACTGTCTTCTCTCAAACTTCACTTCTACCAATACCTAAAGTTGGCTACTGCGGGAAAAACTATTGCTCTAAGTGTTTTGGCTGAAAGAAAACTGGCTGTTTAACTAGAACATACTCACCACCAGAGTTCCATACACGACTTAAACAGAGTAAGGTTCGAGATGATCATTCAGGCAAAGTACTGTTCCAGCTGTTTGTAAAAGAGGAGTTATTTCAACCTCTGCCATGGTGCACTATTGGTTAGAAAAAAATACCCAAAAACTGGCACCAAGATGTCCCTGTTGTTGTTGTTGTTAGTTCCTGTCCAGTCTGACTCATGATGGTCCCAACATGCAAATTATAACTAATAAGAGCTCACTAAGGTTTGTAAGCTTGTGATTTCTGAAAAGACTATCAAATCTTTCTTCTAAGGACTATCTGAGCAGGTTCAAACTACTAAACTCGAAGCTAGAAGTTGGACACTTCATCATCTGCACCCTCAGGGACTCTTGACATTAAGGAAATAACCAACTAAGAAACTTATCCTATATGTGTCACAACAAATTCTTAACAAGACACATTAATCAAAGCAAACTTCAAAACCGGGCAAAATGTATGCTTTTCTGTCAAGTGAAGTCAGAGTAATGCACTCAAACAAGGATCAGGGATGGGAATATGTTACAAAAGAATGTCTAATGATATTTAAAAACAATCAGTCCTCTTACTTGGAAGCAGGAATAGCATCCACTTCCTAAACAACATTCCTCTGGAAACTCTTTGAACTTTGATAAAATGTCGAAAGTTAGAGAAAGGCTTCATGCCTTTTGTTCATAGGGTCGCTATGAGTCATGTTCGATCCAGAGTCAATCAACAGCAACATCAGTCCTCTTACAAGCAAGAATTATTTGTGTGTCATTCAGAATTTGTCAAGAGTTTGAACTAATATGGCTTAGTCCAATCATGGCCAAAGAAGCATCTGGAAGAGACCAGAATTTTTAAAGTTATGGTGAACTGGGAAGAAAGTAAGAACAGGAAATATGACAGGTTAAACTTTTGCTAGAAACACTTCTCTCTTTTATAAAAAGGGGGGGAGGGGGAAGAAGGGCAGCATACACGATGCAGAGTAACCAGAAATGCTTACCTCCGCTCTATTTACTATGCAATGGAATTGAATATGCAGATCACAACAAATTAGGGTTAACAGTGAAAAGGATGGGAATTTCAGAACACTTTATTGTGCTAAAGGAGAATCTAAATATATAGCACCAAGGGTCAGTCATTCAAACAGAACAAGGCTATACTAATGGTATGGTTTAAAAGCCAGAAGAAATATATGTGTCATGGGTGATGAGCAAGTAACCTAAGAAACTGGTCTATATTGAGAACATAGACACAGGACTATAGAAAGACTCATTAACAATCTGAGATAAACAAATAATACAAGCTTGCTTCCTCAAAGTGAACAGGACTTGAAGAACTTCCTGATGAAGCTCAGAAGCCAGCCTTCAGTGTGCATTATACTTCAACATAAAGAAAAAATCCTCACAGCAAGCCAATTAAGTAACATCATGATAAAGAGAGAAAAGCTGGAATACGTAAAAGATTTCATTTCACCTAGATCCACAATCAACATCCCTGAATGCAGCTGTCAAGAATTCAAATGATTATTGAGCAAGTCTGCAGCAAAAAGACCTTTTTAAAGTGACTAAAGGAACAATGTCAATATGAGGACCAAAACTGTACCAGACCAAAACCATGGAGCATTTTCAGTGAAAGCTGAATAATACAGAGAAGAAAAAATGCCAACAAAGAACTTTGCCTTTGCATTATGGTGATACTGAAAAATACAGAATATACCATTAACAGCCAAAATAAAATCTATCCTGAAAGAAATACAGTCAGAACACTCCTTAAAAGAAAAATGGTGAGAATTCACCTCACATACTCTGGACTTGAGGTCTGGAGGGACCACTCCATACAGAATTCTGGTAAAGTAGAAGGTCAGCTAAAAAAGATGATTCCCAGTGAATTAAGAGTGGCACAACAGGCTCAAACAAGGTAATTTTTGTGAAGATGCAGCATGACTGGGGAATGTTTTGTTCTGCTATGCACATAAGATTACGATGAATCAGAACTGACTCAACATCAGACATTTCAGTATTCATTTCTTACAGTCCATTAGCAAAATCATTTAACTATATCAAAACTTTGACATGTGGCATAACATCTTCTAAATATATTTGTAGTACAATGACTATATTGTTCAGATATAGATCTAAACTAACAAGCACTTATAAGTGAACAAAAGGTAGATTAATATTCTATCCTGAATTGAGCTCAACCTTATAGTTCATCTCCATTCATATGGAAGCCAAGGCCAACAGTCTCATAATTAGGCATGCCATTTGGACCAGCCCAACAGCAAGAACGACACTTAAAATCCTTATTATGTGATATTCTCATGTAGTATCTCTCGCCACTTCTCAAGAAGAACTATAAAACATACTCGAGCCTCAAGTTTCAATATTTAGGGATGCTAGTGGCTAAATCTTGAATAGCCCAAGAAGCATCAAAAGAAGATGGAGGGAATACACAAAGCACTGTACCAAAAAATATGGCCAATAATGAAATATTTCAGGAAGTGCCATATGATCAAAAGCCAATACTAATGAAGGAAGAAGTTCAAGCTTCAATGAAGGCATTAGCAAAAAAAGTCCCTAGGAATTGATGGGCCACAACTGACTGACATGTTTTAACTAAAAGATGCAGCTCTGGTCGTAGTCACCAGTCTATTTCAGGAAATTTGGAGGACAGCTACCTGGCTGGCTGGCTGACTGGAAGAGATTCATTTTGTTCCCATCCTGAAGAAAGGTGATCTAACAAAACATGGAAATTACTGAACTAAATTTTTAATATTACATACAGGCAAAATACTCCTGAAAAACATACAAAACCAGCTAGAACGGTACATATAGAACTGTCAGAAGTTCAAGCTGGATTTAGAAGAGACTGTGGCACCAGGAATATCACTTCTAATGTTAAGAAGGATGCTCGATGACACCAAAGCATGCCAGAAGAATGTCTGTCTGTGTTTTATTGAGTATGCAAAGGCATTTGATTGTGCAGATCATAACAGATCATAGCAAACATTGAGAAGAACAGAAATCCCATAACACTTGATTGTGCTCATGCAAAACTTATACCTAGAGGCTGCTGTGAGAACAGAACAAAGGAATACTTACTACTAACTTAAAAATAAAAAAGGTGTTCATCCTTTTTCCATACCTATTCAATCTGTATGCTGAGCAAATTATTCAAGAAGTTGGACTCTACGAAGAATGTGACATCAGAATCAGAGGAAGACTCATCAAGAACTTCCATTATACAGAGGACACAACCTGGCTTGCTGAAAGTGAGGATTTGAAGCACTTGCTGCAAAAGGTCACAACTACAGCCTTCAACATGGATTTTATCTCAACATCAAGAAAATTAAAATTCTCACCCCTGGCTGATAGGCAACATCGTGATAGATGGAGAAAAGATGGAAACTGTCAACAACTTCATCTTACTTGGATCCACAATCAACACACTTAAGGGTAAGATAAAAAAGATGTACTGTACTGGGAAAGTCTATAAATAGGGACCTCTCCAAATTACTGAAGAGCAATGATGTCCGTTACAGGGCTAAGCTCCACCTTTTCAATCACTTGCTACGCATGAAAGAGCTGAACAATGACTAAGGATGACAGAAGAATTAATACCTTAGAGTTGTGCTGGAGAAGAGTACTGAATATCCCATGGATGCCAAAAGAACGAACAGATATATCTTGAAGAAAGTGCACCAATAATGTTCCTTGGAGGGAAAGGTGATAAAATTTTGTCTGACATACATTGGGTATATTTCTGAGAGAGGTTATTTCTTGAAGAAGGTGCTTGACAAGGTGGAGGGTTGGGAAAAGAGAGAAAGACCCTCAAGCAGATGGACTGACACTGTGACTACAGCAACGGTCTATAGTGTGTCAGAAAGTGTGAGGATGGCACAGGAAAGGACAGGGTTCAGATCTGTTGTTCACAGGGTCACTACAATGCAACTTGACAGCACCTAACAACAAAACATTACTACACTCTAGAGTTAATGTTATAGTTACTGAAAATAGTAAATTCTTACATTAAACTGGGAAAACTCACTGCCATCGAGTAAAGTCCAATTCAAAGAGTAAGGGAGGAAAGTGATTTCTTAGATTTAGGAGATAAAGCATTGTACATCAGCAATATTCTTTTTTTTTTTTTTGCAATATTCTCATATAAACTTATTCTATTGACTCAATCCTGTGTAGTTAATTTTAGTTCCATGCAGTTCTAGATCAGCAGCATCTTGAAAACTTAACCAGTTTCTACATGTAAATTCTAAAAATCTTGATTCAATCTGATGGCAGTTTTTTCCTAAGTCTGTAACAAGCCGTGGTGGAGGCAGTGATTTAAGCATTGGAATATAAACCAAAAGGTTGGGGCTGAAACCAACCCGTCACTCCACAAGACAAAGATACTTCCATAAAGATCAATAGTTTTGGAAATACTATGGAACAGTTATGTCTAATAAGCTCCTCTAAGTAGGTTGGGTTGGACTTCATAAGTCTGGTATAGTATACTTTGTTGAAATATTTTGGTCAAGTATTTCCAGTTAATGTACAAAGTAAAACTTATAAGCAGACAACTTAAAACCCATCATATTTAACTGGTAATTTTATAAAGTAGAAGACTAGCCTTGTACATTATTTACAAAAGAAATGCAAAGTGAAATGATTTTCTTTAAAATCACAGAACTTTCGTAGAATGTATCTATAAAGATTAACATTTTCAAAGAGATTCAAATATACCACATTTCTAAAATATCGTATGTTGTTTTTGTTGCACACTGTCAAGTCAGAATCGACCCATAACTTACCCACCAGTGGGCTTTTTGAGGCAGTAAACTGCGTAAGACTGCCCTTTAGTCTCCGATGGACCTGGTGGGGATTTTGAACAACCTGTGTTTGAGTTGGCAGTGCAACTTCTTATCACTAGGCCCCAGAGTTCCCTATATATACTCTATAGTGAGGATACATCAAGAATAGACCAAGATTAGAAAGTCTCTGAAAACATGAATAGTAATGAAAACTTTATGGGTAAAACTAAGTGAATTCTCCAGTTAAAATAATTTGCTTTAATGTACTAGATTCAAAGGAAACAAAGATATAACCAGGAAAAAACTGAAATAAAATTATGACATAATACTCTGTACTTGTTCTTCTTGTATCAGGAAAATACCACTTGCACATAAATTTAACTTTTTAAAAAGTGGGTAGTTAAAAAAAAAGTGGGAAGTTCTCCTGATTTTGTTGTTATTATTGCTGTGTGTCATGGAGTTGGAAAATGACTCAGACCTGACCCTCCAGGAGATTTTAAAAGGCTGTAAACCAAATCGAATGCGGCATCAGGATTGAAGAAAGACCTATGTTATGCAGATGACACAAACTTGCTTGCTGAAACTGAGGAGAACCTGAAGTGCTTGCTGCAGAAGGTCAAGGAATGTAGTCTTCAATATAGACTGAAGCTCAACACCAAGAAGATAAAGATTCTCACCACTGGGCCAACTGGCAGCACCATGATAGATGAAGAAGAGTTTGAGTTTGCTCGGCTCCACAATCAACACTCTTGGCACCAGCAGTCAGGAAGTAAAGACTAATGGCTTTGGTAAAATCTGCTGCCAGGGACCTCCCCAGAATAATGAAAGGCAATGATGTCAGTCTAGTATCTAAGGTGTGCCTGATCGAGTCCATGGTCTTCCCAATTACTTGCTATGCATTAGAAAGGACTCTAGTTACACTTTCTCCAAGACATATCTGTTTGTTCTTTTGGCCGTCCAGGAGATATTCAGCACTCTTCTCCCACACCATAGTTCAAAGACATCAAATTTTCTTCTGTTAACCGTTGTCACTGTACAACTCTGAGATACATAGCAAGTGACTGCAAAGATCATGGACTGAATGAGGCACACCTCATGTCCTCAAAGTGACATCACTGCTCTTCAATAATTTGGAAAAGTCCCTGACTACAGAATTTGCAGTACAGTATGTCTCCTGATCTCCCTGCTAGTACTAAGTGTGTGGATTGGGGACTAAAGGAAGATTAAGTCATTGACAGTTTCAGTCTCTTCTCCATTTATCATGATAACCTATGAGCCAGTGGTGAAAATTTTTATTTTTTTTTTTACATTGAGATGAAATCCATATTGGAGGCTTTAGGTTTTTTATCTCCTGCAGCAAGTGCTTCAAGTCCTCACTTTCAGCAACCCTCTCTGGAACTGTGTGGATTCCAAAGGCTCATTATTAGGAAATACTCGTGTAATCTCAAATTATTTACATGCTTAGGCTGATGTAAATATTTTAAAAGAAAAATAATTCTAGTATCACATGCAAGCAAAATATTGCTGAGGATCATTCAAAAACAGATAAAACAGTACATAGACAGAAAACTGCCAGATGTTCAAGCTGGATTTAGAAGAGGCACCAAGGATATTATTGCTAATGTCAGGTAGATCCTGGCGGAAAACAAAGAATACCAGAAGAATGTCTATTTGTGTTTTGTTGACTATGCAAAAACATTTGACTGCACAAATCATAAGAAACTATAATGGGAATTCGAGAACACTTACTTGTGCTCATGTGAAACCTATACCTAGACCAAGAGGCTGTTGTGCATGATTTAAAATTAGGAAAGGTGTGCATCAGGGTTGTATCCTTTCCTTAAGGATACAATTTACTTAATCTGTATGGTGAGCAGATTATTCCAGAAACTAGACTCTATGAAGAAGAATGTGGCATCAATATTGGAGGAAGACTCATTACAAACTTTCGTTATGCAAATGTCACAACCTTTTTGTTGTAAGTGGGGACTTGAAGTACTTACTGTAAAAAGTCAAGGACTACAGCCTTCAACACGGATTGCATTTCAACATCGAGAACACACAAATCTTCGCACTGGACCAATAGGAAGTGTCATGCTTGCTGAAAGTGAAGACCTGAAGCTATGTCTCACATACTTTGGGCAGGTTATAAGGAGGGACCAGTCCTTGAAGAATGGTATCATGCTTGGAAATGTGAAAGGTCAGGATAAGAATGACTCTTAATAAAATGGACTGACATAATGTGTGTAACAATGGGCTCAACTGTGTCGGAGTTGGTGAGGACGGCAAAGGGTAGGATAAGGTTCATAGCCATTCTTCATAGGATTACTGAGAGTCATAGTCAACCCAATGGCACGCAACAATAACAACAAACAATACTAACTCTAACCAATATTTAGAAGTAAAAGAAAAGTACAATATTCCAGATGTTAGTAAAGTAGTATTTTTTTTCCTCTCAAAGACTGTATGTACATGTCTAGACTGTTTACTAGGGGTATAGAAACAGTAAAAATATTCTAAATTAATGCAAATCATTAACCTCCTCAGCTCTATGAGCCACAAAGCAGATTATAATATTTGGCAAACCACTTCTTTTTTAAGCTCATCACTGGGAAGGTCCTCTGCCTTGCAAGGGGACAGGAACATTTCTCCTATTAGCAAGAATGACCAAGTGGGAGATTAGGACTACACACACACACACACACACACACACACACAAAGTATTTATTAAAAGAAAAGCTTCACAAAGGAAGAAACAGAGTGGCAGGAAGAACAACTCACCCAGAAGTAAAAAAACTTTCGTTATAAAGGATTCTAGGTGGGTAAGGTTTCATGTTTATTCATAAAGGGAAGTGGGGAACTCCAAGAAATATGTTTGCATGTTGTTGTTGTTATGTGCCATCAAGTCGCTTGTGACTCATAGCGACCCTATGTCCAAGAGCCCTAAACACCACTGTAGCCTGTGCCAACCTCGCCTTCTCTGACACACCCATTCCCACCACACCAACAGCTGAATCAATCCATCTCATCGAGGGTCTTCCTCTTCTGGGCCGTCTCTCCACTCCCTCAAAGATGATGTCCCTCGCCAAGGTCCAGTTCCTCCTTGCAACATGCCCAAAGTATGTCAGACGAAGCTTCAGAATCCTTGATTCCAAGGAGCAGCCTGGCTTCACCCTCTCCAGGACAAACCTGTTTGTTCTTCTAGCAGTCCACAGTATATTCTGCACTCTTCTCCAGCACCATAGCTCAAAGGCATCAGTTCTCTTTCTATCATCCCTATTCACTGTCCAACTCTCCAATGCATAGCATGCAATTGCAAAGACTATAACCTGGATCGGGGCACCATAGTCTCCAGCCTAACGTCGCTGGTCTTCAGGACTCTTGAGAGGTCCCTCACAGCTGACTTTCCCAATGCAATTCATCTCTTGATTTCCTGGCTGTTGTTACCAAGAGTGTTGACTGTGGAGCCAAGTACACTAAAACTATTAACTATCTCAATCTCTTCACCATCCATCCTGATGCTGCCAATTGGCCTAGTGGTGAGCTGTGGTTAGAATTAAATGTGTATACATCTAGTCCTTCAAGACAGAATCTGCTGCAGAGGTCTCTTAGTTAAGAGACATGACGTATTATGAGATGGGACACATGGACTAGAGAAGTGCTCTTTAGTTCAAATCCATTCTCTAGCAATCAGTTTTCTCTCAAAGTAGGTCAACTCTAACCAAGAGCAGTGTTTCTGCTCATGCTGCAGAAAACTGGTTGACATTTCTTAGGGTCACACAGGACGCTCAAAGACACAACTTAAATAAGACCATTCATCAGAATGTATGCTTTCAGCATTTGCTAGCATGTTGACTGTTGTTGATTGTCGTCAGGTCAAGCACAACTCATAGCAGCCCTATGAACAGAATGCCTGAAGCTTTTCTGTAACTCAACATTTATCAAAGTTCATAGAGTTTCCAGAGGTATATTGTTTAGAAAGTGGATGCTGTTCCTACTTCCAAATAAAGAACATAGTGTTGTTGTTGTTAAGTGCCGTCAAGTTGTAGGTAACTCATGGTGACCTTATGAATGAAAGACCTAGATAGACACTTGCTTGACTTTCATCCTTTCTCCAGGTCCATAGGGTTTCTGGAGGGAAGCTATTACGGAAGTGGATGCCACTCCTGTTTCCAAGCTTGTTTTAATTGGGGAGCTCCACCAAACACTGTCCACCATGGACCATTAACGCATTTGACACATCAGTGTCACAGGGTTCAGCTTCACAGCGACCACAACTTAACGCTGTACGGCAAGTGGACACACCAGGGCTATATGACCTAAAAGAATGTTTGACCAAAAACAATTAAAAACAGGCCTGAGGGCCACAGAGTAAAAGTCACCCACCTTTAAACAGAGATATCGGAGTCTATCACTCAGCTCTTCCATTTACTACCAAGACTAACACTTTCTCTGCAAAATTGAGACATTATTCCAAGGAGGTGACTTTTTTTTTCAGTTGATATTTCTTAAAACTTATTTCTAAAACTCCTTAGAAAATAGTTACTAAATTAATAACAAAACATTTATTTATTCTTATTATTACTTCTTATTATTTAAAAAAGCAGAACTTTTGGAGCTTTGCTACCCTTTGAAACATTTTTAATTTGTATCTGGTGCAAAACAATGTGCTTCAAATCCAAGGGCAAAAGCATGACTGAGATACAGTCCCAGCCTCAAAGGGGAAGACAAGAATCGGTTCTATAACTTGTCAAAGACATAACATCAGGTTGCCAGGAAATGAAGGCTTAATACAACAGCTGAGAGGAAAAACAAGGGGGGGTGAGCACATGCACACTTAAGTAGTTAGAAGGAAGGTGTAGTAAGATGTGAAAGATCTTGAATACAGGAATCTGTATATGCACAAGGAGAGTCTAACACCGCTGGACGCCTGAAAGTCCTCCCCGGGTCTCCAAGGAACAGCGACACATGTACAACATGTGTTCCCTGCTCATTCACAAGGATGATGAGGTCCAGGTGGTTCGAGGACACTGAAAAGGTCAGCAAACTGGCAAGAAAGTCCAGGTATACAGAAAGAAGTATGTCATCCACATGGAAAAAGTGCAGTGTGAGAGCTCATGGTACAACTGCCCACGTGGGCACTCAACCAAGCAGGGTGGTTATAACCACACTGAAACTGGATAAAGACCAGAGACAAATTCTTGAACATAAAGCCAAATTCCAGCAAGTTGGAAAAGATAAAGGCAAGTATCAAGGAATACTTAGTGAGAAAACCAGGATTGAATGTAACATTTTGAGCCACCACAGTTTAATTACATTTCTAACCAAGCATGGGTTCCTGTGAACTTCTCAAATTTTCCCTCTCATTATTTAGAAGTGGTTCTGTAAATGCACCTTTGCAATTTTGATTAAAAATTTTAAAACAAAAATGAAAAATAACTTTTGTAAAAAATTTAAAAGAAACAAAAGAACAAAAAACCACCACAAACCAACAGAGCTCTGAAAAAGGGCTAGTGCAGCAGAAGTAAAGAAAGAACTCAGTAAATGTTTAGACTAAAAAAGGGAATGGATTAGGTTTTAAAAAGAGCTACCTATTCACTTCAGAAAAACAAACCAAAACTCAAACCTTTATTAAAAAGAGAGCGGATAAAAGTCTTATTTAGGCATCACGACAGGCCACTGTTTACTTGCTTGCTTTGTTTTTGAACAGGGATCCAGTACTGGAGGAAGAATTCATGTGTGGGGTCCATGAAGAAGACAGAGGCCCTTCGTAAAATGAACAGGCAGTAAACCTGCAGTGGTGGGCTCAAAGAAGGTGTTGTTCATAAGGATAATGCAAAGCTAGGCAACATTTCATTCTCCTGTACAGAAGATGCTGTGAGTCAGGATGAACTGGATGGCAGCTATCTTTCGGTCCATGGAGAAAAAGATAAAACACACTGTATTTTGGAACATATGGGGTGAAATTCAGAAGATAAGAAAAAGCTAGGGACAAATGACAAGTGGCATTCCATCAGATGCGCACAGAAACCATCTAATAAGACAGTGTGTATCATTCAGTCAGAACCAATCTACAGTGTAGATTTCAACAAATTTCCAGGGGGAGTTTACTGCGTGGATGGAGACTGGCCATCTTACTCCTATAAAGAACCTTTGAATCTGCAGTGCAATTCCTTACCACTAAGCCATCAGTGCTCCCTTAATAAGAGACAAGCACAACTATATTAAATGTTTGTTTGTTTGTTGTTGTTGTTGTTGTT
>NW_006399768.1:21255242-21280640 GCF_000299155.1 Elephantulus edwardii | reverse complement strand
CACTCTTCCTGGATGATGCCTTTGACATCCTCCCACAACTCATCTGGTCTTCGCTCATTAGTGTTCAAGGCCTCAAACCTGTTCCTGAGATGATTCTGAAATTCAGAATTCTGTGTCGGGAGCTGCAGAGTGGAGATGGAGGGGCACGTCGCCGGGCAAACTGGGAGGCTGGAAGCCGTGCGGGCAGAATCGGGAAGCCAGACAATAGAGAAGCCACTCGCGGCAAAAGCTTCTGACACAAATTAAATGTATACATAATATAAATATATAAGCACAAATATAGTAAGGTCTTGTTAGGAGCCAAGTAGACCATGACCTACAGACACCCAATGATCAGTAGATTAGTTCTTTGCCCTGTGCCATCCTCATCATCTTTGAAATATTTGAACCCATTTGTTATGGTCATTGTGTCAACCCATTTTTGTTTAGGGTCTTCTTCTCTGTTGCTAACCCACTATTTTACAAAGCATGAATGCCTTCTTCCAAAGATTGGCTCCTTCTTACAACATGTCCAAAGTACGTAAGACAAAATTTCACAATCTTTGCCTTTAAGAGAGTATCCTGTTTGCATATACTCAAGAATATTTGTTCCTTTAACAGTCCACGAGAATATTCATACCCCTCAGACTTGGGATACAACAGAGCAGCATTTCTCAACAGGTTTCTGGAGAATCAGGAAATGACTGAGTGACTCTTCTCAATTTCCTCCCCCAAACCCCCAAAACACTATCATTAAGGATGTATGCAATTATCTTTTTATCTGACAGCTGCCATTCACAATAGTTAAAAGATCTACTATTCAACTATTCTGCATATTAACAATAAACACCTAATAGTAACAAACACCAAAAGTGAGACGAGAGTAATGTTGGCAGTGCTCAACTCAGCTAAAGAATGATTGTCATTGCTTTGACAGATGTTGTTGTAATGTGTGCAACACATAGCAACCCTACGTGTAACAACAGTCCTAAACCCTGCTCTATCCTGCCAATCTTATTGTTTCTGACATACCTACCCCCTCAATACTCCATGCGCTGTCCCTCCAGCCTCCCAAGCACGACGTACCTCTCCAAGGACTGGTCCCGCCTTGCAACATGTCCAAATATATCAGAGGAAGCTTCAGAATCCTTGCCTCCAAGGAGCAGCCTCACCCTAGAGAGGTCTCAACCTCTCTAGGACGAACCTGTTTGTTCTCCTAGCAGTCCATTGTCTATTCAGTACTCTTCTCCAGCATCATGGCTCAAAGGCATCAATTCTCCTTCTATGATCTCTTGTCACTGTCCAGCTTTCTGACGCATAGCAAGTAATTACAAAGACTATAGCCTGAATCAGGCTCATCTTGGTCTCCAGACTAACACTGCTGTTCTTCAGTACTTTGGAGAGGTCTCTGACAGCCGACTTTCCCAATGCAGTTCATCTTTTAATTTCCTGGCTGATGGTACTAAGAGTGTTGATTGTAGAGCCGAGCAAACTAAAGCCATTAACAATCTCGATTTCTTCACCGTCTATCATGATGCTGCCAATCAGCCTAGTGGTAGGAATTTTTATTTTCTTGATGTTGAGCTTCAATCCATATTAAAGGCTGCAATCCTTGACCTTTTGCAGCAAGCACTTCAAGTCTTCCTCATTTCAGCAAGCAGGTATGTAATAATTTAACTTGGCAGTTAAGTAATAACGTATTATTTTCCTTTTGTTGTTTTGATGTGGTCATCCTCCATATGTGCATAATGGCCTGTGTTTTAGAACCTAACTGCTAATGAGTGAATTTTGGGTTTAGCTGCAAAACTGAAGCATACCGCCTAATTCCCATCTCCATTTTAAATGGATTAGTCTATTTCTTTTAACTGAATTTTTATGGTAATATTGAATTCTACCAGCAGGAGAAGCATCCTTTACCTAACGAGTAGAATTTTCTTAACAGATGTACTGAGCAAAAATAAACTGTTTAAAACATAGGAAAACATACCACTCAATACTACAAATGCTAGTTGTAGCTCAGTCATCTACTAATCAAATGAACCTTGGAAGATTTATTTCCCCAGTAATAAAATTCATAAAATTGTATCTAGGCTCTTACCATATAAATTTGTTATAAAAATTAAGTGATACCAAGACAGTGAAGGCAGTTTGGAAATTACACAAACTTGCTTGGCTTTTGTTCCTAAAGAGTATGTTACAGAAGAAAAGGCATATTCTAGACATAAGGGAAGCTTACTATCAGTGTTCCTCAACCTTTGAGTTACAAAACAGGAGGATTCTACAGACAAAATTTTGAAGAGCACAGGTATCATAAAAAGAAGATAAAAGGAATACACAGAGCCACATTATCAAGAATAACTGGTTGACTGTTGTTGTGTACTGTTTAGTCTGAACCAACCCATAGCTGACCCTCTGGTAGGTTTTCAGAGGCAGTTAATCGCACTGGAGGAGAATGCCCATCCTTCTCCTGCAGAGCAGCTGGTGACCTCAAACTGTGTTCAACTCGATGACACCTAACAAAAACAACCAGCACCAAAACAACAAACAACTCTGTCTTGGAACAAATCTGCCATGGAAGATGTGCAGGCAGAGTGTGCATCAGAAGCAAGAATAGTGACACTTTATACTTCAGGCACTGGAGGAGTTTATCATGCTTGCAAAGTATACAGTAAGTAAAAGAGAAGATCCTCAATGAGATGGACTGGCACAGTGATTGCAACAAAAGCCTTCAGAGTACAGCCAAGATTGTGACTATGGCACAGCACTGAGCAGGATTTCATTCAGTTGTATATAGAGAATCTATCAGTTGGCGTCCACTTGACGGCACCTAGTAATACCAAGCAAATTCTGTTTAAATCAAGGTAAATGAAAAGCTTGTATTATTATGTAAGGATAAATACAATGTGTTTTTAAGGATAAATACAATGTGTTTTTATAATGAGCAATGTTTCACTATATAGCAAACATCATTAAACAAATCTGCCCTATCACAAAGATAGCCTAAAAAGAAATGCAACTAGAACATCTCACTAGTAAGGTATATCACAAATGAGTAATGACATCTGGAACCATACATTTTTCTCTATATAAAAATTTAATTTAGTCCTGGCAGCCATAGTCTTAATTACTGTGTTCAAATATTAATTTTAACCTTCAGAAGAATTATTTTGTAATATTTCAAGATTTTAAGATTAACATTAGCCCGTTTTCCTCACTCTGGTAACAAAATCTAGGAAAATACTCTGTAAATTTGTATTTTTAACTTTAATTGAAATTATAAAGTAAGATATTAAGAACAGATTTTATGGAGAACAATTAAATGTCTTCAAATAAAGATTGTCATAATTTACCAACATTCAGCTTAAATCATCTATACAACTTTTTCAAAAAGTATCTTGATGTTTATACACCTACACATATGTATAGGTACACACACAGAGGAAAAAAAAATCCATTAATAAATCAAAGCAGCTGAAAAACTAAAGCAATGAAAATTCACCTAAAGGTAGGAAACTTAATTATTCAGAATTAATTTTGAGGATTTGAAAGCAGGATATCAATTGTCTTTATTTTTAAAAGATTTCTGAAAAATGGCTACTTGAAGAAGATACTTGACAAAAGTTTACAATAATTTCCTTCTTTTCTTTTCAGTAGGCAGTATATTAATTTTATATTCATTAATAGTTTGACCTTTCTATTAAGGTATGGTTCACGCAAGGAACATTAAATCTTAAATCATCACTAGCTCAAAACATTACTATTTTTCACTATAGTGAAAATGTTACTATATTTTACTTACTGTTCTAGAAATGAAATGTACTATTGTTCTTTCCCTTAAAATGTTTATGAATCATTAATACTGCAAGAATGATCATCAAAGAATAAATCATTATTCTTACGACTTTGTTACTTTTGCTATGTGCTGTCAAGTCGCCTGCGACTCCTAGAGACCCTATGTACTACAGCCCTAAATCCTGCCCTAGCCTGTGCCAATTTCACTGTCTCCGACACACCTACCCCCATTACCACAGTCACTGAATCAATCCATCTCATCAAGGGTCTTCTTCTCTTGTGCTTTTCCTCCACCCTCCCAAACTCCCAAATATCTAGAGGTCTTTAAACTGTATCTAAACAGGAACACATTAGCAGGCAAATTTCATCTCTAAAGCAGCACTAGTCAATTACTAACTATGAAGCTATTAGTAAATTCTCAATTCCGTTAAGAAGGATTTAGGGCTGCTGAGCAATGAAAGGAAGCACATGAATGAAGAGTGTGGCAGCCCAAACATGCTGGCCTGATGAGGATGTTTTTGGCAAAATGTCAATTGAGTTTGGCTTTCTTTTAACTCAGGGGGTCATATCTGAGTCACTCACATGGCAAATAGTTTACCCTGGTAAATATTCAGAGACTGTCAACTTAATTTTAATCGTAAGTCAATAAAATTTAATTGAAAAAAATTAGCTTGCAAAAGTGTCGTATTACAAATTCTAAACCTGAGTAAAGGTATTTTGTGGAGAGGGCCTGCTGGTACCCCTTCTATCAAGGGATCTCTACTGTCAGGATGAACTTCACTCCTCTTTCTTGACAGCAGATTGGGAGGGGGTGGTTCATGCTTTACTTATTATTGCTCACTCTGGGAAGAAAATGACATTGTCTGGGTTTTCACTTTATATAAAATTCATGGAAGGAAGCTGGATTTTCTCTGTCTTACACTTGAGAGAAACCCTCACAACCACTGTGCTGGGTCAAATGCATAGTAGCTCTCCATCAGGTATCCGAGATTATAAATCTTTACATGAGGAGACTGCCCATCTGTCACCTATAGAATGGCTGGTAGATTCAAATCACGAGCCTTTAGGTTAACAACCCCACATATTACAAGCTACTCCATCTGGGTACTGAATAAGAAAACCATCCTGATACCCTCAGGTGACATCAGGCTGCCACTGAAGGAAAGCCAGAGCATACACCACATGTGGCTCCATTCCAGAACTGCTCAAACTGGTGCAGACTTGGAGTGTGCATAGGGGCAAGCATATCCAAATCCACAAAACAGACCTGGCACAATTCCTCAAACCATGCTTAAAACATTACTTGACTATTAAAACAGGCACAGAAACTTGGCATAAGCCTTTGGAAGAATACAAGAGAGTACAGAGAAACATTCCCTGTATGGAAAGATTCGTGTTTGCACATGCACACACACAGTGGAGTTTCAATTCTGCATTAAGATTACCTTGGTGGAAAACTTCAGTGCATAAACTGAGGACTGACTCAAAGAATATCCAAACTGGCTTGACTTTAAAGGGGACAGAAGTGACAAGTTGATACTCGCAACAGATTCCAACAAAAAGACGTATTTGGAGAGAAAAGGTTTTGCATAATGAGGTCAAATCTGGACCAGATTAGTAAAATCCATATTCAGCAATTGATCATTCTCAAGTAGTATGCTCCCTAGGACCTGTGGCTGTGGCTCTCACACTTCTTACCAAGATTTTTTTAAAGGACTTTTATATTTTCTACTCTGTATCATATCCAGAGTATTCTTGCCTCACTCTATGTATTTATTAAACTGATATTGTTCTATATATTTCTTTGTTACTGGTTAAACCTATGTTGCCCCACTATAGTACACATATTACATGAGGGCAGGACCTTGTTCTGCTTTTCTCTTTACTAACTATCAGACCCTACAATAATTACTGGTTTATGTTAAAAAAAAAAGCTTAAAAAAATCACTACCCCCATCATTGTAGAGTTAGAATTGATTCACAGCAGACTCTCTATGAGTTTTCAGAGGCCACAAACAGCAGAGGAGACATCCCATCTTTCTCCAGCAGAGCTGCTTGTGGATTCAAATCACCAGAGACAACACCTTAGGGTCACCAGAGATTCTAGGCATATGTTGTTATTATGTGTTATTTAGTTGCCTTTGACTCGGAGACTGTATGCTCTGAACTCTGCCCTATCCTGAGGCAGCCTCACTATCTCTGACACATCTAGTCCCATTACCCCAGTTACTGTGTCAATCCATCTCATCCAGGGTCTTCCTCTCCTGTGCTGTCCATCAACCCTTCCAAGCATGATTTCCTTCTCAAGGCCTGGTCCCTGCTGGCGATGTGCCCAAAGGAATATCAAAATCCTTGTCTCTAAAGAGTAGCTTGATTTCATCCCCTCCAAGATAGACCTATTTGTTCTCTTGGCTGTCCATGGTATGTTTAATGTTCTTTTCCAGCATCACAGCTCAAAGGCATCAATTCTTCTGTCATCCTTAGTCACTGTCCAGCTCTCTGATGCATACCAAGTAACTGGCCTCAATTAGAAACTTTAGCCTCTAGACTAACATCGATGCTCTTCAGCACTCTAGAGAGGTTCCTGCAGATTTCCCATATGCAATTTGTCTTTTATTGGACTGCAAGTTCCAAGAGTATTGACTGTGGAGCTAAGCAAACTGAAACTGTCGGTAACCCCAATCTCTTCTCCATCTATCATGATGCTGCTCACTGGTTCAGCAGCGAGAATCTTTGTCTTCTTGATGCTGTGCTTCAACCCATATTGAAGACTACAGTCCTTGATCTTCTGCAGCAAATGTTCTTTCTCAGCAAGCAAGGATGTACCATCTGTATAATACAAGCAAGCTGATGATGAGTCTCCCTCCAATCTTGATGCCACATTCTTCCTCATAAAGTCTAGCTACCCAAGTGATCTGTTTTGCATTTAGATTGAAAAGGTATGGAAACAGGATGCATCCTTGATGCACTCCTTTCCTGATTTTGACCCATTCAGTATTTCCTTGCTCTGTTCTGACTACTGCTTCCTGGTCCAAGTATAGGTTTCATATGAGCACAATCAGGTGTTCTGGGATTCCCATTCTTCTCAAGGTTAGCCACAATTTGTTGTGATACACAGTCAAATGTCTTTACATATTCAATGAAACATAGATACACATTCTTTTGCTACTCTTTGCTTTCAGCCAAGGTGCATCTAACATTGGCAATAATGTCTCTAGTGCATGGCCTCTTCTAAATCCAGCTTGTATTCCTGGGTTTCTTATATTTCAGCTTATATTTCTTGTATCTCTGTCCATCTGTTCCATTCATTGTTGAGTAATCTTCAGCAGGATTTTGCTTGCATGTGGTATTAGTGAAGTGTTCAATAATTTCCACACTGTGTTGGGTCATCTTTTTTTGGAATGGGAGCAAATATGGATCCCTTCCAGTCAGCTGGCCAAGTGGTTGTCCTTCAGATTTCTTGGCATAATTTGGTGAGCGCATTCAGGTCAGCATCTGTTAAAATATATCAATTCCATCAATTCCTAGGGCCTTTTTTTTTTTCAATTCTTTCAGAGCAGTTTGAACTTCCTCTCTCATCACCACTGTCTCCTGATCATATGTTGTTTCATGAAATTCTGTGTCAGCTTGTTCTTTTTGGTACAGTGACTCTGTACTCCTTCCATCTTCTTTTAATGCTTCCTGGATCATTAAATATTCTGCCCATAGTATCCTAACTTATTGCAACTTGAGACTTCTAGAGAACCTATTTAAATTTAAAGCAAAAATAAAGCTAAACCAGCTATGTTGAGTTGTTTCCAACATATGGTGGCCCCACGTATGTCAAAGGAAAATTGCACAAAATCGTTTTCACAAGTAGATCACCAATCCTTTATTCCAAGGTACGCTGGGTGAGTTCTACAATCAATCTTTCAGTTAGTCACCTAGTTAAGTCTTTGAAACACCTCTCAGCCCACTGCCATTAACTTGGTATTTTTTTCCTTTTTCTTTCTTTTTTTTTTTAAGTCATAGGTCAGAGTAGAACCACCCCAAAGTTTCTAAGTTTGTAAGTTGGACAGCGAATAAGAATGACTGAGTAATCAATGTTTTTGAACTGTGGTGTCAGAGAAGAATACTGTACATTCCAAGGACTGCAAAAAAGAACAAACAAGTCTGTCCTGGAGGAAGAAAGTGCAGCTAGAGTGCTGCTTAGAAGCAAGGTCATCTCACATACTTAAGGAATGTTATTAGGAAGAGCTGGTCCTTGGAAACACACTTTGCTCGGAAAAATAAGTGGAGGATCAGAAAAGATAGGAAGACCCTCAAAAAAAATAGAATGACAAGTGACTGTCATAATGGGCTTGAACATGGCAGAGATTGTGAGGATAGTGACAGGATAGAACAAGATTCATAAATGTTAAATTGTAGTCAACTCAACAGCATACAAAAATCTTTTTGGAAGAAACCTGTCAAATTCTTCTTCCAAATGGCAGCTGGTTGAAGTGCTAATCTCTGAGTAATAAATGAGTGCCTTAACCACTGCACCAATAGGGCTCCTTTTACTTCACCAAAGAACCTCTTATTTAGGCTTATAGGGTGCTATATTGCTTGAGGTGTAGAGGGATGGTAATTGGGTAGTCTTTAATAACCTTGAATTTCTTTGGAAAGCCATTCCTCTTCCTCTGTGAAAGAGGACCCATCTGTTTCCCAGCAATCCTGTGTTTCCTTCAAAGAGTAGCAATTAATGGTGAGGATTCTCCTATTTCAGTACCAGGAGTGAACAGCTCAGGAAGGTTCGTTACTATCTCTTTCTAAGCTTCAGTAAATCTAAAAATAAGGGTATCAACAATTCATCCCATGGGGTTACATATCATGTAATCTAGACCACCAACTACTCATATGCAAGTTCAGGCTGAAGTGGAGGAAAATTAAATCAAGTCCACGGGAACCAAAATTTAACCTTAAATCTATTCCACTCTAATTTAAAAACCATCTCGGGAACAGGTTTGAGGCCCTGAGCACCAATGAGCACAGACTAAATGAGCTCTGGGAGGATATCAAGAAAATTGTCCATGAAGAATGCAGAAGATCATTACAAAGGCTGAAGAAGAAGGAAAGACCAAGATGGATGTCAGATGAGACTCTGAGTATTGCATTAGAGTGCCGAGAAGCCAAAGCTAAAGAAAGAAACCAAGAAATCAAAATGCTGAACAGATGATTTCAAAAGGCAGCTCGGGACGACAAAGCAAGATACTATAATGAAATGTGCAGAGAGCTGGACTCAGAAAATCAAAAGGGCTGAACTCACTCAGCGTTTCTTAAGCTGAAGGAGTTGAAAAACAAATTCAAGCCACGAGTGGCAATACTTAAGGATATTTTGGGTAGCATGTTAAATGATCCAGGAAGTATCAAGAGAAGATGGAAAGAGTGCACAGAGTCACTGTATCAGAAGGAATTAGCTAACACAAAAGAATTTCATGAAATAACATATGCGTAAGAGCCTGTGGTGATGAAGGAGGAAATTCAAGTTGCTCTGAAGGAATTGGCAAAAAAACAAGGCTCCAGGAGTTGACGTCATACCAACTGACTTATTTCAACAGTCGCTGCCCTGGATATACTCACTAAGTTGTGCCAAGAAATCTGGAGGACAGCCAGCTGGCCAACTGACTGGAAAAGATCGATATTTGTTCCCACTCCAAAGAAAGGTGACCCAATAGAGTGTAGAAATTATCAAACAATATCATTGATATCACATGCAAGCAAGATTCTGCTGAAAATATACCAAAAACATTTGGAACAATATGTCAACAGAGAACTGCCAGATGTGCAAGCTGGATTTAAAAGAGGCCGTGGTACTAGGGATATTATAGCTAATGTTAGGTAGATCTTGGCAGAAAGCAGAGAATATCAGAAGACTGTCTATCTGTGTTTCATTGACTATGCAAAGGCTTTTGACTGCGTGGATCACAACAAGTTATGGCTGACTCTGAGAAGACTGGGAATCCCAGAATATTTGATTGTGCTAATGAGAAACCTATACTTGGACCAAGAGGCAGTCATCAGAACAGAGCAAGGAGACACTACATGGTTCAAAATCAAGAAGGGGGTCTGTCACGGATGTAGTCTGTCTCCATACCTTTTCAATCTGTATGCAGAACAGATCATGTGAGACGCTGGGCTGTACAATGAGGAATGTGGCATCAGGATTGGTGGAAGAGTCATCAACAACCTGCATTATGCAGATGACACAACCCTACTTGCTGAAACTGAGCAGGACCTCAAGTGCTTGCTGCAGAAGGTCAAGGACTGCAGCCTTCAATATGGATTTAAGCTCAACATCAAGAAAACATAGATTCTCACCACTGGGCCAACTGGCAGCATCAGGATGGATGGTGAAGAGATTGAAATAGTTAACAGTGGCTCCACAGTCACCACTCTTGGTAACAGCAGCCAGGAAATCAGGAGACGAATTGTATTGGGAAAGTCAGCTGTGAGGGACCTCTCAAGAGTACTGAAGAGCAACGACATCAGGCTGGAGATTAAGGTGCGCCTGATCCAGGTTATAGTCTTTGCAATTATGTGCTATGAATCGGAGAGGTAGATAGTGAATAGGGATGATAGAAAGAGAACTGATGCCTTTGAGCTGTGGTGTTGAAGAAGAGTGTTGAATATACCATGGACTGCTAGGAGAACAGACAGGTTAGTCCTGGAGAAAGTGAAGCTGAAATGCTCCTTGGCATCAAGGATTCTGCAGCTTCATCTGACATACTTTGGCCATGTTGTAAAGAGAGACTGGACCTTGGTGAAGGACATCATGTTTGGGGGATTGGAGGGACGGCGCAGGAGAGGAACACCCTTGATGCGATGGATTGATTCTGCTATTGGGGTGGTGAGAATGGGTGTTTTGGAGAGGGCGAGGTTGGCGCAGGATAAAGCAGCGACATGTTAAATCCTTAGAACTATGTGTGGCACAGAGAAAATACTTTGTAGTAGTATTCTGATGATTATCACAACTACCCAATTTTACTCCCCAAATAACATTACGCATTAGGTATGACTATTATCTTCATGTCGTGAAACTAAGGCTCAAACTTGTCACACAGTTACTAAGCACAGAAGCCAAGATTTTATATCTGAGTCTAGGGTTTATGCTCTTAATCCAGAGTATGGTCTAACAATAGAAGTCTGGCAAACATTGATGCTTTTATCACTCATTATTATGAAGGCCATATAAAAGATGATAAAGAAAGAAGCATGAAGAAGCATTTATGTGGCAAAGAATATTGAATATACCATGGTCTGCTAAAAGAACGAACAAGTATCTCCATGAGAAGCAGCACAGCCTGGATGCTCCTTAAAAATGAGAATGGTGACACTTTATCTCACACACTGAGTATGCTGGCAAGAGGGGCAAGTTCCTAGAAAAAGACACCATCCTTGTCAAAATGGAGAGTTTATGAAGGAATGAAAGACCCTCATAAAAGATGGACTGAAAGAGGCTTAAACACATCAGCGATGTGAGGATGGCACACGACTGGGCATGATTGCAAGCTGTTGTGCACAGAGTCAGCCAGTACCACGCATCAACAACATTGGTAAATGAAATAAAACTGGATACAACTCAAGAAAGAAATTTACTTTTCCTTTTTAATGCTACTCTTATACGGTTTCATCAATATTCCTATTCTAACAATAAAGCACTAATGTCATTTGCATTATTTAAAAGAATGTACCTTACTATAACATTGAAAATAACTGTTACCCCAAAATATTCTTGAAAGTATTGAAAAATTGCACTAGTTTGTACTTAGGACTCCCAGTTTGTCACCACATTCTGATAGCAACACAACTAAGGTAAATCTGTTCTTGTCTTTCTTCTTTTTTCCTCCTCCCTTTTTCTTTTTCGGGAAGTGGGACTGGAGTTGGTCTTTTAACGGCACTTGGCCCTTTTCTTCCTAAAGCTATAATCTCAATGCTAGTGTATAATAGGATTTCTGCTATAACTGCTTTAAAAGCAGTTTCTAGCGATCCAGGCTCTCCATTTCTAAATCTTAATTTAGTATGCCCTGAGCAAGACAGAGGACTCTCCTCTTTTAAAGAAGCAATTCAGGTGATTTTATGCAGGTTGTACCAAGATCTTATTCTGCAACATAGTCACTGCTTTAGAGTAAAAATTGTCTTGTCTGCCCTCCTCACTATAGTCTACTACATAGTCCCTAATCCCTGTCACACAGTACACATTTATTCACTCATCAACAAATATTTACTGTCTACTATTTCTCAGGAGTACAGCAGTAAACAAAGTTCTCGCTCAGAGAACGAACACTATCATAGAAAAGCGTCACACAAACGTATATTCTCACATGTGTGCATGTTGTTGTGGATAGTATAGTCAGAAGTGATTCACGGCTAACCCTTCAGTGGGTTTTCAGAGGCAGTAAATCACAGAGGAGGGGATTGCCCATCCTCCTCCCATGGAGCAGCTGGTGGCCTCAAAGTGCCTGCCTTTGGGACTGCAGTGCAGCTTCTTGCCCCTAGGCCACCAGAGCTCACTGTGTGCATATAAGGCATAATTAAACTGTATTCAATTGGGTGGACACTGTTATTCCTTTACCACAGGCAGCTTGGAGATCTCAATGGTTTGAAACAACAAAAATTTCTCAGAACTGAGACACAAATGGATATCTGTAAATCTCTGTTCAAAGACCATTATTCACAACAGTAAGAAAATGGAAGCAGTCCAAATGTCCCTCAACAAAAGAACGGACTGACAAAGTGTAGTACATTCACAGAAAGGACTACTATGCAGCACTAAGGAGTAACAATTTTGTAAAACACTCTCTAACTTGGGAGAGACTAGAGAGCATGTTGTTGTTGTTATGTGCCATCAAGCCACTTGCGACTCACAGCAACCCTATGTACAACAGCCCTAAACTGTGCTCTATCCTGTGCCTATCTCACTGTCTCCGACGACACACCCACCCCATCACCCCACTCGGTCACATAAGAACAAATATTGTGTGAGTACACTACTGTGAAAATATGAGGATAACTGAGGAAGATATGTACAAATGTTCAGAAGGGAAATGTGAGAAGAGAAGCAAAAAAAAAAAGGAAAGAAGGGAGGAAATCACTGGGATAGCAGAGGTTACTGGGTGGGGTTATGGGAAAGGTTCAATGGGGACTTGAAAAGGTCGGGTGATAACAGGCATAGAGCAACAGTAATTACGTGAAATACAATGTATATTAGTGATTGTACATAAAATGTATATATAACACATGATGTATAAGAAAGATTATATACAAATTAATAAAAAAATCCTATTTTGTAACATCACTGGCACTAGTAAGCAGAGAGGTCTGTCCTCATCACTCAGGGAGCTTGGCCATTCCCAACATAAGTAATCATTGTGCTGGTGAGAAAGGGGGCTCTGGAGGGTCTCACAACTAAATGTTCCAGCTGGAGAGAACACAGATCACTTTTCTTCCTATTACACAGGTGACAACTCATCTCTTCATTCCACTCTACCATACAAGAAATGGGGCACAGGCAGAATACACAATCCTTCAAGTCTTCCTTGTATCCATAAGATAAATAACTTAGAAGCCTTTGAGGAATGCCATTAAGTATTGCTATATCAAGTCTTATGTAGGCAATGAAAGAGAATAGACCTTGCTGGAAGAAGAGGTACACAGGGAAATCAGGAAGGGCTTCACTGATAAGTAGGATCCTAAAGGAAGGTAGACTTTAGAAGTTGAAATTGATTAATGGGCAATGGGTTCGTTTTGGGTAAAGGCAGAAGAAGGTAAGCCATGAAGAGATATCAAAAATGAGTATTCTTCACAAAGAGCAATTTAAGGCCCTAGGATGGAAGTGAGAGCTCTCTGGCTTAGTGGTAAGGAGTTGCACAACCAATCTAAAAGCAAGTGGCTTTTAGCAGCTGCTCGCATGGGAGGAAAATGGATAGTCTCCTCTCATGAGATTTATAGCTTCGGAAACCCAGAAGGGGGTCAAGTGTAAGTTGATTCTGACTCTACAGCAATGGCTTCGACTTCTGATTTTCTAAATATGGACATAATGATTTACACCCTGTGGTGGTGGTGGTGGTGGTGGTGGTGGTGTACTGTCTAGTTAGAACCTCTAGTGGATTTCCAAAGCTGTAAATCACATGAAAGGAAACTGTCCATCTGTGTCCCAAGAAGTGTTTGGTGGGCTCAAACCAGAGTCTCTGGCATTCAGCTTTAGTGTGAACAACACAACTCCCTTGGGATTACACCATCAGCACTCACTAATGTTTTGAGAAGCAGAAAGGGAGAGAAAAAAGCAAAAACAACAAAATGGCCAGTGTGGCTGGAGGGGAATAAACAAGGAAAAGATCTACAGGAGATTCCATAGAAAAGGAGCCTGGGACCAGATAAGGGGGGGCCTTCTGAGCCTCTGGAAAGATTTAGTGAGAGAATAGTGAAAATGGTTCTAAGATTTTTTTGCCCCACCCAACTGAGAAAAATAGTTTAACAAACTAAGTCGGCAGAGAAGACTCACCAATGAGATCTCAAAGTCTGAGGCCAAGATGTATCTGGCTGCTCCTAAACCTCTGGTCACTAAGCCGCAGAAACCAAAACAGTACCTTTATTTATTGGCACAGATCCCAACCCTAATTTGGCATCATTCTCAGAACTCATTACAACTACTCAAAAATTTGACCAAAACTCAAAAAAGTTTGACCAAAACCCTCAGGACAATTACACATGCTATCACTATCTACACAGAACTCAAGTGACCTAGTGAATAATGAGTTGCACTGGCAACTCAAACGCAAGTAATTCAATGCCATCAGCTACTCCAAGGGGAAAAGATGGGGAATCTCCTCCGTGCTAATCAGTCTCTGATCAGCTGTGAGTAGTTCCAACCTGACAGTACATAATAACATCACTATCTACAACCTCATTTTATAGCCTATGTTCTGTAGTTCTGTAAATACATCAACAAATTACATATAGTGCCATTAGAAACTAAACATGTAAAGAGACTATTTTCAACAACATTAAGGTCAAGGTCCCAGATTAACTCTTCTTCTGAAAACACTAGAACTGAAAGAAGTATTTTCAGCTACAGTGAAGGCACTGGCAAAATATAAAGTTCCTGGAATTGATGGAACTGAGCATATTCATTTTTGCCTCATCTATGAGCAAGAAATGAAATTAAAAAAATACACGTCCAAGCCAGGAACTGAAACAAGGCAGAAACTAGAAAGATAAGTGATTATAGTGTGTGTGTCGGGGGTGGGGTGGTGTGGAATGGATCGTGGTTGTTAAATGCTGTCAAGTTGTATACTACTACAGTGACCCTGTGAACGAAAGACCTGAACATTTGTAATTTGTATAATTTTCATCGTTTCTCCAAATTCATAGAGTTTCCTGAGGCAAGCTATTTCTTAAGTCTTAAGTGGATGCCATTTCTGCTTCCAAGCTTGTTTTAATCGGGTAGCTGCACCAGTGTACTCCATGGGTAACCATTATTGCATTTGACACATCAGTGTCACAGTGTTTAGCATCATAGCAAGTAATAATTACCTCTGTACAGCAAATGGACAGACCAGTGCTATACCATTCTGTTTTCTCTGGCTATATTTTTTAAAGATTTGTCCATTATCAGCTGTATGCTTCAGTTTATCTTTAATGTATCTTGCTGATGCATCTAGGTATGTGGTACTTTTTATTCATCCTGTTTGAGATGTACTGGGTATCTTGAACCTCCTGTACATGGCTGCCTCTCATGAGTTTTGAAAGATTTTATATATAAATAAAATATTTCAAGAGTCACTAAACAGCACACTGTCTAGTGAGAAGAAAATGGCTCTTAAGGGCACAGAGCCTTGGGCCAGAGAGAGTAAGAATAACAGAGCCCCTCATTTGCCCAGAGCAAAGAGAGCAGAAAAGGGCCCATGACCCAGCCCCATAGTGCCTGTAGAGCCTAACCAGCAGCAAGAGGTTCATTTATTCATTATTGACTCACCAAACTCACCACTGTGGTACTGAGAATGAGATTTGTTAGCGAAGGCAAAGAAAATTTCACAATACAAGACCAGGTTTTTATCCAGCAGTTCCAAGGTACAACTCTTTAATTAGTCTGAGCTCCAGTTCCAGTTCAGCAAGCAGCTTTTCCTTCCATCATCAAAGGCAAGAATAGCAAAACCTTTAACTGTGACCAGCACAAATGCAAGATGCTTCAGGTCACACCTTGCACAGTTTCTCCACAGCAATGCCACGTCTCACCACCACAACCACCATCATCACCGGGGTCTGCACCAATATCCCTCAAGTCTTGCTGGCCTCAAGTCTTGCTGCTCAGCGTGGAAAGCATTCTCTCTTATCCTAGTCCCATAGCTGCTGATGATTTGCAAAGCCATGCTGATTTATAAAACCATGTGTTTGCAGTTAAGTTAGCTGAAGACAAAAAGAGGCTAACTATAACGGCTTTTAAAAAACCACAATTTTTAAGATACCATACATACATCTGGAGAAAGTAACCCTAGATGGTAGGTCAGATTTGCTAGAAGGTATGAAGGGGGGGGAGGGGGAAGGAAGGCATACAAAGGTGAATCTAAATAAAAACTGATTGTATAAAACCTATTTTGTGATTCTTATCTTTCATGATAGGCAGATAAATAGTTAAGGACAAAAACCATTATGTAAATTCAGAAGAGAAAGCTTGAATTAAAAGTATTCTAAGAAGAAAGATTTGTTCAAAAGGAAAGAAATGATATAAATTAGAATCAGATTGATGGTTGTTGTTATTGTGTGCCACTGAGTTGGAACCAACTCACAGCTGACCTTTCAGCAAGTTACTGAAAGATACTGCCCATCTTTCTCCCAAAGAGCAGTTGGTGGGTTCAAACATCATGCCATTAGGTTGGCAGCGCAGCTCTTTGTCACTGAGCCACCAGAGCTCCCCTAAAAGTTATCAGATAATGCAAGAAGTTCAGTTCAGTAGGAATACGTAACAATTCTTCTAAACTTGTTAGGCGTCATCAGGCTGACTCACAGCAATTCTACCTGCAACAGACTGAAACTCCGAAAAGAGAGAAAAAAAAAGTGCATACTTTCTCCATTTACTAATAAAATAAGTCTATTGGTCCAGCTTGAAGAATTGTTGTCTTCAACAACAGTCCTTCAAATGTAAACTGAAACGTAAACCATACTCAAGATTACAGTCTTTGAGATTCATCAGTAAGTATTTTCGGTCTTCTTTGTTTTGTACAATCAAGTTGCAGTTATGCACAGCAAGCGGTTGATGGGTCTTCCTCTAGTCCTGATAACACATTCCTCCTCATAGTTTAGCTTCTCATATTATTTGCTCAATTGGTGTTCCATCAATTTCTGGAGCTTTATTTTTGGTGAATGCCTTCACTGCAGTCTGAACTACTTCTTTCAGTCCTAGTCATTCTTGATCACATGCTACCACTTGAAATCACTGAGTATCACTATATTCTTTTTTTGGTACAGTGACTGTGTATTCCTTCTTTTTTCTTAAGATGCTTCTGACTTAGTATCCATACATTTTTGTTGGAAGAGTGACTGTATTCTTTCTATGTTGTTAAGATTCTTCCCTGTGTCATTTATTTTACCCAAAAACTATTTAAGTACTTCAACTCAAGGCTTGAATTTTTCCTTCAGTTTATTGAGCTTTGGAAATATTGATCATGTTTTTATCTTTTGGTTTTCTAACTCCAGGTCATTGCACACTCTATAATAATATTTTTCTGTGTCTTCTCAAACGACTTTAAAATCTTCTGTTCAACTCTCCTGTATTATCATTTCTTGCTGTAACTTTAACTTCTCTTCATACTAGAGCTTACCGGTTCTAATCTTATAAGGCCCTAACAACAAAATTTTAAATATACCAAACAAAAACTGTTACAATTATTAAGAAAAAAATATTAATAAAACATTACAATGAGAGATTAAAAATATCATATTTAGTATGACAGGTGAAGACCCAAAAAGTCAGTAACAACATAAAATATTTTATCAAAATAACACTCTAACTATATATAGTTGTTGTGTGCCCACAGAATCAGAACTGACCCATAGCTGACTCTTCAGCAGAGATTGCCCATCCTTCTCCCACAGAGCAGCTGGTGGCCTTGAACCACATGCCTTCAGGACTGCAACACAGTATTCTGCCACTAGGCTACCAGAGCTTCCTAACTAATTAATTATTTATCAATCAAATAAAAACCTCAAAACTTATATAGAGTGCCTGTTCCTGTCAAGGACACATGAGATTTTTATTAAAATGGTGATATTCCAAGCCATTAAGCAAGTTTCAGCAATGGCTAAGGACTACATTACATACTCTGACTCTAAAAGAATAAACATCATTTGTTTAGAAATTTAGAATGATACTTCTAAATAGGTATGGGCCCAAAAATGCATATAAACTACAAAATTTAGAAAACTGAAAACAATATATATTATATATTGATAATTAAGTAGTCAGAGGGATTATTAAATATAAAAATTTAACGTGCTGAGTATCCTTTTTAAGAAATAAAAAAGACCAATAAATCAACTTAAAGTAGAGATGTGAAATTAACAAAATAGGAAGCAAATAAGCAGTGTGAAAATGCAGAAACTAATTTCTTTAAATCGAATAACTTATTAACTTCCTACAAAAACACTGTCAATGATTTAATCTTCCTTGGATCAATAATCAATACCTTTTTGATCTAAAAATCAACATTCTTTTGATCTACAATCACTCTTTTGATCAACAATCAACACTCTTGGTACCAGCAGTGAGTAAACCAGGGGTCATATTACACTAGGCAGGTCAGCTGTCAGAGACCTCTCCAAAATACTTCTTGTTCCTGTTGTTGTCCTTTGCGACTCATAGCGACCCTATGTACAACAGCCCTAAACCCTGCTCTATCCTGTGCCAATCGCATTGCCTCTGACACATCCATCCTGATTGCCCCAGTCACTGAATCAATCCACCTCATAGAGGGTCTTCCCCTCCTGCGCTGTCCCTCCACCCTACCAAGCATGATGTCCCTCTCCAAGGACCTGGCCCTCCTTACAACATGTCCAAAGTATGTCAGACGAAGCCCCAGAATCCTTGTCTCCAAGGAGTAGCCTGGTTTAACCCTCTCTAGGATGAATCTGTTTGTTTTCTTGGCAGTCCATGGTACATTCAATACTCTTCTCCAAAATACTTAAGAGCAATAATATCAGTTTCAAGACTAAGGTGCACCTCATTCAAGCCATGGGCTTCTCAATCACTTACTACACATCAAACAACTAGACCATGTCTATGGATGACAGAGAAGATTTACTGCCTTTGATCTATGGTGCTGGAGAAGAGTACCGAGTATCCCATGTACTGCCAAAAGGAAGCCAGATACGTGTTGGGGAAAATGCAGAGTGTTCCTTGAAGGCAAAGATGACGAAGCTTTGTCTTTCATACTGTAGACATGTAACTAGGTGGGGTTATTCCTTTGAAAGGGCCATCACTTTTAAAAAGATGGAGGATAAGTGAAAGAGAGAAAGACCCCCAATGAAATGGATTGACACAATTACGCAGCAAAGGGCTCAGGTGTGTCAGAGATAATGAGGATGGCACAGGATATGGCTAGGTTCAGATCTGTTGTGTTCTAAGGGTTGCTATGAGTAGTACTCAACTCGACAGCACCTACTAACAATAAATGACAAAAACCAATGAAGGAATGAAACATAGACAATACCATAAGCACAGATGAAATGTAACTACTAATACTACCAAGATGAAGTATAAAATAATTATTAAAAGCTCATGTCAAAAAAATTAAATTTATGAATTGAGATAATTCTTCAAAAATGCAATTCAATACAACCAAATTAAGAAGAAAAAGAAATCCGCATCATTTCATGAGAATTAAAGAAATCAAATCAACAGATAAAAGTGAAAATATCATACCAGGTAACTTCTTTTTCATTCTAACATTCAAGAAAGAATTAAAGCCAATATACATCAAGTATTCAAGAACAGTAAAATGTAGGTACTCTCAATTCATTTTGCCATGACAGTAATCCTTAATATCAACCTAACTTACTATACAGGAGGCACCTCACAATCTATGGCATCTTATTACTATCACTATTGCTGTCCTTAGCTGATGTTACATTACCCCTGAATCATAGTGAACCTGTGAACATGAAGAGATCATTGTTACTAATTCCCAAAGTAGATCACCAGGAGGGCTTTGTTTTCCCAGTATGCCTTAGGGTGAACACTTTATTGAAACCTGTTGCATTTGAGCCACTCTTTTCTCAAAATAGACATGCATTTCACATCAGCGTTAAATTCAAAAGTGACAGAATCAGTTTGGCAGACTAAGCAATGGCAAATACCAAAGATCAACAGCAATACAGTTATCCATGATCAACAAGGCTTAATCCCAGGTATGTAACATTAGTTTATTATTAGAATATAAATTAATGCAATTAATGTAACTCATGTCATTTTTTAAAAGATATTTTATCTCAGAAGAAATAAACTTCTAATTAAATGCAATATCTATTTCTCTTTTAAGATATTTTACTACAAACTAGGAACAAAATAGAGAACTTCCTTAACCTGATAAAGGATGTCTATAAAACACGTATTTCCACAGAAAGCATTCCCGGTGGGATTTAGAACAAGACAAAGATGCTTATTATCACCATTTCAATTGAACATTGTATTGCAAGTTCAAGCTTGTACAGTATGGCAGGAAAAAGAAATAAAAGGATTAAGGATAAGGAAGGAAGAACAAAAGTGTCATTATTTGCAAATGATATGACTGCCTTATATAAATAACCTAGAGGAAGATATTACTCACCAAATGAGGATTTGGTATAAAGCTTTAATAGTTAAGATAATATGATGTTGACAAAAGAATTAAAGAGCCTAATAGAAATGAATGTTGTTGTTGTGTACCATCAAGTCAGTTTAACACCCAGCAACCTACAGGACAAAGAAGAACTAAAGGAACAGGTCTCCAGATCTTTTATTGGTAGATCGAATCTTTTCGTTATCAGCCTAGCGCTTATTGTGGCACTAGAGACCAACAAAAATGTGTATCCAAACTTGGTAGGTAGAAATTGGTATGGAAGAAGTATCACTGCTATTCAGTGGGAAGATGCTGACTTCAATATACCAAGGAAAATACGAATTTGGGTTCATTACACACAACATAGTCCAAAACCAAAACCAAATGGCCAGAAGAACCAAACTAAAAGGTAAACTCTCAAACACAAGATGTAACAGCAAACTGACTTTAGATCCTCAACAAAGAAAAGAATCTCTTGTACAATAAATATGCACAAATCATTAAGACCACAACTCAAAAATCTAATTATGTCAATTTCCTAAACAATTAAGAACGGCTACTGTTCAATAAAAAATTCATTAAGTCAGTGAAAAACCAAGTCACAAAGTTGGGAGAAGACATGTGTAACATCTATTCATTACTTGTTTCTGGGATATATAAGGAATGTATAAAAATCAATAAATGATCAATAAGAACATAGGAGGAGGGGGGAAAATTGAGAAGCACATTTATGTTCACTCTAGTACATAGCAAACAGATGGAAAACCCACCTAAGTGTTCATTCAACAGATAAATGGATAAAACAAAACGTAGCACCTACATGAAATGGAATACTATGAAGCCATTAAGAATCATTTCTCAAAATTACCAATTCTCAAAATATTTTATAAGGTGAATGCATCTGGAGAAATTATGCTCTATGAAAAAAAAAATCACAAAAAAAAATGCTAAATGATACCACATTGCTAAAAAAAGTAAGAGTAGATACAGAAACCAGTAGTCACTGGAAAGAGCTACCAGGAATGAGACCCTCCAGAAGACAAGGGTAAAAGCTCTCTAAATAGCAGACACTTGTTATTTTCACTGATGGGAAAGATAATACAGAATGTGGATGAAATGTGACCAAGGTTAAGTCACTCACTAGGAAGCACACAAGAATAAAGTACAATTTCGATAAAAGCTGTATCATATTCAATTTTGCTAACAAAAAATATATTTCGTTATGTGTGTGTAGATATAGATATGTGCACATGTGTAGGTATATATGTATCTCTCTTGTTAGGTGCCATCCAGCCTGCTTGCTCTATACCAGGCAATGTTCCAGCGTTATTCAAAAGGTTTTCAAAAGCCCTTTATTTCAAAAGTGGATAGCCCATCCTGCTCCCTAGTCTTAGTATGGAAGCTCCACAGAAACCTGTCAGTCATGTGTCATCCTACTAGTATTTGAAACACCAATGAAATAGCTTCCAGCTTTCAACACACAAACCAGCACAGTAGGACAAACTGACAAGGAGTGGTAGCAGTTAACTATGTTGCTATGTGCTGTCGAGTAGCCTGTGACTCACAGCAACAGCTCTGAAGCCTGCCCTATTCTGAGCCAGTCTTACTGACTCCCCCCATTACCCCAGTTACCATGTCAATCTATCTCATCTTGGTCCCTCCTGGCCACACACCCAAATCTACTTTTATTTATACTCTCTGGGGAATTCTAGTTCTATTATGATGGAAAACACATCGAGTGGATAGCTTACTGAACAAAAATTTATTTTCTCATAATTTAGGAGGGCAGAAATCCAAATTCAAGATGGCTAAGGGAAGGCTTCTCTCTCTGTCAACTCTGAAGGAGATGCCTTGTCTCGGAGCTTCTGAACCCTAATGATCATCATTTGACTGGGATCTTTCTTCCTCTTACCTGCTTTTCCTACTTGCTAATTTAATTTCGTTCCTATCTCAAAATGAGAGTCACTTAAAACACACTCTCCATAATCCTGTCTCATCAACATTACATTTCCAAATTGAATTGTAACCACAGATAAAGGTGTTAAGACAATTCCATCCATGTTACTCTTTCACACAGGTCTGAAGAGATATATAAAACATTTAGTAGTAGTCTTCCTCTTAGTAGTGAATAATGGTAAGTAAGCAAAATGTCCTCCTCATGCCTGTGCTATGTAATTTCATAATTTTGTGGCCATAAGAATGGGACGTTTGGCTCTCTGCTTCCCATCGATCCAGACTGCCCTCTCTTCTCATGCAGACTCAGGTGCATTCCTGAGATGCGATGGTGAAGGTTGGAGTAAATGGATTTGGCCACATTGGGCACCTGGTCACCAGGGCTGCTTTTAACTCTAGCAAAGTGGATGTTGTCGCCATCAATGATCCCTTCATTGACCTCAACTACATGGTCTATATTCCAATATGATTCCACCCATGGCAAGTTCAACGGCTGTCAAGGCTGAGAATGGGAAGCTGGTCATCAACAGGAGAGCTATTACTGTCTTCCAGGAAAAAGATCCTGCCAACATCAAGTGGGGTAATGTTGGTGCTGAATATGTTGTGGAGTCCACTGATGTCTTCACAACCTTGGAGAAGGGTGGGGATCACTTGAAGGGTGGTGCCAAACGAATAATCATCTCTGCTCCTTCTGCCAATGCCCCCATGTTTATGATGGGCATGAACCATGAAAAGTACAACAACTCTCTCAAGATTGTCAGCAATGCCTCCTGCACCACCAAATGCTTGGCTTCCCTGGCCAAGGTCATCCATGACAACTTCGGCATTGTAGAGGGACTCATGACCACAGTCCATGCCATCACTGCCGCCCATAAGACTGTGGATGGCTCTTCTGAAAAAATGTGGCGTGATGGCCGTGGAGCTGCCCAGAACATCATCCCTGCATCTACTGGCACGGAATAGTAAAGGTCATCCCTGAACTGAATGGGAAAGCTTTCTGTGTCCCCACCCCCAATGTGTCAGCTGTGGACCTGACCTGCCATCTGGAGAAAGCTGCCAAATATGATGACATCAAGAAAGTAGTAAAGCAGGCACCAGAAGGGCCCCTCAAGGCATCCTGGGATACACTGAAGACCAGGTTTTCTCCTGTGACTTTGAAAGTGACACACTCTTCCACCTTTGATGCTGGGGCTGGCATTGCTCTGAACAACCACTTTATCAAACTCATTTCCTGGTATGACAATTAATTTGGTTACAGCAACTGGGTGGTTGACCTGATGGTTCACATGGTCTCCAAAGAATAAGAGCCCGTTGGACCACCAGCCCCAGCAATAGTGCTGGAAGAGAGAGAGCGGGACCCTCAGCTGCTGGGGAGTCTTTGCCCCAACTCGATCTTCCCACACACTGAGAATCTCACCTCTTTGACACAGTTTTCATCCAATGCCCCGAGGAAGGGGAGGGGCTTGGAGAGCACATCTTGTCATGTACCATTAAAAAAGTACACTGTACTCAGCACCCCCCTCCAAAAAAAGAATGGGATGTTTGGTTTACTTAATATGATTACTAGCACATTATTAAAGCAAACAAATTTAAAGTTTTAAGACTGTGTTGATCTTCATATAATCTGTTTAAACTACAAACTATTTTTCAACTGACATGCATTTACTTTTTAGAAAGTGTATACTTATATGGGGATTTCTGGGGGACTCATGGTAAGAAACTGCACAATGCCAAATCCAGAAGGCATGCTGTTCAAATCCACCAGAGGCTCTGCAGGAAAAGGATGGGCAATCTCCTCCCATGTGATTAAGATGCCTCTGAAAACCTGCTGGAGGGTCAGCTTTGGGTTAGTTCCAACTCAGTGTTATTCAAAAACAACAACAACACAGGTCTATGAGGAGCTGTGATGAACCGGTGGTTAACCAAAAGGTCATCTGTTCAAACTCACTAGCTGCTCCAGGGGAGAAATATGAAGCAGACTGCTTCAATAAAGATATATACTGCCCTGGAAACCACGAGTACTTCTATTCTTTCCTACAGGATCGCTGTGCGTTAAGAACCACTTGAAAGCAGTGGGTTGGTTTGTTTTTGTTTGTTCAATTGTTTATAGTCATATGGACCTAACAACTGTATAGAACTGTGTTGATCCCACAACAATCAAGCAAGCAATTAGGACCAGAACAAACAACTCTCATACATTTTACCCTTTTTTATTCACCTATTTTCCCTCTAAAGCCTGACATGTACTAAATCTCTTTTTTCTCATCATAGTAATTTCCTTTTTCAAGAATGTCATATAAATGAAACTGTGTAACCTTTAAAAACTCTGATCCAACATAATACTGTTAAGACCCATCCAAGTTGCTGTATCAGCCATGCCTTCACTTTCACTGCTGAGTAATATTCAACTGAATATATTTATCCCAGAGTTTGTTTATCCATTAATCTGATGAATGACATTTGGATTGTTTCTAGTTTGAGGAGATTACTAGAATTATAACCAACACCAGTGCAAAAGTTTTTGTGAACAAAAGGTTTTACTATGAAGGTTTCAGTTACTTTATATCCTAGTCCAACTTGTATTATTACGTTCATATTTTATCAATTTTAACAGCTATATAATATTATGTCAATGAGGTATTAATGGGTATTTCCCTAATAGCTAATAATACTGGGACATATTTTAGTTTGTTTTATCCTCTCAAGTAATGTGTGTTTTCAAGTCTTTCAAGTATTTTTAAATTGGATTGTATGTATTCTGTTAAACGTTGAGAATGTTTTACCAATGCTAAGATATAAATTGAGACATATTCTGGAGATGAAAAGGTGAGGAAAAATGGAG
>NW_006399768.1:21244349-21252672 GCF_000299155.1 Elephantulus edwardii | reverse complement strand
CTTCACTAAAATCCCAAAGGCACACTGTTTGAATGCCACCAGGTGCGCAGCGGGAGGATATACTCCTCTCATGTAATTAACTGACCAGAGGGTCAGCTATGGGTCAGTCTTGACTCGACAGAATACAACAACCTGTAACCTGTCTTTTCACTCTCCTAATAGCATAATTCATAAAACTACTTCATTTACATATCACACTTTTAGTGCCATTTTTAAGAACTCTTTACCTACCCTGAGACTGAATATTTCACTTTTCTTCTTGAAACAATATATAATTTCACATTTAGACCTATGATCTATTTTGACCTGATTTCTGTAAAACATATAAAGTTTGTATTATGTATGCATATGAATACCCAGCATCATGTACTAAAGTATTTTCTTCACTGAACTGCATTAAGCCTTTTTAAAAAATCAAAAGTCCAAACAAAATCGAAATCTACAAACTGGAAGACTTTTTAAGAATCACATGCCCAGTAAGGGTCCAATACCAAAAAATTAATTTTAAAAATATTCCTATTATTAAACTGTATAACATGGGGCTGCTAACTGAAAGAGCAGAGGTTTGAACCCACCAGTCATGACTTGACAGTACATTTTCCTCCCTGCCTCCCCTCCCCCCAAATCGACTTTTTTCTTTGGGGGAAAAAATTCTTTCTTTGTTATACAGTACCTACCCACCCCCGCCAGACCACTTTACTATGCAGCTCTTATTCTGGACTCTTGTCCTGCCAATAATACCTAATCATATATTCCTTTATACAGTTCTCTCCCTCGTCTATTTCAATGCCATGTAGATTATTTAGCCCCTCTTAAGTTTGCCACAGCCCCCACATCAGTCCTGTTTTATAACAGTGGCATTAGGTCGTATTTGTCTTTTTGTGACTGAGACATTTCACTCAGCATAATGTTACCCAGGGTCACCCATTTTGCATAATTCATGAGTTCCTTGATTTTCAATGCAGTATAGTATTATACTGTGTGAATGTACAAGTTTCTCTATCCATTCGTTTATTGATGATACATTTGTTTTAAAGTAGTATGGCTTTCTAGACCTGGCTTGAGCAGGAGGCACCAACACAGGAGTTGACATCAGCCTCAATAACGACAGAAAGGTCCATCACAAAAAGCCCAAGAGCCAGGACATCTACCTCCAGCTATTGGTCAAGCCTACAGGTTTCTGGCCAGATGAACCAACTCCACAGATAATCTGAAAGATAAAGCTTCCTGGCCAAGAAAACAAGATGGCTGTGGTGGTTGGAAACATAACATGACATGCGTGTTCAGGAGGTACCCAAACTGAAAGTGTGTGCTCTGAGTGTGAGCCCAGAACCGCATCCTCAAGGCTGAAGGAAAAATGCTCACCTTTGACCAGCTGGCCCTGGACTCACACAGGGGCTTGCAGCACCGTGCTGCCCTGACCTGCTGTCAGGCCCTCTTAAGGGCCGACAGGTATACAGGAATTTCAGCAAGGCAACGGGCACCCCACAGAGATACACCAAACCCTACGTCCGCTCCAAGGGCCGGAAGTTTGAGTGTGCCCGAGGCCGAAGAGCCAGCCATGGCTATAAGAACTAGCCCCAGATCCTGCTCTTGCTGGGGGAGTTATTTGGGACTTTTTTTGGTTGGTATTCTGTTACATGAATAGCACTGGTTACTTGGAACAAATCAAAGCTTTGTGCACTTGCTTCATTTGTCAAAAAAAACTTAAAGAAATAAAGCCAGAAAACAAATGACATAACTTTGTACAATCAATAACTTATTCATTGCAAATATTAAAAAAAAAAAAACTCTAACATAAACAGTGATGATATACTTAGACCTCATCAGACAGACTACATAGGAATCACTGACTACATATAATCAATGAGAAGTTCAAGATGGGCAGTCAGAAAGGCCCTGGAGTGACTGGGGAAAACACATCATCAATTACTCACATGCAACTTCAAACTGAACAACTCCACAAGAACCAAAATACAACCTTGCATTTATCCCACTTGAATTTAAAAACCATCTCAGAATTTATAAACCATCTGAAGAATATATTTGATGCACTGAACACTAACCGTTGTTTCTGCTGTAACTAGGTACCATCAAGTCAAGAATGATATAATAACCCTTGTTGACTGCCTTCAAGTCAAGCAGGACTCATAATGAACAAAAGGCTTGAAGCCTTTCTATAACTATCAACATTTATCAAAGTTCATAGTTTCTGGAGGCATGTTGTTTAGGAAGTGAATGCCACTTCTACTATGAACAAAAATCTGAACCCTGTCCATCATCACACTCTCTATACACACAAGCTCATTGCTGCAGTCACTGTGTCAATCCATCTGCTTAAGGGTCTTCCGCTCCTTCTCCGTCCCTCCACCCTTCTAAAAGTTATGCCCCTCTACAAGGAATAGACTCTCCTGGCACCATGGCCAAAGTATGTGAGATGAAGCATCTCACTTTGCCTCCAAAGAACACTCTGGCTATACCTTCTCTGGGTAATAACTATTTGTTCTTTTGGCAGACCAAGAGATAGTCAGCACTCTTCTCCAACACTCAAAGGCATCAATTCTTCCTCAGGTATCCTTATTCACTGTCCAGCTCTCAGATGCACAGCAAGTGACTGAAAAATTGAATCAGGTGCAACTTATCCCTTAAAGTTACATCACTGCTCTTCAACAATTTGGAGATATTCCTCATTGCAGATCTTCCCAGTGAAATATGTCTCCTGATCTCCTGGTACCAAGTAGATTGATTGTGGACTCAAGTAAGATGAAGCAGTTGACGATTTTGATCCTTTCTCTATCTATCATGTTACCTATCTGTACAGTGGTGAGGATTTTTGTTTTCTTATGTTGAGATGTGATCCATACTGAAGGATGCAGTGATTAACCTTCTGCAGCAAGTACTTCAAGTCCTCCTCACTTTAAGCAAGCAAGATTGTGTCATCCACATAATGAAATTTAAGTCTTCCTCCAATCCTGAGGCCACAAATATACAAATATATAGATATATAACACCCCTAGTTGTTGTTGTTGTTGTTGTTAGATGCTATCAACTAAAGTACAACTCACAGTAAACCTATGAACTCTGAACTCTAAGAACAGCCAACCGGAACCCTGCTCTATCCTGTGCCATCCTTATAATCCCTGAAACACTAGAGCTCATGCTGAAGTCACTGTGTCAATCCACCTTACTGGGGGTCTTCCTTGTCTTTGCTGACCTTCCATCTTTCCAAACATGATGTCCCTTTCCAAGGAACAGCTGTACCTGGGTCCCTGTCAAAAGTATGAAAGACAAAGCCTCACCATCTTTGTCTCCAAGGAGCACTCTGGCTGCACTTTTCCTAAGACAAATCTGTTTGTTCTTTTGGCAGCCCATGGGATATTCAGTTCTCTTCTCCAGTACCACAAGTCAAAGGCATCAATTATTTTTCTGCCATCCTTATACTCTGTCCAGCTCTCTGATGCATGAGGTTATTGAGAAGAACATGGTTTAAATCAGGTGGCCCTTAGTCTTCAAATTAACATGACTGCTCTTCAGCATTTTGGAGAGGTCCCTGAAAGAGGATTTGCCCAATGCAATGTATCACCTGATTTCCAACTGCTGGTAGCAAGTGTGCTGATTGTTGATCCAGGCAAGATAAAATCATTAACACTTCAATCCTATCTCCATCTATCAGAATATTGACTGTTGGTCCTGTGATGAGGATCTTTGTTTTCTTGATTTTAAGATGTAATTCATACCAAAGGATGTAGTCCTTGATCATCTGCAGAATTTCCTATCTTCACTTTTCAGTAAGCCAAACTGTGCCACCTGAATAAAGCTGGTTGTCTATGAATCTTTTCTCCATTCCTGATGCCACATTCTTCTTCACAGTGTCCAGCTTCACAATTATTTGCTTAGCATACATACAGACTGAATAGGTACAGACAAACACTCTTCCAGACTTTAAACCAATGCTCCCTTGCTCCATTACGACAACAGTCTCTTCGTCTAGGTATAGATTCTGTATGAGTACAATTAAGCGTTCTGGGATTCCCATCCTTCTCAGTATTAGTCATAATTTGTTATGATCCACATATGCCTTTTCATAGTCATTAAACACAAATAGATAATTTTCCTGGTATTTAATGCTTTCAACCAGGACCCAAATGACATCAGCAATGACATTCTTGACACCTCAGCCTCTTCTAAAACCAGTTTTAACTTCTCTGTTAGTTCCCTGTCAATATACTGTTCAAGATGCTTTTTAATAATCTTTGGTAATATTCTGTTTGCATTCATTACTTTCTACATTCTGTTGGATCAGCTTTCATGGAAATAGGGACAATTATGGATCTCTTTCAGTAAGTCGCCCAGGCAGCTATCCTCCAAATTTCCTGGCACAAAGTGGTGAGCACGTCTAATACTGCATCCGATGGTTGAAACATGTCAATTTGGTATTCCATCAATCCCTGGGGCCTTAGTTTTTCCCTTCAGTGTAGCTTGACTTTCATCCTTCATTGGCTCTTGTTCAGATGGTACTTCCTGAAATTCTCCAGCATCAACTAACTCTTTTTTGATACAGATTTTCTGTGTATTCCATCTTTTTTTGATGCTTTCTGGATCATTCATCTCTTCCATAACATCTCTCATTATTACACCTTATGGCTTGAATCTGGTTTTCAGTTCTTGAGAAATGCCTAGTGAGTTCTTCCCTTTTTATTCTGACTCTAGCTCTTTGTACACTGCATTGTAATATTTTGCTTTATCTTTCTTCTCAAGTCAGCCTTTGCAATCTTCTGTTCAGCTTTTACCTCAGCATATCTTCCTTCTGTCTTTGCTTCTCTATGCTCTCATGCAATTTTCATAGTCTCTTCTGACACCTATTCTGGTTTTTCTTTCTCTTGTCTTTGTAATAATCTTTTGCTCTCTTCACAGATGACACCTTTGATGTCCTCCCACAGGTCCTCTAGTCTTCAATCACTGGTGTTCTGAGAAGATTCTTAAATTTAAGTAGGACAGACTCAAGATTGTATTTTGTTTCTGGTGCACTAGTTTGAATTCTCTTCAGCTTTAATTTAAACTTGGACATGAGTAAATGACAGTCTGGTTCTGACTGCAGATGTTGTGTTTCTCCAACAATTCTTTCTGCAAATAGTCACTCTGACTCCTATGCAATCCATCTAGTGCATCAATTCTTCTTCTGTTATCTTTGGCCATTGTCCAGCTTTCTGATACATGGCAATTAATGGTGAAGAATATGGCCTGGGTTCAGTGCACCTTAGTCTCTAGGCTGCATCCTTGCTCTTAAGTACTATGGAGTGGTCCCTGAGAGCAGATTTTCCTAAATGCCATTTGCCTTTTGATTTCCTGGATGCTGGTGCCAAGAGTGTTGACTGCTGAAACTGTTAATAATCGCAATTTTTTCTCCATCTATCATGATCCTACCAATTGGCCCAGTGGTAATAATCTTCATTTTCTTGATACTGAGCTTTAATACACTCTTAATGGCATTAAGAGCCATAAGCAAGCTGCAAATCAAAATTACTACAATGAGTCACCACTTTGCTCTGTTTAGAAACAATTTAGAGTTTCTCAAAAGGTTGAGCACAGAATTAGTAATGTTTTAGCAATTCCATTATTACGTACATATCTTTAAGAGCAAAAAGCAGTAAACACACACAGTAATAGTGAATACAGCACTTTTCACAAGAGTCAAAAGATAGAAACAATATATGACATATACATACAATAGAATGTTACACAGCAAGAAAAAGAAATGAAGTCCAGACATATCCCACAACATGGAAGAACCCTGAAAGCACTGTGCTGTGCAAAATCAGTAAGTCGGAAAAGGGAAAATAACTATTGCATGATTTATCTTATATTAAAATAAGCTAATATATAGAAACCAAAGATTATTAGTGAGTGAGCAGAAGAAGAAGGGGGGGTGGTTTTAGGGAGTTTTAGGGACTGCACGTTAATGGTGGCAGAAATTTTGGAAAAACTAGTTGTACAACAAGAAAAAGGTAATCAATGTCACTTAATTATACATGTAGAAATTGTTGAGTGGGCAAAGGTTTGTTTGTGGTTTTTTTTTTTGCAAAGGTTTTATGCATATTTTTTATCTCTATTGTTTTAAAGTGGTTTAAAATCAATTATTCAAACTTCTGTCAATTTACTTCTGGACTCTCCAGAACATAAAACTTGTCTTCACTGTCTTATTAGTTGCTAATAAGTTGGCACAAATTAGGGTAAACCCTATGTGTTAGAGTGCAGAACTGCTCCACAGCATTTTCTTGGCTCTCAACTTTACAGAATCAGTTCCCCAATGTAACATGTCCTTTCACTTTTCAGCTGCTATTAAATGGATGTTTTATAGTAGCTTTAAGTTTAAATCCTTGACAACTTCAATCTTTTCTTCACTTATTATGATATTGTCTAGTGGCGCTGATGTTTGCTTTCTTGATGGTAAGATATAATCCATATTAGGCTGTAGACTTTGATCTTTATAGTAAATGCCTCAAATCCTCTTTACTTTCTATAAGTAAGGTTGTATTATCTACATTATGCAGGTTGGTGATAAGTCTTCCTCCAGTCCTAATGACATCACACTGTTCTTCAGATAATCCAGTTTCTTGAATGATTTGTTCAGCATACAGATTTAATAGGTAAATCATGAAGTGTTTCCTTGTTCAGTTCAGACAACTGCACCTTGGTCTAAGTACAGGTTTCCCAAGAGCCCAATTCAATGTTTGGGGATTCCTATTCTTCCCAATATTAGCAACTATTTGTTATGATTTACAAAAAAAAAAAGGCTTTGTATAAAAAATAAAACACAATTAAAAATCTTTCTGGTATTTTCTGCTTTCCACTAAGATCATCTATTATCAGCAATGATATCCCTCTTTTCACGACCTCTTCTGAATCCAGCTTGAACTTCTGGCAGTTCCCAGCAAATGTTCTGTTCCAGCCATTTTTAACAATCTTCACCTATATTTTATTTGCATGTGATACTAATTGTATGATTTTATCATTCCCATGCTTTGTTGGATCACTTTTAGTATAGAAACAAATTTACTCTCGTCCATCTAATCAGCCAAATCTTCCATATTTGCTGGCATGGACTAGCGCTTTCCCAGGCATCTCTTTGTTGAAACATGTCAACTGATATTTCAACAATTCCTGGAGCCTTATTTTTTTGTCAATATCTTCAATACATCTTGAACTCCTTCTAGCATCATCATTGGTGTTGATCATATGCTACTTCCTGGAAAAGTCCAGTGACTACCAATTTTTTTCTGGTACAATGACTGTATTCTTTACAATCTTTTTTGATGTTTCATGCGTCACTCATAATTCTGCCCATAAAATTTGCAACAACTTCCCCTTCTCCTCCCACCCCCCAGCACCACTCTGGCCCCACGGCGCTCACTCAGAGCTCTGGCTTCTGCTCAGCCAGTGCTGCCATCATCTCCCCGCTGCCATCATGATCACCTTCCAGGACCACATTAGCCACGATGAGATGTTCTCCGACATCTGCAAACTCCAGATCACAGATGGACTGAGCCTGGAGGTGGAGGGAATGATGGTCAGTAGGACAGAAGGTAACACTGATGACTTGCTCGGTGGTGGAAATGCCTAGGCTGAAGGCACTGATTGTGAAGGAACTAAAAGCAGAGTTCACACTGGTGTTCACATTGTCCTGAGCCATCACTTGCAGGAAACCAGCTTCACAAAAGAAGCCTACAAGAAGTACATCAGGTATTACATGGAAATCAAAGGCAAACTTGATGAATGGAAACCAGAAAGAGTAAAAACTTTTATGACAGGCTGCAGAAGAGATCAAGCACATCCTTGCTAATTTCAAAAACTACCAGGAAGAGTGCAAACGGTCATTACAAAGACAGAAGAGGAAGAAAAGACCAAAATGGATGTCAGAAGAAACTCTGAAGATTGCACTGGAGTGTAAACAAGCCAAAGCACAAGAAGAATTCAAAATATTAAAGAGCTGAAAAGAAGATTCCAAAAGGCAGCTCAGAATGACAAAATAAAATGTTACAATGAAATGTGCGAGGAGCTAGAGTTGGAAAATCAAAAGGGCCGAACTCGTTCAGCTTTTCTTAAACTCAAGGAACTGAGAAACAAATTCAAACCTCTAATTGCTATAATCAAGGATGCTTTAGGCAGATATTAAATGATCCAGGAGGTATTAAAAGAAGATGAAAGGAATATACTGAGTCATTGTATCAAAAGGAATTGGCAGATACAGAAGAATTTAATGAAATAACATTTGAGCAAGAGCCTATGGTAATGAAGGAAGAAGTTCAAGCTGCTTTGAAGGAAA
>NW_006399768.1:21239982-21242939 GCF_000299155.1 Elephantulus edwardii | reverse complement strand
AACAACAACAACAACCAGTTCTTTATTGGTGAAAACATGAATCCAGATGGCATGGTTGCTCTGCTGTACTACCATGAGGATGGTGTGACTCCATACATGCTTTTCTTTAGGGATGGTTTAGAAATTGAGAAATCTTAACAAATTTGGCACTTCTTTGGATCTATCCCATCATCTTATCTGGCTACTGCTTTTTATCACTGCACCAGGATTTAGACAAATGGGACTGTTATCATCTTGAGCTCTTCATTTAATTCTGACCTTGATTTCTTTTGAGCAGAGGCATTTTTTTAAAGGAAATAAATGTCCTGAGTTGTCTAAAAAGAAAATGCATTTAAACTTTAAAAAAACAACCCGCAAGTACTGCAACTGAATCTGCTTGATTTTTTTTTTCTTCAGTTCTTTCAGCTTGAGAAATGTCAAGCATGCTCCTCCCTCTACTGTGTAACTTCAGCTTCTTGCACATTTTGTTACAATACTTTTATCTTCTCAAGCAGCCCTTGGAAATCCCCACTCCCTTACCTCAGCATTCCTTCCCCTTGTTTTGGCTTCTTTTTATTCCAATGTAAGTTTCAGTGTCTCTTCTGATATTCATTTTGGTCTTTCTTCCTTGTCTTTGTAATGACTTTCTGCTTTTTTCACGGATAAAGTACTTGATATCATTCCAAAACTCAATCTTTGGTCATGAGTATTCATTGCCACAAATCTATTCTAAGGATGGTTTAAAAATAAACATTGTTATTGCTGTTATGTGCTGTCCAGTCACCTGTGACTCACAGCGACTCTATGTACAAAAGTCTCAAATCCTGCCTTACCTCATTGTCTCAGATACACCTAATTCTATTATTCCAGTCACTGAATCAACCCATCTATCCAGAGTCTTCCTCTCCTCAGCTGTCCCTTCACGCTTCTGGCATTATGACCTTCTCTAAGGATTGGTCCTGCCATGCCCAAAGTACATGAGACAGAACTTCAAAATCCTTGCCTCCAAGAAGAAACACGGTTTCACCCTTTCCAGTACAGACTTGTTTGTTCTCTGGCAGTCCACAGTATGGTCAACACTTTTCTCCACCACCACAACTCAAAGGCATCAATTGTTCTATCATCCTTAGTCACTGTCCAGATTTCTGAGGCATAGAAACTAAGCGCAAAGTATGGCCTAGGATCAGGTGCATTTTGGTCTCCAGATTGACAATGCTGTTCTTCAATATTCTAGAGAAGTCTCTGACAGCATACAAAAGACAATGCAATTCGTCTTTTGATTTCCTGGCTTCTGGTGTCAACAGTGTTTACTGGGGAACCATGCAAGCTGTACTTATTAACAAACAATCTCTTCTTTATCTATCAAGATGCTATCTTGATCTATCAATTGGTCCAGTGGTGTGAATATTTTTTTTTCTTGATGTTGAGCTTCATTCAATCCATAATGAAGACTACAGTCCTCGACTTTCTATAGGCAACACTTCAGGTTCTCCTCAGTTTCAGCAAGGAAGGCTGCGTCATCTTCATAACAGAGAATGTTGATGAGTCTTCCTCCAATCCTAATGCTACATTCCTCCTCATAAAGTCTAGCCTCCTGAATAATCTGTTCCGCATATAGATTTAAAAGGTATAGAAATTAGGATGCATCCCTGACACACACTTTCGTGATCCTGAACCATACAGTGTTTCCTTGCTCTGTTTTAATGACTGCTTCCTGGTCCAAGTAATCCTTAAAAATAAATTCTATTTAGAACAATTATTTTTATTTTATTTTTTTAATAATTTTAATGAACATTTACAGAGAATTTGGATTTCCATTCATTCATTGCTGCACTTCTCTACCCGCCCAGCCCTCTCCCCCTGCCCCCTAGTCCGCTCCTCTTATTTAGAGCAATTTTAAATGTACAAATTAAAAAGACAGTACAGAACATTCTTATACACTTTGCATCAACTTCCGCTACTGTTACTTTTTAATTGTGTTTGTTGTTAAGCATCCTTGAGTTGCCTGCAATTCATAGCGACCCCATGTACAACAGCCCTAAACCCTGCTCTATCCAGTACCAATCCTATCATCTCTAACACACCTACCCCCATTTAGGTTTGTTATAATAAAAGAATTAATATTGATATATAACGATTAAGTAAATCCTATAGTTTGTTTTTTACAAAAGAAGTTTGTTTTTTACAAATAAAAGTTCATTCATTTTCCAAGACCATAAGGTTTTTATTATTGTGGGAAGTACCAAAGTCAACTCTGAGTCACACTGATCCTATGAAAATGAGATTGAAATCTTACCCTATCCTGAGCCATCTTCAAAACATCCCCCATGATCACGCCTATTGTTGCAACCCATCTCATTGAGGGTCTTACTCTCTTCCAATGACCCCCTATTTTCCCGAACATGACTTAATTAAAAAATTAAGAAATTTTTTCTTTTGTAACATTGCCATGTGCCCTCAAGTTGATTGATTCACAGTAACTATACAGAAAAGAAGAGAACTGCCCATAGAATTTCCTAGGAGCCCTGGAGACCGATAGATTAGACTGTTAATCATAAGATAGGTAGCTCAACTCCTCCAGCTGTAATGCCAAAAAAAATGGGCATCAAAATCAGCTTCAGAAACCCATGGGAGGGCCACACTCAGTTGGAATCAACAGGAGAGTAGTGCACTTGCTTTTCTATGAGCAAATCACCAGACCTTTTCTCCTGCAGAGCTGCTGATGGCTTCTCACTGCCAGCCTTCAGTTAGCAGCCAAGCACTTAACCATTAAGTCTCTAGGGCTGCTTCTTTTGTAATATAAGCATTTAACACTATAAAATTCCTCTAAGCATTGTTTTAACAATGTTCAATAAATGTTTATATTTATCCTTCTGTAATGCAGGGTGATGTTAGATGGATCTTGGCTGAAAGCAGAGAATACCAGAAGAATGTCTATCTGTGTTTCATTGATTATGCAAAGGCATTTGACTGTGTGG
>NW_006399768.1:21236752-21238907 GCF_000299155.1 Elephantulus edwardii | reverse complement strand
GACGGCACATAACAACAACAACAACAATGCAGGGTGTATTTTTAAAATATATCATTTTCAGGTATTGAGAGATTTTCTTTTTATCTTTGTCATTGACTCTAGTTTAGTTTTATTATGGTCAGATGGCAGACTTTGCGTGATTTCAATTTTTTACTTTTGCTAATACGGGAATGTAGCCAGAAGGTACTAGTCCTTGGAGAAGGACATCATGCTCGGAAGAGTAGATGGACAGCACAGGAGAGGAAGACCCTGGATGAGATGGATTGATACAGTAACCAGGGCAATGTGGGTTTGTGGGTCAGAATCAGTGAGACTGGGCCAGGACAGGAGAGGCTTCAGAGCTGCTATTCCTAGTCGCTGTGGGTCGCAGGCACTTTGACAGCACGTAACAACAACAAAGTTTCTTTTATAACCTCGAACATGATGATCTACAATTATGCATGTGTACTTGAAATTAATATCTACTCTAAAATTGCAAGATGGACTGTTCTAAAAACAGCAATTTGGTCCAGCTGACTGATGATACTGTTCAATTCTCCTAGGAGACTTAAGTCTACAATTATGTTTGTTGATTTCTTTACTTCTCATTTCTATAAATTTTTATTTTGGTATTTGAAAATCTGTTGTAAGGTTTCATGTCAGTAAGGGTTATGTCTTTTTGGGGAACTGAATCTTTTATTCTTATATAATGTCACATTTACCCCAGATAGATTTTTGCTCTAAAGAGATTATTAATATCCAGCTGATATTAATATAGATATTCTAGATGACTGATTTAGCACTAACAGCGTAGAATATAAACTGTCTAAACACATTAATTAAAAAGCATAGGTAATTAGAATGGATTATTGATGTTGTTGTTATGTGCTGTTGAGTCGTTTGTGACTCAAGCAACTCTATGAACAACAGCTCTGAATCCTGCTCTATCCTGAGAAAACTTTATTAACTCTCACACTCCTACCCCATTACCCTAATCACTGAGTCAATTCAGCTCATACAGGGTCTTCCTCTCTTGTGCTGTCCCTCCACCATTCCAGGTATGATGTCCCTCTCCAAGGAGTCTTCCCTTCTTACAATATACTCAGAGTATGTCAGACAGAGCTTCAGGATCCTTGCCTCCAAAGAGCCGCCTGGCTTGACACTCTTCAGGGTGAACCTGTTTACCAGCTTTCTGTTGCATAGCAAGTAACCGGGAAACCTGGATCAGGTGCACCTTAGTCTCCACACTGACACTGTGGCTCTCCAGTACTCTGGAGAAGTCCCTGACAGTAGATTTTCCCAATGCAATTCTTCTTTTGATTTCCTTTCTGCCAGTACCAAGTGTTGACTGTGGAGCCACACAAACTGAAGCTGTTAACAATGGCCCAAAAGTACATTTTTTAAGAAATTCACTTCAAATGCTATATATAAGTAAGTTACTAAGACTATTAACAGCTTCCACTTCCTTGGCTCTGCAATCAGCAGAAAGCTAGACAATGACTAAGGATGAGAGAAGAATTGATACCTTTGAGCTGTGATGCTTGAGAACAATACTGAATATACAATGGACTGCTAGGAAAACAAACAGGTTCATCCTGGAGAGGCTGAAATGGGGCTGCTCCTTGAAGGCAAGGATTCTGAAGCTCCATCTGACATACTTTGGGCATGATGCAAGGAGGGACCAGTCCTTGGAGAGAGACATCATGCTTGGGAGGGTGGGGGGACAGGCAAGAGATTAAGACCTCTGTAACTGGAATGGAGGAGGAAGGTTTGTCAGAGATAATAAGGTTGGTCCAAGATAGAACAGGACTCAGAGATGTTGTACATATGGCTGCTGAGTTGCAAGCAACCTGACAGCATATAACAACCACCACCACCACCACTGATAATGTAGGTACCAATTAAATCTAGAGTATCTATATTAATATAAAACTGAGTTGTTGTTGTTGTTATATGCCACTGAGTCGCTTGTGACTCATAGCGACACTATGTAAACAGTCCTAAACTCTGCTCTGTCCTGTACCAATCGCACTGTCTCTGACACTCCCATCCCGATTATCCCAGTCACTGAATCAATCCACCTCACAGAGGGCCTTCCCCTCCTGCGCTGTCCCTCCACCCTCCCAAGCATGATGTCCTTCTCCAAGGACCGGTCTCTCCTCAAAACATGTCCAAA
>NW_006399768.1:21182270-21235845 GCF_000299155.1 Elephantulus edwardii | reverse complement strand
AAGATCCATTTAACATCAGCTACAATATCCCTAGTACCAAGACCCCTTCTAAACGCAGCCTGGACTTCTGATACTAAAGATACTTAAAGATACTTAAGATACTAAAGAGTTGAATAGAAGATTTCAAAAAGCAGCACAGGATGGCAAAGTAAAATATTACAATGAAATGTGCAAGTAGTTGGAGTCAGAAAATCGAAAGGGCCGAACTCGCTCAGCATGTCTTAAGCTCAAGGAACTGAAGAGCAAATTCAAACCTTGAGTTGCTATAATCAAGGATGCTTTTGGCAGAATGTTAAATGATCCAGGAAGTATTAAAAGATGATGGAAAGAATATACTGAGTCACTGTATCGAAAGGAATTGGCAAACACAGACTAATTTCATGAAACAACATATGACCAAGAGCCTATGGTGATGAAAGAAGAACTTCAGGCTGCTTTGAAGGAAATGGCAGAAAAATAAGGCTCCAGGAATAGATGGTATACCAATTGACATAGTTCAGCTAACAGATGCTGCCCTGGACGTGCTCAGCAAATTGTGCCAAGAAATCTGGAGAATAATCAGTTGGCCAACTGACTGGAAGGGATCTATATTTGCTCCTATCCAAAAAAAAAATGGTGACCCAACAGAGTGTGGAAACTATAGCACAATCTCACTGATTTCACATGCAAGCAAGATTTTACTGAAGATAAAACTGAGTAGATTACATGAAAGCTTATAAAAGTATTTTCTCACTAGTTTTTAGACTGATCCATATAAAACAGTCTTTTCGAACCTAAAAAGATATTTTCATGTTCAATGTAATAGATTAAATAATAGAAAATTCACTAGAACTCAAGTATAATGCTTTCATTACAGTTCTGTGAATTTTCTGAATATAAAATGGTTAACACAAAAACACATGCTATTAACCTAAATAAATCAACGAAGTATGAAAAAGACAAATGAAAAGGTCCCAAAATGTAGGTCTTTCAGGGCACACTAAACAAACAGGTAGTAATTAACAGCTCTAACTTTTGTTCCAGTTCCTATCTTTTGCACACAAAATTACCAATCCTCCCGGAAACTGCAACATGTTGTTTTTTTTGTTGTTTTGTGCTATCAAGGTGGAACTGACCCATAGTTGACCTTCCAGAGGGTTTTCAGAGACAGTTAATCACACAAGAGGAAACCTCAGTCCATCCTTGTCCCATGGAGCAGCTGGTGGATTCGAACAGCATACCTTCTGGACACAGTGCAGCTTCTTGCCACTAGACCGCCAGTCAAGTCAACTATAACTCATGGCAACTTTATAAACAATGGATCTGAACTCTATCCTACCCTGTGCCATTCTCATTGTCTCTGACATACCTGAGGCCTACAGTTGCAGTCACTGTGTCAATCCATTTTGTCGATGGTCTTCCTCTCCTTCCCTGACTTTCCACCTTTTCAAGCATGGTGTCCCTTTCAAGGAATAGCCCTACTTAACAATATGACCAAAGATTGTTGAGTTGAAGCTGCAGTACCCTTGCCTCTAAGGAGTACTCTTCTAGTCCATGGATATTCAGGTTTTTTTTCCAAAACCAAGGCTCAAAGGCATCAATTTTTCTTCTGTCATCCTTATTCACTGTCTAGCTCTCAAATGCATAGCAAGTGACTTAAAAAAACCATTACTTGAATCAGGAACACTTTAGTCTTTGAAATGAACGTATGCTTTCTTTTTTCCATATACAGATGAAAACAACTGGGTTCTTAAGATGTTGGCAAAATTATACAGTAAGAGTCAAAGCTAGGCTTCAACAAAGGTCTACAAACTGACAGTGTACAAAACAGGTCTTTTTCTTCCTATTAGGTTCCTCTTGGAGTCACTCAATCACTAGCCAAAAGACTGGCAAGTCTGAACCCACGCCAAGACTATAGAATGGACCTCGCAATCCAAAATGTCAAAGCCTAAAAAATCCTATAGAATATATCTGTTCTGCAGACACAGGGTCACCATGACTCAACTCAATAACAATAAACCTCAGCAGCAGCATGTTATTCTGAGTCAACAACACTGAGAGAAAAGCCAGCTCTTCACAGTTTCATTCTTCTTCCCACAATCAGTCTAGTTTCTCTACTTTCTTAGAGGAGCCTCAGTGGTAATCGCATCAGGTAACATGCTTGGAGAGCACTGATATATCAGAACAGTTGAATATGTGATATAAGTGAAGATAATATGTCTTCAGCTTTAAAAAAGTGTCCTTGAATCCCAGTAGGTATCCTGTAAATATCACTGACTGACAGATATGGATTAGTTGCCTGTCTCTCTATAATCAATGTGGTCAGTAAAACCTTCTTTATACCTGCCAAATGCACTAAGATTCTTAAAGCAATGTCCTCACTAACTGCATTACTTAACAGCTTTTACCTACAACTGTAATATAAATATTAAAGGCAGCAGAATCTTCCTTATACAGTCTGGGAACTCCTCAAAATATGTGACAATTCAAAAAGAACTTTCAAAATAAAATATAGCATATGTGTAACCAAAGCATTTAAAATCTAACACTTTGGCTCAGAATCAGATGTCATATACAATGACTACATATTAAAAACTCTTAGTAGAGAAACAGATCATTTGGGAGGCTGGGCTCTAAGAGGAAGAATGTGGCATCAGGAATGGAGGTACGCAGATGACACAACCTTGCCTGCTGAAACTGAGGAAGACCTGAAGCACTTACTGCTGAAGGTCAAGGACTGCAGCCTTCAATATAGATTGAAACTTAACATCAAGAAAACAAAGATTCTCACCAGGGGGCTGACTGGCAGCATCATGATAGATGGTGAAGAGATTTAAATTGTTAACAGCTTTAGTTTGCTCGGCTCCACAATCAACCCTTGGCACCAGCAGCCAGCGAATCAAAAGAACCGCACTGGTAATGTCTGCTGTCAGGGACATTTCCAGAGTACTGAAGAGCAATGATGTCAGCCTGGAGACTAAGGTACTCCTGATCCAGGCCAGCATCTTCACAACTACATGCTATGCATCAAAAAGATGGACAATGACTAGGAGAATTGATGTCTTCGAGCTGTGGGGCTAGAGAAGAGACTGTTAGGAGAACAAACAAGTTCGTCCTGTAGAGGGTGAAACTAGGTTGATCTTTGGAGGCAAGGTTGATCTTTGGGCATGCTGCAAGGAGGGATCAGTCCTTGGAGAGGTGCCTGGGAGGTTGGAGGGACCTTGCAAGAGAGGAAGTCCCTCAATAAGATGGACTGACTCAGTGACTATGGTAATGGGGGTACTGTCGGAGACAATAAGGTTGGCTAAGAAGAGAGCAGGGCTCAGTTGTTGTACGTACAATCACTAAGAAGAGCAAGTGACTTGACGGCACGTAACAATGACAGAGGAAGAAGCTCCATTCCTTGACAACACTTAAAATTCAAATACATTTCTTAAAATTATTCCAAAATAAAGCCTGTATTTCCACCACCTATGCTTCTTTAGGCTCTCTAGATACACAATTATTACTTATTTTGAGCCTTCAAAAAGGGAAACAAGTCCCAGTTTTCATTATAAAAAAGCAAATTCATGTAATTTTTTTTTCCTACGGGCCACAGAAGCTGAGACAGTCTTATCAAAAGTTATAGCAATGATTAATTAAAGGCAGCTGCCACTAAGGAATGTAAACTCAAGTCTCACCACTGGCAAGTCAGTTTAGATTCATAGTCACTTTCCATCACATTTAACAGGCTATAAATATTAAGAGGAAGAGACAGCTCATCTTTCTCCAAAGGAATCACCAGTGGATTCAAATTTTGGGTTAGCCATGCAACTAGATACCGACTTTTAAAAAAATATATTCTTTATCTTTACATAAATTAAATACCTCGGCCTTGTGTTAACCATTCCTACCTTTGTCTCACATACTTTAAGCATGTTGTCAGGAGAGACTAGCCTTGAAAAAAGATAACATGCTGGGAAAAGTGGAAGGTCAGATTAACAAAAGAAGATCTTCAACAAGAAGGAATGACACAGCGATTCTAACAACGAACTTTGAGCATACAAAACACCATGAAGATGGTGCAAGATAGGGCAAGGTTCTTATCTGTTGTTCATAGGATCATTATGCATTGAAGTCAACCTGAAGGGACCGTACAATAGCAGCAGCAAGGAAAAACAAGAACATCCAGTCTTGATTAATCTAGATCAGCCTCTAATCTCAGATCTCAGAAGGCTGAGCCATGAAACCCTAAGTAACTCACAAAACCACCTTTTTTTTACATTATTACCCTGCCTTTGGGTTTCAGCACTGTATGCTTTATTTTCCCTAGAAGGGAATGTGACTCCCATTTTGTGATACATGACTACAAAATTATTAGCCTCTGACAATTCCAATGTTATTATACTCCAAAACCATTCAAGGTTTAATCCAGAACATTATTCTTTGGAAAGTCAGGCTTATAGAGGTTTAGTAAAATTTACTTTGTTGAGGTACAGTTCTGTAAATTCCAGCAAATGATTAAGAGGCATAACTACCACCACAAATGAGTAACAGGAGTTTATATCAACCATTGACCCCAAAGAAACGTTTCCCCATTCTTTTCTGTACTCAAGACTTCCCTCTTGACAACCACTTCTTTGTTCTTGATTTTTTTCCGCTCTTTCAAGGACGCCATGTAAATGGAATCATATAGTATGTGGTCACTTGACTTGAATTTCCTTTTCACTTAATACACATATTCCCGGTGCAAGGAGAGGTGATACTATTTTGCTCAAGAGGCAAAAACTGGTTCGAGGCAGGTGAAAAAATCTTTGCTACTATAAATGATAGGGGGCTCAAGAAGGGGCCACAAAACATAAAAAAGTATACATTACATTCGTGATATGGCAACCACATCAAGTATATTTATACACACACACACACACACTCTAGGGTTGGAGCTCACCACTGGAACAATAGGCAATCTCATGGCAGACGAAGAAACGACTGAGCTTGCCAACCATTTCATTTAACTTGGATACACAATCAACATCCATGGTAACAATAGTTAAGAAATCAAAAGATGTGCTGCATTTGGAAAATCTGCTGTCAAGGATCCCATTAAAGTACTAAAGAGAAAAAAAACTTAAGTCTAAAGACTAAGGGGTACCTGATCCGAGCCGTGGTATTTTCGGTTTCTTCCTATACACTTGAAAGTTTAACACTAAGGAAGCTCTGGGGACCTAGTAAACTAGAAGCTGTGCTGCAATCTCCACGGCACATGGTTCAAATCCACCAGCTGCTCTGAGAGAGAAGGACAGGCAATCTCCTCCCCTGCAATTAACTGCCTCTGAAAACCTGCAGGTGGGTCAGCTATGGGTAGGTTCAAACTCAATGGCATACAACAAGAGGGATGATCAAAGAAGTGATGCCTTGGAATTTTGATACTGACAAAGAGAACTGAATAAATACACTTTGGACTGTCAAAAGAACAAAGAAAGCTGGCTTGGAAGAAATGCAACCAAAACATTCCTTAGAAAGACAGTGAAACTTTGTCTCACACACTTTAGGCATGTTATAAGAGTTTTGTCCTTGGAAAAAGACATCTGTCTGGTATAGGTCAGCAACAGGGAAGATAACTCTCAACTACAACAATCTCCAAGCATGACAGTGATCACACTGATGGTTTAGGATAGGGCAACGTTCAGATCTATTGTTCACAGGGTTGCTACGTGTGGTAGTCAACTAAGGTTGTTAGTCAACTAAGGTTGTTGGGGAATAATAATTTTTAAAAAACAAACTGAAAGAGAGGGACTTAATGCATTACAGTTTTTCATGTATCAGTAGTTTGCTTTTTCACTTAATAATATTTCATTGAGGAACCTCATGGTTTTTAAGCACTTGACTATTTAGCCAAAATTATAGCCATATAAACCAACCCAAAGGCTTTGCAAAAGAAAAGGCCTGGTGATCAGTTCCCATAGATATTGCAGCCTAAAAAATCATCTATGGCAGGTGTACTCTGTCACACAGGGTCATTATCAATAGACTCCACAGCTCCCAACACAGCAAAACCAACAACAATATCCCACAGGAAGTGTCAGACTGCTTACCCATTTCATAACTAATGGATATACAGTTTTCATTTCTCTTGTCTAAAAACTTACGAGTGAGATTATTAGTGTAAATAAATGTGAAACCAAGGAGCTCTTGTGGTGTAGCGGTTAGGCACTAGGCTATTGGCAGTTTAAATTCACCAGGCCCTTTAAATGAAAAAGCTGTCAATCTACGTCCATAAAGATTTACAGCCTTGGAAACCCTATGGGGCAGTTCTATCCTCTCCTATAGGATCTTTACAAATCTAAGTCAATTTAGCAGCAAGAGTTTGGATTTTTTGTTGGATAGGTTAAACTGCCTACTACAGTAAGTGTACCATTTTACATTCCCACCAGCAATTTATGAGATCCAGTTACTCCGTACCAGCAGTAATACCCGCAGCACCTGCTATTATTTTCTGCTTTGTGTGTTCAGTCATTCTATTCTCTCTTACTTCTATCAACTCCCAACATGAGCGTGTGCACACACAGGCACACGGAACTTTACTGAACCTTCAAGGCATCAAGTTTCTTCCTACAGAAACTCTCTTTAGTGGATACCAAGGAAAAACTTCATTATCCACATTAAGAAATGAACAAACAATAAAAATAAATTAGGGGAGAGAGGCAGGGAGAGATAGAAATGAACAAATCCAAAATTAAAATCCCTTCAGGCTTAATGCTGTTGTTGTTGTGTACTGTCGAGTTGGAACCGACCCATAGCTGACCCTCCGGCAGTCAATCGCATGGGAGAAGACTGTCCATCTTTCTCCTGCGGAGCAGCTGGTGGCCTCAAATCATGTGCCTTCGGGATTGCAGCACAGCTTCTTGCCACTAGGCCACCAGAGCTCCCTTCAAGCTTAATAGATTGCCTTTATTAATAAAGAGCCACCTTTTGTTTATCAAAATCCCAAAAGCACTGAATTAAAAATTTTGAAAGATGATTAAAACATAGAATAATGTTACAAGGAACAAGGTTACAAAATAAGTTACAACATGTGTTCAGACTCCTCAAGACAACAGAACAGATGCTAGGAGAGGGGGACTGGAGTAGCGTTGATAGAAAAGGCCTATGTACTGGGTAGGTAGATAATAATCTCTGAATCCACTAGTCCATGAGGGCACAAAGTGTCAACCCCAAAAGAGGTGCAGGGCTCTGTGACAAGCTATGATGAAACAAAGCATGGTGGATTCTGCTGCTTGTAAAAGAGATCAAATGTGTAACAAAGCTAGTTCTATCACAAAAGCCATAGAAGAGGTGAATTCTAGCCTTCTCTAATGAATGAACAATACAAAGCCAGGAAAACGCAATGGTTAAGCTAAACTTAATGAGAAACTGCTTATCTGCATATCACCGGAAAGGATAAGTACACAGCATTTGATGGACTGGTACAAATTGATTCACCTCACCTGTACTTTATCAAGACTTAGAAAGGGCGGCTGCAAATTCTTGGCATCAGCAGCCCATTCATTCTTCAACAACGGAAAGGATTAGATTTTGGCTCATTATAAGGAAAATGATGCATGTCCTCTTGTAGGTTTCTTCCATGGTCTAATCACTCCCACAGATGAACTTGAATCTTTTTCACATGAAAGGTTGTCAAATATTTGGAGGTTATTTTAAGTAAGGTGGGCACATGTTCTCATTTTCCCAATATCATCCCAGTTTATGCCTATCATTTCAACATGAATATTAATAGTGCCCTCTTCCACTTGCAAGGCATCCTAGTTTGAACAATAAATTATATGATCATTTAGCTATGAAATCCTTCCTCCTTCCTCCTACCCTGAATATTTGCTTCTTCAGGCTAAACATGTGTCAACCATTCCTCCTACAACATAATTTCCAAGTCCTTAGCCGCCCCCTGAGCCCCTGGCTCCAGGTGATTGATATCCCTAAACCTAAACCAATAATCTAGGTATGGAGGCACAAGGGGAAAGCAGGATTTATTCTTCTGCCCCTATTAATGCAGCACACGAACACTATCACTTTTTCAGAAATCATGTCTCTTTCAGAAATCAATTTATCAATTAAAGTTATCTAGACTATCAATTAAAACTTTTAAGTCTTTTTCCCTCATTCTTTCACCAGGCAATACTAAATTTACTGTAACAGTGTTTGGATCCCAGTGCAGAGCATTCTTTTCTTCATAAGATTTCATTTAGTTCATTACCTTGTCTGAGTCTGACACTATCATATATTTTTATCTTTCCCAGTCTTATTTCCTCTGAAAGCATAAGCAGCATGTGTTTTTCCTCTAAGATAGTAATATTTTTTTAAAGGATTGGTCATCAGTTTTGCTATCCTGCTAGGTTTAAAATAAGCCATTCCAGAGGTGGAAAAAAGGCAGAATCTTACTGCCACAAAGGAAAAAAGCTAGGAATGCAGCTCATCCTTTGGCCCAGGATTTCTGCAGAGCCACTCTCTAACCCAGCAGAGTTGTAACACCGGAGGAAAGGCAAGCAGCAGCAGAGCAAAAACATGCACTATTATCAAGCTAGCCAGCCCTCCTGGGGTGCCACAAATACCTTACATTTGCACAGTCCCATCCCTAATCACTGTGAGTCAAACTAGACTTGATGGCCCTAAAAACAGCCACAACCACCTGTACTATGCAAATGATACAACCTTGCTCGGCTGAAATGAAGAGGACTCGAGGAGCTTGCTGCAGAAGACCAAAGCCTTAAATATGGATAACATTCTATATCGAGAAAACAAAAATCCTCACCACTGCGCTAACAGGCAACACATGATAGATGGAAGAGAGACTGAAATGTTCAATGGTTTTATTTTATCTTGGACCCATTATCAACACCAGCAATGGGGATATCAGGAGAATACAGCGTGTATTGGGAAAGCGTGCTGTGAAGTACCTCTCCAAAGTCCTAAAGAGCAATTATGCCAGTTTAAAGTGCATCTGATTCAAGCCATGGTCTTTCCAATCACATACTATACATCTAAGAGCTGGACAATGAATAAGGATGACAGAAGATTCAATGCCTTTGAAATGTGGTGTTGGAGAAGAGTATCCCATGGACAGCGAAAAGAAATAAAAGATGTGTCTTGGAGAAAATACAGTCAGAGTATACCATGGAGGCAAGAAAGATGACATTTCAAAACTAATTTTAAAAAGAGTGATGAAGTTTTGTCTCACACACTTTGGGCATGTTGTTAGGAGACCCTATTCCTTGGAAAGACCTCATGCTTGGAAAGAAAAGGAAGACCTTCAAAAAAATGGATTGACACAGCAAAAGCAGCAGTGGGCTCAAGTATGTCAGAGATGATGACGATAGCACAGGGCAGAACACAGGTTAGAAATGCTGTTCATAGGGTTGCTATGAGTTGTACTTGACTAGACAGCACTATAACAACAATAACTACCAGTCAGACATTAGGGAGCTCCGGTCTGTTACATATTGTGTCAATGATGGAAATGTCAGTGCTTTGAATCCACCAACCTCTCAGTCTCCTCTCATAAGGATTTACAGCCTTGGAAATCTCATGGAGGGTCACTATGAGTCATAATCTAATGGATGGCAGTGGGTTCTGGTTTTGACTCAGCCATGTACAAAAGTTGCAAAGACTGGTTAAAGGAGCCACATTAAGAACAGCACCGCAGGCAGAAATCTGTCAGAAGAAAAAAAAAACTCAAACTCATTGTTATTCAGTCAGTTCAAATTTGTAACAACTCTCCACTAAGTTTCCAAGGCCATAAATCACAATGGGAAGAGACTGCTCATCTTTCTCCAAAGGACTCACTGGTAGATTCAAACTATGAGAGATATACAACCTTTGGGTCAGAGATGCAGCTCGCTATGAAATACATCAGAGCCTCCTGTGAGATAAAGAAAATGCATGTATTTTTCCACTAAAACAAGCAACAGAAATTAAGTAAGATCATATCCAGTTAAAGGCTGAAAACTTGCAAGACCCAGAAAACAAGGCAGTGTCACCGAGTTACAGCTCTCAGTTTCACTGTATACATTTCTGTGTGTATATCACTACAATAATCAGGATACGACACAAAGTAAGGTAGCAAGGGAATAATTTATAAAACAGGACTTAGGTTAGATGCAGAGAAGATCATAACCAAGTATTATATTAAGAACCATTAAGCTTGCTAAATCAAGAAAGGTTAACATCAACAAGAAGATGAAGATAGACATGACGAGCTTCTGGGTATAATATGTAAGATGACCACAGCATATTTTATGTTGTATTCTGGTTAGAGTGTAAATCAGAAATCTAATCAGGAAGCAGCATCAAGAAACTTTAGATTGAGGAGCGTGAAAATACAAATAACCTATAATCATCAAAATGATGAGCAGGTACAGGAGAAAGGGGGGATTGTACAATAATGGTGCTATACAATTTGAAGGGTGGAGGGTGAGGGAAATTAGAAGAATCTTTTCTCAAAATCAATGTATTAAAATTTTGTAAATACTTAGTGGCTTCACATTACTGATCCCACATAAAAGAATAAAGCAATGAAAACAAACGAAAAAAAATATTTGTAAATAAACTAAATTAAAGGGGGGGGAATCCATCAAGGTCATGAAAAAACAGGGAAAATGAAGCTGAGACTAAAAATTTGACAGGTAAATGCAGTACATGATTCTGAACATGTATGTGAACACTTTACTGTGGTTGTTGTTGTTGTTGTTATGTGGCATCCAGTCGCTTGCGACTCATAACAACCCTATGTACAACAGCCCTAAACTCTGTTGTGTCCTGTGCCAAGCTCATTGTCTCCAATTACCCCAGTCATCCCGATTACCCCAGTCACTAAATCAATCCACCTCCTAGAGGGCCTTCCCCTCCTGCAACTGCCCTCCAACCTCCCAAGCATGATGTCCTTATCCAAGGACCGGTCTCTCCTTATAACATGACCAAAGTATGTCAGACAAAGCCTCAGAATCCTTGCCTCCAAGGAGAAGCCCGATTTAACTCTCTTCAGGATGAATCTGTTTGTTTTCTTAGCAGTCCACGGTGCCATCAATACTCTTCTCCAACACCAAAGCTCAAAGGCATTAATTCTCCTTCTATCCTCCCTAGTCATTGTGCAGGTCTCTGACAAATAACAAGTGATTGCGAAGACCATGGCCTGTATCAAGCGCACCTTTGTCTCCAGAGAAACACCACTGCTCTTCAGTACTTTAGAGAGGTCCCTAAAAGCACTTTCCCATCGTAATATGTTTTTTTTTATTTCCTGGCTGCTGGTGCCGAGTACTGATTGTGGAGCCAAGCAGACTAAAGCTGTGAACAATCTCAATCTCTTCACCATCCATCCTGATTCTGCCAATCGGTCCAGTGGTGAGAATCTTTGTCTTCTTGATATTGAGCCTCAACCCATACTGAAAGCTGCAGTCCTTGAACCTCTGCAGCAAGCACTTCAGGTCTCCTCAGTTTCAGCAAGTAGGGTTGTGTCATCTGCATAATGCAGATTGTTGACAGATCTTCCACCAATCCTGATGCCACATTTCTCCTCATAGAGCCCAGCCTCCTGGATGATCTGTTCTGCATACAGGTTGAAAAGGTATGGAGACAGGACACATCCCTGGTGTATGACCTTCCCAATTTTGAACCATGCAGTGTTTCCTTGCTCTGTTCTGAAGACTGCCTCTTGGTCCAAGTATAGGTTTCTCATTAGCACGATCAAGTGTTCTAGGATTCCCATTCTTCTCAGAGTCAGCCAGTTTGTTATGATCCACAAGTGAAACACCTTTGCATAGTCAATGAAACACAGACAGACATTCCTCTGGTACTCCCTGCTTTCAGCCAAGATCCATCTAACATTAGCTACAATATCCCTAGTACCATGACCCCTTCTAAACCCAGCCTGGACTCTGGCAGTTCTCTGTTGATGTGCTGTTCCAGTCGTTTTTGGATAATCTTCAGTAGACTCTTGCTTGCATGTGAAATCCATGATGTTGTTCTATATTTTCCATACTCTATTGGGTCACCCTTCTTTGGAATGTGAACAAATATAGATCTCTTCCAGTAAGTTGGAGGCAAGAAAATAAGTGTGTTCTTAGAAAATAAATATTGAAGCATGAATAGAGGTAAAAAAGAAATAAAACCCCTGGTAGTACACTGGTTAAACATGTGGCTGCTCACTCAGTGATGTAGTATTCTGCTTCCATACAATATTAGGAAGCAGGTCCACTCAGTCCTACAGGATCCCTTGGCGTTGTAATTACTTCATGGCAGTGGGTTTAATGGGAGGGCCGGGGGGGGGGGCGGAAGGAGGGTGATGGTGCTACCAACAGTCAAAGTCCTCAACTGCCCAAAGGGTAAGAAATTACAGTCCACCCAGAGACATCTTGAAAGAAAAACTTAGCGCGACATACTTGCAATGAAATAGCCACTGAAAGTCTTATAAACCACAGTTCTACTCTGATACATAAAGGAACATGGAACAATCAACTTGATGTCAAATTTGCAAATATTTAGGGAAAAAAATTCTATAAAACTCAAGAGAGAAAATAAGAAAGCAACTATACCTAAAAGTCTTAAAAGTTAGAACTATGAAGAACTTTCTGTACAATGTTTAATAAAAGGAGTGGACATTAAAAGGGAAATAAAAAGAGGGAGGGTTATGATATGAGAATGATAGAGTCCCAAAAGGAGAAGACACAGTGAAGAACAAAGACATGAGACAAAAATTTAAGAAACAACAATCATGAGTCAAGAAAAAATAGATAAAAGTCAGAAAAAAGGAGCTCTTAGTGAAGCTAGGGTACATAAGAACCCTTGTTCTGGGTTACCAGTTGTACCTGCCCTGCCATACTCACCGGCAATACAGTACAAGAGGCTCCAAATACAGTTCAAGAAGACCAAACTCACTGCCATTGAGTTAGCTCTCAGTCAGGGGTCCTCCACTAAGTCCTGAGGTTGTAAATCTTAAGAGAAAACTGGTCATTTTGAAATGCCAGCACAACACGCTACTGATTGATTGCACCACCAAAGCTTGTTAGCAGAGAGGCTAGAAATCAGTATCTCAGAATCCCTTTTCTTGTGTGGTTTCGGTGAGCCTGACAATGAAAGAGCTTCATGAAAGATGGAAGTAAATTCAGGGAATGGACCAAAAACCTGAGATTCATAGCAGTCTGGACTACTCAAAATTTCTCTTCTAGGTTGTATTGCCTCCACTTCTTGGTAAGCTTTGAAAACCAGCCACTTTCATGCTTCTGGTCAGATCTTCAATGTACATTTTCCTGACTTGTTGCTTTAAAATTAGTAAGCAGCTAATTTTGTATTAAATCTTTTTACTTTAGACTACAAAGTGACATGTTTTCTTGGATGAGCCCTAGTACACCACTGGATTTATTAAGAAGGCCATTGTTTGCTTTTTAAAAAGTCAAATTTTAGCAAATCAGTAGATAAGAAAATTAGATTGTGGGCTATAAAGAAAGTAAGGTGTTATATAATGAAGCATAATTTCCACTGAGCATATGCCAAATAAATACATGTTGAATGCTGAATGTGTAAGAAGTGTTTCCAAAGTTGGGCAATGAAAATAAGGGCATAACTTTCTTTTTTTTTTTTAAAGGCAATGAAAAGAAATGCTCTCGGCTTACTGTCAATAAACTCAGGCAGCCCATCTTGAAGACCCTAAAATAACTGGTTTTCCAGTTAGTTAATTCATCTTTTTCAAGGCCACAAAAGTCTTCTTTCTTGCTTTTAAAATCTCAAAACTATTAACTTACACAGAAAATTTTTAGCATAGGTGCAAAAACATCCTTTCTACACTTACAAAGGTAGTTTTTCATGTCCAACAGCTTGATCACTTTTGATATGTTGATAAAGACAGATGCCTAAATCCCACTTTCATTTTAACTGTCTTTAGAACCAACATTTAAAATTTACATTTAAAAAATTAAAGCATAAAAATTTAAATTCTCTTGATGGATTCCATGTAGTGAATATCAGCATAAAGAACTCAGTAATTAAAGGCTGACCTTAAAACAAAGAATGAGAACAATGGGAAGGAAATGACCTTAGTAAATCATGTTCTTACATGATTCACACACAAAAACTTTCCTTAATGGAGTAAATGAGTATCTGCCTAAAATACTAAAAGTTCACTTTAAATTCCCACCCTATCCCAGAAATAAATTTTCAAAATAAAAGCTTTATATTGTGACCGTGTTTTCAATGTTATCTTAAAGGAAAAAAAAGATACAATTTAAACTTCTAAAATGGAAAATAAGGCCCATTTTTAAGTCACTGTTTTCCAGCATATATTGGCAAAATGCATGGCTACAAAGATGTAGGGATACACCCCTCCGTAGGATGGAAAGCTGAGCAGATTCCTCCAAAATCTTAAGGAAGCAAGTTACTTTTTCTTCCTGCAAACTAGCGCTTCAGGGTTGGTTCTCAAGAACGAGCCATATAGAGAGGCAAGAAGAGGGACAAAAGGCATCTTCACTGAGTCTTGTCTTCTCAGAGAATGAATTACATTATCACGATAGATCTCTAGGCGGGCCTGTTCCCAGACACCATACCTTTAACTGACAGGCTAACTTCCACAACTCAACTAAATTCCTCACCATCCTCTGGACTTCAGGAAAATCTATCAAACAGCAGGGTCAGGACTTCACTCTTGATTCTCAATCAAATAGAACAACCTGTGTCCTTTAATATCATCACTCATTTAAGTACACACATTGTTATCTTTAATAACACAAAGAGTGTAATAAAAAAATCACACATAGACTCAAACAACAAATCTAGGCCATCACCAAGAGCCTGTAAAATTTACAGTGAGTAGGATGGAAAGCAGAGAAACAAATTCCATCAGGACAAAATCTAAACTTTAAGACTTCTATTAAGTGCTGTGAAGGAAGGAGGAGGAGAGACAAGGAGGGGTTTTTTCCCTTAAATAAGAAAAGGGAGAAAAAAGTTGGGAAATTTCAGAAACGTCATGGCCTTTCTATGCAAACTACTACACACAGCCAACTTCTTTTCTGCCACAATAGTAAATCCAGTCAGGCGACTAGCTAAAAAGACACAACGCTTGACTACTCAGCTGCAGCTCTTAATGTCTTTCTCATTTGAATAGTATCTTAGGAATGTTTTGTCCATGTGTCTGATGATTATTCACTTTTGTATTTTTTTTCTTCACCATAAGAATTACGTTCATATTTTTAAAATTGTTTTATAGACAGAATATTAATAGCACTAAATGAAGATTTATTTTCATCTGTTAAAATTAATATATTTATTTGTCTACATTTGCTTGAAAAAAGCATGGTTAACTTTACCAACTGTTGCTCATAGCAACACAGGAACAAAAGATTTCTCACATGCATAATCTGGGCATTTAATTAAAATTCACAAACCTGGTTCTTAACCCAAATCAAAAGTAGAAATTTCAAAATACTGTATTTCCAAATAAATTCAGATACATAATACTGTTTAACTAGGGCAAAGAAAAAAAACAACACAGTAAAAAATTAAGTATAGAAACTTTTGAGGGATAACGAATGTACACATTAAAATATCCATGTTTATCTACCACTTGTATTTTTCCAGCATACATTTCATGGCAAAGGTAAATCAAACAAAGGTACACCGCAGTCCCTCTGAGTTTCTCTCTAAAACATGGCATGTACAGGAAAAGACATTTCCCCCCAGCCATAACTGAAACTCAACTATGAGAATCAAGATACAAAACAAATCCAATCAAAGTCTGCCGTTTACACATCTGTAGTAAAACCAAGATATTCTCAAAGAACATCAATTTATTAAAAAAAAAAAAATACATTCTAGAAAATAACCCAGAAGACCTAGGATTCAGCTGTATTTCTTTAAAAAACAATCCATCTTTAACAATCAGTTCACTTTTCCTCAGATGGTGAGGGGGCCACAGAAGGGTACCAGTGGTACAGGGAGGGCCTTATGGTTCCCCAGAAATCTGAACTAGCTCAACAGGCAGAACCATAAAGCAGGATATAGAGCATTTCAGGTCTTGACCTCCGAAGCACAGGAATAAGGCAAAAGTGACAGAATCGAGATTTTTATCGCATGTTTGAGCATCTAATATACACAAAAACAGCCTTGGAAGTACAGTCACTTGAGTGCTAAGCTGAGAACTGAAAGATCAGTGATTTGAATTCACCACCTGTAAGGAGAAGCTTCCCTAAAAATTACAGGCCTGGGAACATTAAAGGGCAGTCGGCTTCAACTGACAGGGCTGCTCTGAGTTTAGGAGCTCTTTTGGCAGACCGGCTGTTAAGCAGAAGGTCTGTGATGTAAAGTATGGAGAAAGAAGTGTCAGTCCACTTGTGTAAAGATTTACAGCCTTGAAAGTCTTTTGGAGTAGTTCCTATTGAGTTGCTACGAGTCAGAATCAAATAGAAAGCAACAAGTTTGATTTGGTTTCATATACACCAAATATTTTGCTGAGATTCCTGGGAGAGGCTATAGATAAGTAATGCTTTGCATGGTTTCACTAAATGGAACCTACTCACTACTTTGTGGAAAATAAATTAGAAAAAGTAATAGTTTAATTTGAGGTATCAAAATACAGTATATATTTATTTATTAGATGCTACAAACAAATACTGTAAGAATAAAGACCATGCACTATTATGTGGGACATGGAGATAGATTTCCCCTATGGTTTTTAGGTGTCTTAGTTATTTAATGCTACTATTATAGATGCAGCCCTGACCTGAAAATGCTCACCAGGCTGTGCCAAGAAATCTAGAGGACAACCACCTGACCAACTGACTGGAGAAGATCCGTATTTACTCCCATTCCAAAAACAAGGTGATCAAACAGAGTGTGGATATTATAGAAGGATGTCACTAATATCACACGCAAGAAAAATGCTACTGAAGATTATTCAAAAGTGACTGGAAGAGTACATCGACAGAGAACCACCAAAAATAAAAGCTGGGATTAGAAGAGGCTATGGCACTAGGAATAGCACTGCCAATGCCAGATAGATCTTGGCTGAAAGCAGAGTACCAGAGAGAGGAATGTCTATCTGTGTTTCACTGACTATGCAAAGGCATTTTATTGTGTGGATCACAACAAATTGTGGCTCACTTTAAGAATGGGAATCCCAGAACACTTGATTGTGCTCATGTGAAACCTATACTTGGACCAAGAGGCAGTCATTAGAACAGAGCAAGGAAACACACTACATGGCTCAAAATAAGGAAAGGAGTGTTGTCAGGGATGTATCCTATCTTCACACCTTTTCAATCTGTATGTAGAACAGATTATTTGAGAGGCTGGGTTTTATGTGGAGGAATGTGGCATCATGAATGGAAGAAGACCCAACAACAACCCTTGATATGCAGATGACACAATCTTACTTGCTGAAACTGAGGAGGGCCTGAGGCATTTGCTGCAGAGGATCAAGGATTGTAGTTTGAAATATGGATTAGAGCTCAACATGAGATAGAGACGCGGCGGAGATTGCTAACAATTTCAGCTTGTTCTGTTCCACAATCAAAACTCTTTTCGCACCAGCAGTCAGGAAATCAAGACAAATTATATTAGAAAACTCTGCTGTCAGGGATTTCTCCAGAGTGCTGAAGAGCAAGGATGTCAGTCTAGAAACTAAGGCACATGTAATCCAGGTCATGGTCTTCACAATTACTTGCTATGCATCAGAAGGCTGGACAATAAATCAGGATGACATAAGAATTGATGTCTTTGAGTTGTGCTGGAGAAGAATACTGGCCATACCATGGACTACCAAGAGAATTAGCAAGTCTGTCCTGAAAAGGGTGAAACCAAGCTTCTCCTTGGAGGTAAGGACTTTGAAACTGTGTCTCACATACTTTGGGCATGTGGCCAGGACTGACCAGTCTTAGGAAAAAGAGATCATGTTTGGAAAGATTGAGGGACAGCACAGGAGAAAAAGATCCCAGATGCAATGGATTGACACAGTAACTGGGGTAATGAGGGTAGTAGGCGTGTCAAAGACAGTGAAATTGGCTCAGAATAGAGTAGGGTTCATAGTCAACTCATAGTCACAGTTGTGGTTTATAATCAACCACAACAGAAATATTGTAAATTGCTGTTAGGTGCAGTCAAGTCAACTCCAGCTCATACCTACCCTATGTTCAACAGATCAAAAGTCTGACCAAATCTGCACCATCTTCATAATGAGCCAACTGTTGCAGTCGTTGTGGCAATCTAACCTCTACATTTCCCAGTATGTTGCCCTGGGTCCTCCTCATAATATGCCCAAAGTATATAACATGAAGTTTCACCATCACTGCTTCTAAGGAGCACTCTGGCTGCATCTCCTCCAAGATATACTTGTCTGTTCTTTTGACAGTCAATGGTACAGTCACAAATACCATCATTAACAGGCATCAATTTATCAGTCTTATTCACTATCCAACTATCTCATGCATATAAAACAACTACAATTACTATGGCTTGGGTCATGTTCACCTTAGTCTTTAAACTGGTATTCATGCTCTTTGTTGTAGTTATGTGCTATCAAGTCGCCTGTGACTCACAGTAACCCCACATACAACAGCTATGAAGCATGCCCTATCCTGAGCCAGTATCACTGACTTTGATTCACCTACTACCATTGCCCTAGTTACTGTATCAATCCACCTCATCTGGGGTCTTCCTCTCCTGTGCTATCCGTCCATCCTTCTGAGCTTAATGTCCTTCTCCAAGAATCGGTCACTCAAGCCATATGCCCAAAGTATGTGAGACAGAGCTTCACAATCCTAGCCTTCAAGGAGGAACTTGGTTTCACCCTCTCCAAGAGAGACCTATTTGTTTTCCGGGTAGTTCAAGAATCTTCTCCAGCACCACAACTCAAAGGCATCAATTCTTCTTCTATAGTCCTCCGTCATTACCCAGCTCTTTGTAATTGCGAAGACCATGACCTCAATCAAGCACATCTTAGTCTCTAGGATGACATCCCTGCTTCTCAGTACTCCGGAAAGGTCCCTCACAATTTAGTACCTTCAAAAGTTCATACAGAACTAGCTCAGTCCCAAAAGGATAAATATGGTATAAAACCATTATTGTACAATGAGTATAAGGATCCAAGAGGAGTGGGGAGAAGGTGGAAGCAGAGGGATGTGAGGGGTAATCATGGGGTTGTATACTTGGGGGGGGGGCAGGAAATTGAAAGAATTTGTTCTTGAAAACAATGTATTCTAATTTTGTAAATAAACTAGTAGAAAAATTATTTTTTAAAAAGCTCCTAGTGAGTAGATTAACTCAATGCAATACATCCTTTGATTTCTTGACTGCTGATGTTCACTGTTGTTGTTAGTGTGTACCACTGAGTCAGAACCAATCCACAGCTGACCTTCTGGCAGATTATCAGAGACTGTTAATTGCATGGAAGGAGACTGCACACACTTCTCCCACAGAGCAGCTGGTGGACTCAAACTGCATGTCAGTTTCTTGCCAGTAGGCCACCATTGTTCCATGTTGACTGCAGATAGATGATACTGACTGTAGATTGAAGTAAAAATAAATCTTTGACAAATTTAATCTTTCCTCTATTTATCATAATGTTTTTTAATTGGTCCAGTCATGAGGACTATCTATTTTCTTTATGTTGACACACAGTCCATATTGAAGGTTACAGATTTAAGCTTAATAACTGCTTCAAGTCCTCTTCATTTTCATTCATGAGTCTTCCTTCAATATTTAGGTCACCTTCTTCTTCACATCATCCAGTTTATACATTATTTGTTCAGCATATAAACTGAGTAAGTATGACAGTAAGAAACAGCCCTGACATGAAACAATGAAACTCAACGTTATCCATAATTTGTTATGATCCACACAGTGGAGTACCTCTGCACAGTTAATACAACACAAGTAAACATCTTTTCTGGCTATTATTCTCTGCATTCAGTCACGATCCATCTGATAATCCATAATAATATCCCTTGTTCTACGAGCCTCTTCTGAATCCAGCCTGAATTCTCCGTACTTTCCTGTAGATGTTTTGCTCCAGCCATTTTTAAATTATGTTGTTGTTGTTGTTATGTGCCATCGAGTTGCTTGTGACTCACAGTGACCCTCTGTACAACAGCCCTAAACTCTGTTCTATCCTGTGATATCTGTTGTTTCTGGTGGTTCTCCAGATTTCTTGGCACAACTTGGTGAGCACATCCAGGGCAGCATCTGTTAACTGAAATATGTCAATTGGTATACCATCTATTCCTGGAGACATATTTTTTGCCATTTCCTTCAAAGCAGCCTGAACTTCTTCTTTCATCACCATAGGCTCTTGCTCATACATTGTTTCATGAAATTCTTCTGTGTCTTCCAATTCCTTTCGATACAGTGACTCAGTATGTAGGCAGAGGAGCTTTCACTCAGTGTAAATAGTGCTTTTTTGTTTTCCTAGTTGTTCACAACTAGGAAAACAAAAACAAAACAGCACTATTTACACTGAGTGAAAGCTCCTCTGCCTAGCTGTATTTATCAAAAATTCCAAGGACACTTATTTAGCTGTAAGTAAGTAACTATTTTAGTTACCAAAATAGTGTCTATAGTTCTATTCAATCCCCTAGGGAGCTCTGGTGGCCAAGTGGAAAGAAGTTGCTCTGCAATCCCAAAGGCAAGGAGTTCAAATCCACCAGCCACTCCACAGGAGAGAGACAGGAACTCTCTGGGAGGACAGGTAAATCTTAGAGGTGATTTACTGCCTCTGAAAACCTGTCAGAAGGTCAGTTCTCGCTCAAGAGTACTCAACAACACAATCCAATCCCCAAACTAAGGAGGCCCCTGCCACACTGCACAACATATCAGACTGCTAACTGAAAGGTTAGCAGTTTGAATCCACTAGCTAGCTGCTCTCTGGGAGAAAAATGGGCAGTCTCCCCAGTAAAGATACAGCCTTGAAAACCAAATAGAAGGATCACTATGAGTCAGAATCAACATAAGGGCAGTAACTTTGATCTAGCTTAACCTCAATCTGTGTGCTGAGAACAGAAACTGCAATATAAGAGAAAGAATGTGGCATCAAATGTGAAAGAAGACTCATTAACAAAGTGCCATATGCAGATGGCACAGTTACGCTTGCTGAAAGCAAAAAGGACTTAAGTCATTTATTGATAAAGATCAAAGATTACTGTCTTCAGTATGGATTATACCTCAACATAAACAAAACAAAAGCACCATCATGATAAAACAGAGAAAATAATGATGTCAGGAATTTCATTTTACTTGGATCTACAATCAACACCAGCCAAGAAATCAAATGAGGCATTGCATTAGGCAAAACCACTGCAAAACACATCTTTAGAACATTAAAAATCAAAGTGTTTTACATAGGAAGGCTATGAATCTGTGCTGCATTGAAGGCATCTAACAGCATCCCACATCCCCAATGGTATCAAACTCACTGTTGTCAAATCAGCTGCAACTCAAACCTACCCTCTCTCTTAATGGGAGGAGAATGCTTATGTATCCCTTGGATCAACTGGTGGATTCAAACTGCTAGAGATGAGTGGACTTTTGGTTAACAACATACTATGGATTATGCCACCAGAGTTTCATCACACCAGTGATACCAAAGTACAATATATGTGTATTTCATTCATGTTCTGTTGTGGTCCTGACTTCTCACATGCTACCGGAATGAAAGAATTTTCAAAGTTAATGTTGTTGGTCTACTACTGCTGCCCCATTTCTCAGCTGATTTCCATTTTCTTTTTCTTACATAATTTTTAATTGTGATTTTAACGAAAGTTTACAGGAAAAAAATTGAACTTTCATTCATTCATTGTTGCACGATTACCTCCCTGCTACATCCTCACCCACCCCCGCCCTGCCCTTCTTGCCACGTACCACCTATTCTGGGCCACTGTCATATGTATAATGCCCAATCATAAACTCCTTTTAAACAGTTCTTTCCTTCATTTATTCCAGTCCATTATCTATCCACTCTTATCCTATTCTCCTCCCAACTCCCCTTACCCCCATCAGTCCTGTTGTATAACAGTGATGCTATGCAGTATTTGTCCTTTTGTGACTGAGATATTTCACTCAGAATAATGTCTTCCAAGGTCACCCATATTGCGTAATGTTTTACAAGGTTGTGGGGAGACTGGAACTCTTACTCACTGCTGGGGAGAGTGTGAAATGGTGCAAAATTCCTACAATTCCATACAGTGGAATACTACACAGCACTGAAAAAACAGTCTTTCATTTTCAAATGTTGTTCAATAGTATCACCTAAGAACAATAATGTCTTTCTTGATTTCATGGTGATGATACTGTGTAAAGCAAAAATACTAGCTCATCACAGGTCTCATCGTGGCACTCTTGATTATAACTAGTACCAGCTTTATAACTGTTGCTGAGTGTCATCCACTCAGTTCTGCCTCAGAGAAACACTCTCCAGTCTCACAGCATCCTCACAACCACTATGATGTCTGAGCACATGTTAATAAATTTTGCTGAGTTTTCCTCTTTTTTTATAACCTTCTACATTACCAAGCATCATGTCTTTCCCCAGGGGCTGGTCTCTCCTCATAACATGTCCAAAATACGTGAGACAAAGTCATCTTCATGATTAAACTGCATTTTCGCTATATTTCTCTCAATATAGATTTGTTCCTTGGTAGAGTCATTATTCTCCATCAACATTTTCATTCAAAAGCATCAGTTCTTTTCTGTTCCTTACTGTCCAATTTTCATGTGCATATTAAGTAACTGAAAATATCTGAGCATGGGGATGCACTTATTCTTCAAAGCAAATTCTTTTGCATAAGAACTTCCCAGTGCAATACAGTCTGATTTCTTGACTGCTGTCTCCATGGGCATTGATGGGAGAGTCAAGTAAAAAGAAATCCTTCACAACTTCAATCTTGCCTCCATTTGTCATGATGTTATTTACTAATCCAGTTGTGAGCATTTTTGTTTTCTATATATTGAAGTATATAATCATACAGACAGCTGTAATAATTTATTTTCAAGAAAATCATTTAAGACCACTTCTAGCAAAGTAAAGTTGTCATGAACATACCACAGGTTGCTAACCAGCCTTCCTCCAATTCTCATGCCCCATTCCCCTTCATATTGTCCAGCTTCTTTGATTATTTGCTCACCATACAGACTGAATAAATATGGTGAAAAAAACAAAACCATGTCTCACACCCTTCATATAAAACCAGTGTGGTTTCAAAGGACTGCTTCTTGGTCTGTGTACAGTTTCTACACAAACACAATTAAGTGTTCTGGCATTCCTACTGAAAATGTCATTCAAAACTTTTTTTGATCCATTGTGCCAGATGCCTATGTATAGTTAATAAAACACAGGCAAAAAATTTTCTAGTATTCTTGATTTTTCAGCCCAACCTATCTAACATAAGCAATGAAATCTCTTGTTCCACATGCCCTTATCTGAATCAAGTTTGAATTTTTGGCAATTGATTTTAAAATCTCTTCAGCAAACTTTTACTCACATTAATGATACTGTTGAATAAATTCTGCTTTTTATCGTATCACTTTTTTTTGAATGGGCATGATTATGAATGTCATCCAGTCAGTTGGCCCAGTAGCTGTCTTCAAAATGTAACTTAGAACAGACAAATAAGCATCGAAAGCACTGCAGCCAATTAATGAAATATCTCAACTAGTTTCTGGTCAATTCCTAGAAATTTGTTTTACTGATGCCTTCAGTGCAGCTCAAACTATTTCTTAATCAAGACCACCAGTTCTTAATCACACATTAATTCCTAAAATAGTTAAACATCAACCAACTCTTTTTAGTACAGTGACTCTGTGTTCTTTCCTTCTTTTGATGTTTCCTGCTTCAGTTAAAAATTTTGCTCATGGAATTCTTCAACTTGAAGCTAATTTTTTTCTTCTTCACTTCTTTCTATTGAGACATTCCAAGCATGTTCTTTCCCTTCAGTTCTCTAACTCCAGGTCTTCCTTCACACATTTCATTCTAATACTTCAGCTTCTCAAGTTGCCCTTTTAAATTTTCTATTCAGCTGTTTTATCATTTCTTCCACTCACTTGATCTTTCTATATTCAAGAGCAAGTTCTAACACAGATTTTGGTAGATGGGAGTTAGGTTTTGGGTTTGTGTCGTTTTGTTGTTGTTTTGCATTTCCCATCCTTCAAATGTTGGGGGTTTTTTTCCCCTTTTCTTTAAGTAAGATGCCACAACTCTTCTGTTCCTCAGTCACTAGTATTCAATATATAAAATATATTCTTGAAATAGTCTCTAAATTCAGACAGGACAAACAAGTTGGTGCTCTGGTTTCCATTGACAATTTTCTTCACTCACAACTTGAACCTGCATACAAGCAACTGATGGGTGTTTTGTAATAAGTCCTTAGTCTTTATTGTTACTCATGATATTAAGCTTCTCCATCATCTCTTTTCAGTTTGATTCCTGTGTGTTCCATCTGGCACTATCCATTTGCATATTCACCATTTATGTATTAAATAAGATACTTCCAGTGCATGGGTCACTAGTCTTACAAAATTCTATCGTGCAATCTCCAGCCTCATCTCTATCACCAACACCTTATTTTCCAACTACTTATGCTTCCTTTCCCCTATGTTTCAATTCCAAACACCAGTAATTATTAATACATTTTGATTGCATGTTTGATCACTTTCAGACTGCAGAATTTTTTTCATCTAAAGCATTAGTAACTAGTACCTAAAACTGAGTGACAGTATTAATTGGTCTTCTATGTAATCATATGGACATTATTCTATCACTGGCGGTAGTTCAGAGCACATCTTAACATGTTCTTTTTTTTTTTACAATGAATGTAATGTTATTCCTCTTCATTTAGTGTAAAGGTGCAGAGTCAACGTGGGGAAGGCAGTGTCTGATGTCCACTAACTCCACAAAGGAGAGTTGTCCCCATTAATAACATTCATAGTATCAAAATAATAGTTGCAAGGTCAGACATGATGCTCTCCCACCCCACGCTCCTGTACCTACTTCTAGTAATCACTGAGTTTGGTATCCACTGCAAATTGACTCACAGATGTTATCTTAACTCACAGCTGTGGGGTTTATCAAGAAAGTAAGTTGGGGGAGGGGGCAAGACTATCACACAGTGAATAGAACTGCCCCAGCCAGATTAACAAGAAGACCAAATTCCTCAGTTAGTTTGCACAGCTTCTCAGTCAACAAGTCAGTTCAGGCTCAGCCTGGCAATACAATTGCAAGAAGCCTCTGGTTTCCTGCAAGGTTTGTCTCACAGCAGTCACAAGTCAGCTCTTTCATCAATCATCCAACAAGCAAAACCTTTTGCTCTGGCTCCATCTCTAGGCCTCTATCAGGCTATACTTTACTGCTGGCTTTCTACAGCTGCATTAGCACACTCACTCTTATGTTGACCTAACAGCTGGTGATGATGCTGAAGATGCTGATCAATGGATGAACAATGTGTCTCCTGTGGAGGCAGCGGGACATCATGCTCCCAGAGAGGGTTAAGGAAATGCCATTTGCAAAAGTCCTAACATCACAATTTGTCAGCCTCAACTTAATAGATCAGATGCTTACTGGATTCAACCTGTCAATGTTGTTTGTTATGTGCTATTAAGCTGACTTCAACCCATAGCAACCCTATCAACAATAGCTCTGAACTCTACCCTATCCTGACGCCACTGCCACAGTCACTACGTCAATGCATCCCATCCAGGGTTTCCTCTTCTGAACTCTCTACTCTCCCACACATATGTCCTTCTCCAACCACTGGTCTCTCATGGCAATGTGCCCAAATTATGTCAGACAGTTTCAAAATCCTTGCTTTCAAGCAGCAAATTGGTTTCACTCAGTTTGCTTCTAGAGGACAGACTTGTTTGTTCTCTTGACAATCCAGAAGAGTATGTTCAATACTCTTCAGAACCACAACTCAAAGGCATCAATTCTTATTCTGTCATTTTTATTCACTATCCAGCTCTCAGATGAACAGCAAATAACTAAGAAGGCCACGGCCTGGATCAGCAAACCTTAGTCTCTAGACTGACATCATTACTCTTTAGCACTCTGGAGAGATCCTTGATAGCAGATTTTCCCAATGCAACTCATCTTTTCATTTCCTAACTGCTAGTGTCAAGAGTATAGACTGTGGATACAAGCAAAATAAAAATCATTCACAGTCTCAGTCTTTCTCCATCTACAATGATACTGCCTATTGGCGCAGGGGTAACAACCTTTGTTTCTTCGATATTGAAATAAAATCCATATTGAAGACTGCAGTATTTAACCTTCTACAGCAAATGCTTTTCAAGTCCTCCTCAGTTTCAGAGAGCAAAGTTCTATCAGCTACATAACACAGGCTGTTGATGAGTCTTCCTCCAATCCTGATGCCCATGCTTAGGATATCCATCTTTACATGTTCTGCTTCATTTTTTTACAACTATACTATACCTAGTACATTCTATTTTTCAATTATTAATGGATGATTGCAGCTGTTTTCTCATTCTGAATCAGGCCACATCAGTAAATGAAGGATCTAATCTACATTAGACTCTATTTTGAGGAGTCAGACCTTCCCCAGACATATTTTAAATGTCTTCCAACCTGAGGTACTAATTATACACAGCAGTGCTTACTACTATTTAAGTGTTCACAAATCAGATACTGCTCTCCTGTATTCATAAAGTTTTCACGCGATAATTTTTTTCAAAACTGTGTCTTTATGCCCTTGTTCCTACTGTGTCCTAGTCTGGAAGCTCTGTTGTCAACTGTCCACCACATACTACCTTAAAACCATTTTCAATTTCATTTCTTACCATGAAAATGTTAGGGCACAAAGATGTCCCTTTATTTATTACCCGAACATTAGGTATATTTATGAAACATTATGTATATTTCTCACAGGAAATCTTTGAGGGCTGGAACTCATTGGAACTATTTTTACCTTCTGTTTCATAATTCCACTTTTATAGGATTCCATTTTACCACTATCACTTGTTTTAGTGGAAACTACTTTCAGTTTTTGTTTTCTGACAATTTTCCTCCTCACACAGGTTATAGCCTTTGCAGACTTTACTGTAGTAACACAAGGCACCTACACGTGGCCAGGGATCCAGAAACTTATCCCTTGTCTAAGAGTAACTAGGAGGTCTGGTCATGAAGCCCACACACTACTCCTCTGGCAGTTCAGATCCACTAGTGGCTCTAGGTAGAAATATGGATAGATAATCTCCCCCCATGCAGTTTACAGCCTTGGAAATGCAATGGAAGATCAACAGTTGAGTTGGTTCTGACTCAATGCAATGAGCTTAATAGAATAATAGACTGATCTCTATTGCAGTCAGGCCAGACACTTCAGAAATGAGCAGATTCTGAAAACTTTAACATAATCCATTTCAATGGAAGGAAGGTAATGAGAAGGCAATTCCTGAAATTCAGCGTCCACAGTTGATTCACCTTTATGCTACACAACTCCTGTTGCTGAATCTATTCTAACTCATTATGACACTGTCTGTTCTGAGTAAAACTGCTTCATAAGGTTTCTGCAACTTTTAGGAAGCAGACCTCCAACACTGTCTTCTGAGGTGCCTCGGAGCAGACTCAAACCACAAGTCTTTACACTAGCACTTGCTCAATTACAACCATAGCAACTCACAGCAACCCTCCACAGGGTTTCTAAGACTATAAATCAAAATGGGAAGAGCCTTCCCAAAATTCTCCCTCAGAGCATCTGGTGGATTTGATCCACGAGAGACACAAAGTCTTTGGATTAGAAGCAAAACTTGCTACGCACTAACACAGGAAAGCTTCCTACTAATAGCTGACATTTCATTATCTGGATTTGTAAAATAAATGAACAATCATCACTGGCCAATGAGACATATTACAAATATTTCTTAAAATTGTTTTATATGAAATATTTTAAAGATTTCATAATCTTCTTTACATCAGAGGCTGGCAAAGTATTTCTGTAATGAGCCAGAGAGAAAATATGTAAGGTTTTGTAAGCCAAAGACAGTCTCTAGCATGCAACCTTTGTTTTTGTTTGTTCATTAGTTTTTACAATCCTTTAAAAATGTAAAACACATTATTTCCAGAAAGCTTGGACCAAAAAAGGCTAGCAGGGTAGAATATGACCCTATGGCCATAGTTTGTTCAACTCGCTTTACACAAACACAAAAGAAATTGCTTAATTATATAGTATGGTCACACTTACAGAAGCCCTAATGACACAATGATCAAAAGTTTGGCTGATAAGTGAAAGTTCAATGGCTCAAATTAAATTAATAGCTCTGCAGGGAAAGACTTAGAGATCTACTGTTGTAAAGATTGTTGTTGGTAGGTGCTGTCAAGTCCAATACAACTCACTGCAACCCTAAGGAGATCTGAAATGTCTCCTATCCCATGCCATGCTCATCATCTCTGATGTAACGAAGCCCACTGTTGCAGTCACCGTGTCAATCCACCTACTGGAGGGTCTTTCTCTCTTTCACCGACCCTCTACCCTTCTAAGCGTGATATCCTTTTCTAAAGACTGGTCCCTTCTAACATGTTGAAAGTATGTGAAATAAGGCACCCTTGCCATGAAGGAGCACGCTGGTTGGACCCTTTTCAAGATATACTTGTTTGTCCTTTTAGCTGTCAAGGGGCTAGTCATACTCTTCTCCAACATCAAAACTCAAAAGCATTGATTCTTCTGTTATCGATAGTCACTGTTCAATTTTTAGGCACACAGCAAGTAATGGAAAAGGTTATGGCTTTAATCAAGTGTACCTTAGTCTTTAAACTGATATCATTGCTCCTTAGCACCATGAAGCAGTCTTGAAGAATTTTCCCAATGCAACAACCTAAAGACAGTTAGACAGAAAACTCGACAGGGTTGTCTTACTCTGTCACATGAGATTGTCTTGAGTAAAAATTTGACTCAATACCTAGCAACAAAATGTCCATACTTTAGAAAAGCAATTGTTTTGCTTTTTTTTTTAAATGTTTTTTAAGTTTGTAATTATTTTTTTAAAAAAAATTAGGAGGTAGATCTAAAATGTCTGACAGATCCAGTTTTTCTTGTTAGGGTGGCATATTTGCTAAATTAATCCTGGCACATTATCACTAACTAAAATCCATACTTTATCCATATGGTTTTTTGTTTCTCCTTAGTTTTCACCTAATGTACTCTTTCTGTTCTAGGATCTTCTCAAGAATACTATGTAGTTGGTTCTTAAGTGCCGTCAAGTCGTAGATGACTCATAGTAACCCTATGAATGAAAGACCTGAACACTTGTATACCTTTCATAGTTTCTCCAAGTTGATAAGAGTTTCTAGAGGCAAGTTATTTCAGAAGTGGATGCCACTCCTGCTTCTAAGCTTGTTTTAATCGGGGAGCTCCACCAAACACTGTCCACCATGGGTAACCATTATCATATTTGACACATTAGTGTCACAGTGTTTAGCATCACAACAACCACAAGTGACCTCTGTACAGCAAATGGACAGACCAGTGCTAAACAATTTAGAAGAATGTTTGACCAAAAACAATTAACACCAGGCCTGAGGGCTACAGATTAAAATCACCTACCTTTGGCTTGGTAGCATCACTTTCTATGCACTAGGCCAACAGAGCTTTCTCATTGTTGTTATTGTTGTTAAGTGCCTTCAAGTAGATGACTCATAGCGACCCAATAAACAAAAGATCTGAACACTTGTATAACTTTCATCATTTCTCCACATTCATAAGAGTTTCCGGAAGCAAGCTATTGTGGAAGTGGATGCCACTCCTGCTTCCAATCTTGTTTTAATCGGGGAGCTCCATCAAATACTGTCCACCATGGATAACCATTATTGCATATGAATACTATAGGGGGGAGAAAACCAAAACGAAAATAAGATTTTTTTTTTTTAAGGAATTTCCCATCTGACTTTATTTTCAAGTACACTTTCTTTTTAAAAAACCAATACACTTTCTGCGGAGATGACAAATACCAGTATTAGGAAATCCAATTATACAAAAAATACTACATCTAGTCTGGGGAAGATACATTTATCTTTGGTAACATACATTAAGTGGCACTAATTACACAGTAACTGTAAGGTAACTAACATGAAACCACAGAACTGTAACTCTGCCACAGCTGCATGGATTTGGTCCTCTCTGGCTGAGCACATTGTCAAAAATCTGGATGCCCACTCTCAGTGGACATAACCAGAGCTATGCCAATGAAACCCATTTTGGATTCAAGTTCTGAAGTGGTGACTCGCCAGAGTATCTTGCAGCTGACAGATAACAGGCAGGGCATGTTTGTTATAAAGCAGTTACAGCCTAATTCACAAAGTTACTAACTTTTTCTCTGTCTAGAAAGAAGCAAGCAGTGAAGAGACAGCCTGATGGGTCGGAGGGGTTGGACATCATTAATAATCATGGCTGGCTTCTAAATACTGGTAGCAAGATGACTTCTGATTTGTAATCTTGGGTAAATTATAGATAAATGAAAAAGGTCAGTAATCATACACTAAGATTAATAAACAGCACTTCAAAATTAACCACATGAGGACTGTGCTTGCAGCGAGGTTACGCAAGATAAAGCACCCAGATTTTTTTCTTCCCATGTCTGGCTTGCAGAGCCGCTCTCGTGGGCATTTCAAAAACCTCCCTCACTCCCCATCTCTGTCTTTGCTGAACACTCCATGTATCCAAAAGCACCAATCCAGTTTGCCCTATCTCTGCCTTCTTCGGGTTTACTGGCTCCTGCTTCATCTTGGCTAGCTCCCACCTTGTGTGCTCATCATTCCAAAGATCCTTTTTTGTTCCCAGCCAGGATTATGGGCACAAAATGATGAGTGGGACAGAAATGCTTGACTTCCAGAGACCACTTTTCTGGGATGTTTTCTAACTATCAGGGCTGTCAATGGAGAAACACATCAGTATTAACATCGGAGTCCGAGTAGGAGAGGGGCCTCAGACGATCATAATCTTCCTGCCCAGCTGTGTCCCACAAAGCCAACTCTACCTGCTTTCCATCCACTTCAGTATCAGCCACATAGTTCTCAAACATTGTGGGCACATACACCTCAGGGAACTGATCCTTGCTGAAGACAATGAGCAAGTACGTCTTGCCACAAGCTCCATCACCAACAATCACCAGTGTCTCCCTGATGGCTGCCATCACTTACAAATGTGCTGCAAGATACACGGCCTGTATGGCAGAAGTTCTACAAAGTACCTTGAACTTCTCAGATAAAAGGCACTCTGATGGCGACATCAAGCCCAGCCTCTCTGAGCAGAGGACTCTGCTCAGCGACTCAAAAGCTCCAAGGCGCTGGCTGGTCACTGAGGAGGTGGCTGTGGACTAAGGAAAGAACCGAAGGAGGATGGCGGGCAGCGGGCGGGGAGCTCTTGCATGAGAGGGCGGGCGGTGGTCGAAAATAAGATTTTTTTTTACTGAAAAGTTCATATGGAATGGATGCCAGATGATGTACCTGGGATTCTCAACCAAAAGATGCAAGAATCAGTGTGTGGGCTTGGGCTCTCCACTCCATGTCCTACCATCATGAGTATAAAGGTTTATCTTTGACACAATGTTTAATTGTTTACAGTGAACAAACTTAGTTGCTGTTAATATGGGGCATTCATGAAGTGCAAAAAAAAGAAAAAGTTTTAATTCTACCTGCTGAAAAACAAAGAAAAGAGAGTTCCTTCAGCCCATTCCTTCAGAATTCATTTTAGGTAACTTCTGAATTCTAAGCCCAATGTGTTTCCTTACCAGTCTATCAGTTACTTCTTTAAAATGTAGTTTCAGTTGACCTGACTCTCTTTCCTATTTCCTAGAAAGACATTAGCACCACCTTAGATTGCCTACTCTCAAATTACACCTGCCATAAAGATATTACAAAGTGCTAATATTATCTTGAAAATAGAATGTCAGGAGTTGTATCCACTTTTTTGTGTTTTCAATCTCTTTGGAGTACTATCTGTGATATGTCAAAATCCAGTTAATAAATAACACTTTTCTTTCTTTTCTATTTTTGCGGAGATGTTTTTTTAGTTGGAAGTATATTTTCTTTTTAGTGATTTTCCCTCAACAGTTGTCAGTTCCTGAACTGAACAAACTAGCTGAAGGTCTATGGTGACAAAAGTCATAGAGCCTATCTGCTATCTAGCGCTCCAATCTTTTGGAATTCTAGTCAGAAAAAAAAGATTTTATCACTGTATTGTTGTTGTTGCTGTTGTTGTTATGTGCCGTTGAGTCAAGACTGGTCCTTGGAGAAGGACATCATGCTTGGGAGGGTGGAGGGCCAGCGCAGGAGGGGAAGGCCCTCTATGAGGTGGATTGATTCAGTGACTGGGATAATCGGGATGGGAGTGTCAGAGACAGTGTGACTGGCACAGGACAGAGCAGAGTTTAGGACTGTTGTACATAGGGTCACTATGAGCGATGAGTTTATCACTGTATAAATCCTGATAATTCTAGATCCCATTAGTACAACAAGATAGTTGAGAAATATGGGAAGCCAGATAAGTACCCTAGAAATCATTCTTAAGTGACTAACATCCATTCCTCTTTCATTTCTGAACTGCCTAGATGAGAATCCAGACTTACCATGTACTGCTAACTTTGCCAAGGATGCTTATTTTGATTGGAATAAATTCATGTATTTGCCAGAGTCTTTACAGAGGCCTCATCACAAGCAAATGAATTGCTGGAATTTAAGGAATGAATAGTATCATAAGGGGAGAGATTAAAAAGTATTTCCTTGCCAGAAAGAAAATTTGAAGAAGATATGTGAGAATTAAAGAACTATTCTCTTTCAAAGTAGCTCTGATGGTGAAGTGCATTATATGTTGAACAAAAGATTGGTCATTTGAACCCTCTTGCTGCTCTGAAGGAGAAAGATAGGCCAACTCTTCCTGAAAAGATTTACAGTATCAGAAGCCTAATGGAGGGTCCTTATGAACCAGAATCTACTTGATGGCAGTGGAAGAATGGGATTCTCTTTCAGGAAAGCCTCCTCTTTCCCCTTATTTCTGTTTCCTATGTCTATTTGTCCCTTCGTTATGACAAAGTGCCTCTGGAAAAAGAGGGCAATAATCTTTTAAATGGGAGTTCTCTCTTTTATCTATGTCTTGCAAAGGTAGCACACAGAATTTCTTAGTTAGTGAGGAACCTGTTTGAGGGTATTAAGTCTATGTTCCATGTAACCTGTTCTCTAGTCTACTACTTCCTATCATAGTCTCCATTCCACCTCCATGAGTGCCTTAATATTTACATATCACAGAATTTCTGCTGGATGTCATCAAGTTGCCTCCCATTCATAAAAATCCTAAATACAGCAAAAGAAAACACTGCCCAACCAACCAGGAGCCGTCCTCACAATTTCTACCATGCTTCAGACCACTGCTATCGGGTCAGTACACCTCATTGAGAATCTTCATCTTCCTCCCTGATCCTTTACTTTGCCAAGCATGATATCCTTCTCCAAGGACTGGAAGCTCCTGGTAACATACCCAAACTATGTCAGATTCACCACTGTCACTTCTAAGGGGCTTTGTGAAAAGGTAAGGGGAAAATGACACTTGTTTGCTCTTTTGGAAGTCTGTGAAACCAAGAAACAAACCTTTGTCATCAAGTCAATTCCAATTCATGGCAACCCTCCAGAGCTGCAAATCTTAACAGAAGGAGACTGTCTCATTTTTCTCCTAAGGAGCACCTAGTGAGTTCGGACACCCTATCTTTTCCCCAGCAGTCAACACTCAAACTGCTATACACCATGAAGGCTATATTCAATATTCCTCACCAACACCAGAATTCAAGGGCATCAACTATTTTTCAGTCTTCCTTATACACTGCCCAACTTTCATAATCATATGCGGCCATAGAAAATAAATACCATATTTTGGGCCAGGTACTTGACTGAATTCTTGGATAGCTATCAAAGTCACATATCTGCTCTTTAGCACTTTAAAGTGACCCTTGCAGCAGGCCTGTCCAATGTATCTTCTGATTTTCTTGAATTTTCTATGTCTTTGGTGTGTCGGAGTCAGTGAGACTTGCTCAGAATAGGGCAGGGTTCGGAGCAAATTATTCAGGAAGGGGGACTCCATGAAGAAGAATGTAGCATCAAGATCGAAGGAAGACTCATCAATAAACCTGCATTATGCAGATGACACAACTTAGCTTGCTGAAAGTGAGGAGGGCTTGAAGCACTTGTTGCAGAAGATCAAAGACTATATAACCTTCAATACGGATTGCACCTTACTTCAAGGAAACAAAAATTCTTACCAGTGGACAAATAGGGAGAAAAGACTTGGCTCCACAGTTCTTGGTACCAGCAGTCAAGAAATCAGGAGATGTATCGGAAAGTCTGCAGTCAGGAACCTCTCCAAATTATTGGAGCAATGATGTCAGTTTGAGGACTAAGGTGTATCTGATTCAGGCCATGGTCTTTCTTATCACTTGCTATGTATTTGAGAGCTGGACAACGAATAAGGATGACAGAAGAAAATGTAATGCTGTAAGCTGTGGTCATTAAGATAATCAACATCTGATGGACTGCCAAAAAAAAAAATCTCTCTCTCTCACACACACACACAAACACAAAAAAACCCTCAAACAAAAAAACAACAAATATGTCTTTGAGAAAGTGCAGCCAGAGTACTCCTTGGAGGCAAAGATGATAAAGCTTTGTCTCATCTACTTTGGCCATATTGCTAAGAGAGGCTATTTCTTAGAGAGGGATTTCATGCTTGGAAAGGCAAAGGGTCAGCAAAGGAGAGGAAGAATTTCAACCATGTAGATTGACACAGTGACTGCTGTGATGGGCTCTAATATGTCAGGAAGTATGAGGATGATACAGGATAGGACAAGGTTCAGGTCTATTGTTCACTGGATTTCTATGGGCTGTATTCAACCTGACAACACCTAACAACAAAATGTCATTGATATTTCAAATATTAGCAGGGCCACCCAAAGTGGGCAGGCTTTTACAAAGTTTCCAAACTAAAATAGACAAGGAAGTAGCACTGGCTGGCCATTTCTGAAATAAAAAAATACTGAAGACTTGATGAGTAGCTGTAGAACCACACAGCTAGGAAAGCATAAAGAGACCCAATGATTAAAGAACTGAGAACTTGTATAAAAGACCATTTCCACATGACCAGGACACAGAGAAGTCAAGTACTTGCAAAATGTCATCAATCAAGATCTGATAAATGTCAACTTTTAATACAAAACCCAAGTGGCAAATTGTTTATATTTTTCTTGTTTTAATGAGAAGAGAATCAATCCTTCCTGTTTCAATCTCAACTAATACTAGTTAGAAGTTAAATAAGCATCCGCATGCCCTTCTCACCAACTGATAATAATTCAAAAGTTTCTTTTCTTCTTCCAACAATTCACAGTGCGTTTTCACAAATGGGAAGGAACATTAACTACTGTGTGATATTCTCTTATCACCTTTGGAGCAAGCACATCAGGGGACAGAAGATCATCAAATAAAGGTGGCCAAGCAAAGCGGACTGACCACCAAACCAGCCACAACTAAGTAATAAGAACTAAGGACTCTCATTGAGGAGGGTTGCCAAAAGCCGTACTTAAAGCGTTTACACTAAAGGTGAGCTGGCAGACACTGCAATGAAGCACCTACAATTATGAGTGCCCCACTGATTTCCACCAGCAGATTGTCAATGCTTCCTCAAAATTTCTTGGCATGATTCTAAGGGCAGGTCCAAATCACTTTATGGACTTCTAAGAGCATGGCAGCATAAACAAATCATCATTCCACTGCTTTCCTGGAAATAAAAAAAATGGTGTTCAACCTTGAGACATTCTGAATGGGGAAGCAGAGGCCAGAAACAGAATCAACAAGTAAACAGTAAGTTGGGTATGGTTGGAAAATCATTTTATCTACCATCCCTCAAGCTCCTTAAAGAGCCCAGACTTCCCACCACCATAAATGTACAAAGAACACAGTTTCGCAGTGGCTTCCAGAGGCAGGAAGGAAAGTGAAACAGGGTTACTGTTCACGGACTGCTGAGTTTGGGTTTACAGTGATCAAGAAAACTTGCATTAATTTAGGGTAATTTCTGCACAGTCATTTCATGTCAATAAGCTATACACCCTCAAAATGCTTAAGTGACAAAAGCTGTTGACACTGTTGTCTATTTTTAAGTCAACCAAAATAAGGAAGAATAACTTCTGAGATTACTTATGTGGACCCAAAGACCACCTTAGGTTTGGTTTCCTGGATGGAAATTTATAGAGTCATTACTAATGGTATGTCTCCATTAACTGACCTAATATCCTTCTTAGTCGTTTTTTGAACACCCTAGTTTCCTCCTAGGGAGTTCTGGTAGCCTAGTGAGTAAGAAGATGCACTGCCAACACAAAAGCTCACAGTTCAAACCCACCAAGTATTCCACAAGGGAAAGATGGTTAATCCCCTCCAATGTGATTTACAGTCTCTGCAAAGCTATTGAAGGGGTATCTATGAATCCGTTTCAATTGGATGGTACAACAACAGTTCCTACTAGATACATGCTCTTACCACTCTTATTTAATAATGAATTGTTGTCATCGCTGTTATGAACTGTTGAGCTGGAATTGACTCATAGCCCATCTTTCTCCCAAAGAACAGCTTGTGGATTTTAATGTGTGCCTCTGGGTTGGCAGCACAGTTCTGTAGCCACCAGAGTTTTCAAGTGTTTGGAAACTTAAAAGCTTCCAAACAGCTAGCCAAGGTATCAGGGAATTCTATTGCCCACAGGAGCTGCACTGTCAACCTGAAGGCACTGGATTTGAATCCACCAGCTCTACAGGACAAAGACAATCTCCTCCAGTGTGGTCTACTGCCTCTGAAAGCCACTGTAGGGCCAGCTATCGGGGCAGCTCTGACTTGATGGTATATAACAACATCCAAGGCACCACAATTGGTGGCTATCTGCTTGGAGAAATACAGAGAGGAAGAGAATCAAGAACAGGAGGAAAAGGAATATGTAGCTAAGTGTCTCCAAGAACAATGGCCTCCTTTGCAACGTAACCAGAAGAACTGGATGGTACCTGGCTACCATTACTGAACATTCTGATCAAAGAGTCTATAGAAGATTCTTGATTGGGGCTGGGGGTTGGGGAGGATTTGGAAGAGAATTTTAAATTCTCAAAGAATCTAGACTTTCTGGGTGATGGGAGTTGAATAAACCCTGAAACTGGTGCCCTGGTTCTCTGAAGTCATCTTTAAAGCAAACAACAGCTTTATTTCATACTAGTAAATAATGTCTGTCCTCTTTTAAAGAATTATGTTTAAGAGATTAACCTGATAAGAGCACATAAAAGATTAGATAGAAAATTTAAGAAGTGAGAAGTTTTTCTTTATGGTGGAGAAACAATTCAGAAAAGAAAGTTGAGAATGTTTGCAAAATTTGACTATAATCAATGTCATTGACTTGGATGCATATAAATTGTTGGATTAATATATGTACTTTTTGACATAAAAGGAAAAATTAAATCCTCTGACTCTTTACCATTTCGCCACCAATCTTGTGTTAACAATTCAAAGTTAAGGAAAAACATGGTATGGGTAGATCATTACTCAAAATATAGCAACTAGCTACTCAGTTTTGGAACACCTTTGATAAAATGATAAAGAAATGAAAAAATTTTAAGAACTTATTTGGTAACTGCTCAGTTAACACTATTTTATAAAGGAACAATCTCTACTTTGGGCAGCTGATGAAAAACAAAGAGTGGAAACTGCATGCCATTATGAAAAAGTCAAGTCATGCGAAGAAGGGTTGCAGAAAGTGATTATAAAAAATGCAGGAATTATAAGAATGAAGGAACAAGGAAATCCAGAAAACCAGGAGATGGCTGCCACATGATTTAAAATTGACAAATTCATGGGATCTTGGAATTGGGAACTGGGAACTAGTGATATTTATTCTACAACTTACTCCAGGACTTCTTACTTTTGCATGTGATTAATGCTATTTGTTTAATACTTGGGATCTGCCTTGTTGGCCCTTTTCTTACTCCTTTTGTTCTAAAGTTTCTAAATACACAGAAGTGTTTTCTCATTGAAAGGCATGCCTTCTTACTCATGCTTGATTCTCCTAATAAGCCCACTGGAAGCAGATCTGCTGTGCAGCTTAAGTGTTACCCTGTCCTGTTCCCCATAAGGCATCTGTGGGGCTCCAGGGAAAAGGTTCCTTATCTGGCTATTGGGTGCCTTTTGAAGGAAATGAGATATGGCAACCTCGCACAGTTCTTGAATGCATGAGGAACTGAAAGAGCTCTGATGGTGCAGCCTATAGTGTTGTGCTGCTAACCAAAAGCTCACTGAGCTGAAACCCTTCCAGATCCTAGAGAATAATGATAGCAATTTAACAAGAGACAGAGGACCAATTAAACTATATTCTAAAAAAAAAAAATAAGCTATGGCTATGTGTACAGCAAACAAGCCCAATAGCATCAAGTTGAATATGACCCCTAGCAACCCTCCATAAGGTTTATGAGGCTGTAAAACTTCACAGGAAGAGACTATCCACCTTTCTCCTTGAGCTAGTATATTCAAACCATGACCCTTTAGTTAGTAGACCCACATATTACAAGCTACACCACCTGGGCTCCTTTGAAGACTAAAGGCCTTGTGCAAGTCATGGTATTTCAACTGTTTCACATGCATGTGAAAGCTGGACAATAAATAAGGAAGACCAAAAAACTGATGCCCTTGAATAGTGGTGATGGAGAACAATATCAACATACTGTAGACTGGAGGGGAGACGACAAACAAACAAAAAGCCAAACAACTCTGTCCAGGAGGAAGTGCAGGTCAGTGCTCTTTAAAAGCATGGATGCTCCTTAAGAGACTTCAACTGACTCCGGGCACGTTAGCAAGGGACACTAGTTCCTGAAAAAGGCCACTGTACCTGGAAAAGTAGAGGACTCTTAAAAACAAACAATCATCGTTAAGAGAAGAAGGCTCTCAACTAGAGAGCCTGAAAGAGTGACTGCAACAATGGCCTGAAAGACAGAAGGTGGCTCAAGACTAGACAGGGTTTCATTTTCTGTCCATGTGATCACTAAGGCTGCAGCCCACTCAACAGCACTTAACACGTGTAAAGCAATATTCTCTGTTGAGAGCTCTATTAGGTAAAACCATTAATACAAGAATTAGACAATCAAGGGATAACTTGAAAAATAAAAACATTCCCCTAGTAATGTATCTATCTATACATCCAGTAAGGAAGGAAAATAAAAATGACTGACTACTAAGTACTGTATTTGAACGATATAAAAGATAAAATTTTACTGTTTCATTCACCTCTGTAGTTTCTAGTAAACTTCTACCCAATAAGAGCACAGTACAGTTCACCAGTGTATCTATCTCATTAGGCTCTTCTCGGCTGTCAGTTGCAGATTTTTCTTGGTTTTGACAACTTTCAGGAGTGCAATGACTAAGAATGCTAGAAGAAATATATATCCCTTTGAATTGTGGTGCTGGAGTGGACTGCCAGGAGAACAAACAGGTCTGCCCTTGAGAGGATGAAACCAGACTGCTCCCTGGAGGCAAGGATTTTGAATTTGAGCACACAGTCAGGAGAGACCAGTCCTTGGAGAAGAATATCATGCTCAGAAAGGTGGAGAGACAATGCAGGAGAGGAAGACTCAGGATGAGATGGATTGACTCAGCAATGATATTAGATCTGTCAGAGACGATGAGATTAGCTCAGGATAGGATAGGTTTCAGAGCTAATGTACACAGGGTCACTATGAGTCCAGGCAACTTGATGGCAGAAAACAAAAACAGTCATGTATTCTATATCATTTCCCCCTACTAGACAGAATTTGGCTGGGGGTTTTTTCTCATGAGTACACTGAGGTTATGATGTTTCAGAGAAGACCAGACTTCCACTTTCATCACATCAAGTAAAGTCCTAAAGGGAGTTGTGCTGCTTACCCGAAGGCAGCTTCTCTCTGGCGATTCCAAGTCACCAGCCACTCCATGGGGATAAGACGGACATCTCCTCCCATACGATTTACAGCCTCAGAAAACCTGCTGAAGGGTCAGCTATAAGTCCATTACAACTCAATGGCAATGAGTTTGAGTTCTGAGTTAATATTCACCTAGAATATTTGGTGAAGCAAAATAGATTTCTTTTATAAAAAAAAATAATTAGTATAAATCAACTTAATCCTTTACATATATAACTGGCTGATAGGAATAGTTGCAAAAGGTCAAGTGTGGAATAAGCTGACTATGTATATAAACAAACATTCACTGCTATCTACCACAATATGAGTGGCTTAGAGAAATAAATGTCTTTTCTCATGGCTTAGGAGGAAAACCATCCACTTTTCATATTTCCATTATTGTAGCATCAGATAACTAAAATATAATATTAAAATATGCTAAGGAAAGATGAGTGACAGCATAGGAGAGGAAGACCCGGATGAGATGGATTGACACAGTGACTGGGGCAATGGGGGTTGGTGTGTTGGAATAAGAATAAGTGAGACTGGCTCAGGACAAAGAAGGGTTCAGAGCTGCTGTACACAGGTCGCTATACATCGCAGGTGACTCAACAGCACATAACAACAACATACAATATTGGTTGTTTTTTATTTAAGCCTCTTGTTTAGAGTCAAGACCTAGGGGAGGGATTTTGTGTTTAAAATTAATATTATATTTTGGAGGAACATTCTAGTAAGTGGTACAGCACTCTTCTGTCCATATGATATACTGAGATAACAAGGAGTTGCTATGATGCTGAACTTTGTGCCACTGGGGTATCAAATGCCATGATGGTTACCCATGGTGGACAGTGTTTGGTGGAGCTCCCAGTTGAAGACAGGTTTGGAAGCAGAAGTGGCATCCAGTTTCTAAACAACATGCCTCTGGAATCTCTATGAACTTTGATAAATGACGATAGTTATAGAAAGGCTTCAGGTCTTTTGTGCATAGGGTTACTATGAGTCGTGCTCAACTCAACAGCAACCAACAGCAATAGTAAATTAAGGAAATGATTTGGGGATACAGAAATGGACAGAGGCTGAAGAAGTCTGAAGAGCTATGGAAGAGCACAGTCCACAGGAAGTTGTTCTGCTAACCCAACAGTCAAGCCTCTCTGGTGGTTCCAATCCACCAGCAGCCCCTCAGGAAGATCAATCTCCTTCCATGTGATTTACAGCAAAGGCAATTATAGTGAAGACTCAAGAGAATTGAAGAGGAGCAAGGGAGAAAGATTATCATCCTAAAAAAACACACTAAGTACCAGCAACAGAGTACCAGCAACAGAATGTCAACAGGATTGTGGGTGTTGAATGTGCTGCTGATGAGGTTTCAAATGACAATGATGAACATGTGATTGAACAACGGAGGAAGGGCAATGCTTTTTATGCAACAGGAAAGAATTTCACTGAATTATATTCAAATGTTTGATGGAAATAGAACTTGTAAGTGATGAACTGATGTCTGGTGAGAATTCCAAGCAAGATCTTTAAAGGGGTCATGTGCTTATTCTTTTCCACTTAGAGTAAAATACAAGAGAAAAAAGAGATGAATGTAAAAAATGAACTGCACAAAATGAAAACAGAACTTTTAAAAAATTTGGAAAATTCTGTTGTGCAAATTAAAAATGCATGTCTTAGAAGGTTCACCAAGTACATAACCACAATCTTTTATAAAAGAGATTAAGCCTAAAAAATGGGCAAGATTCAACAAATCACCACAGCAGAAAATCTACCAGCTTTAACTGTTGGGTAAAGCCCTAGGACAGAGGGGAAAAAAATATCAGGAAAGAAAAAGGTCTGCCTCTTGAAATCTACAGGCAAGAAACAGGTCAAAAGAACAAGACCTGTTATCCTCCAACCAATGAAAAAGGACCAGATTAGCAGAACTGCTGTAAAGACCACAGCAAGCAGGACTTCTCAGTGTCAAAAAATGGGGACATGGTTGTCTAAATCTGAAAGGATGAAGCCACAAATTTCTAGGTTTTAAAGAGCTGGATCTTTACCAACTTGGTGAAATGTGGGGCTCCCTTTAAGGTGTGCCAAGGGCACAGAGTCAATACTCAGAGCTGAAAAGGCACAGCTGTTACGCTTAAGGGAGTCAAAATGGTGGGGTTGCCAGTCATATGGTATAGAATGGGCCCACCCAAAGCCATGGGAGCAGAACTGCCATTTCAGAGGGTCTGGAGGTTGCAGGTGAAGCTCTAGGTCAAGTTGTTTCCACTCAAAATCCAGATAGCACAGCCAACAAACAGAATCTGGAGGGCAAGGTCATTTATACAGAGAGACAGTCTGAAAAAACTCAGACTCATTGCTGTCAAGTGGGAACCAACTCATTGCTGACCTTCCAGCAGGATTTATGGGAGGCTATAAATCACATGGAGGAGACTGCCCACCCTTCTCCTGAGGAGTCGCTGGTGGATTCAAACGACCAGAGAGGTGTCGCCTTTGGTTAAACAGCACGATGCCCTATAGGCTCTGCCACTAAATGCTTCCAAATCCCAAAGGAGAGGGTATTTTCAAGTCTTGAGAGCTAATTGAAACTGTTCTGCTAGGGTCTGAATTTGTTCAGTGTACATTTATCCCTTCGTTTCCCTCCTATTACTCCCATCTGTAATGGAAACAGCCTGTTCTACCACTGTACTTGGGAAGCAATAATTTGTATTCTAGATTTGACAGGTTACAAACAAAGAAGAATGTGCCCCTAAACGGAGTATCCTTAATATATATTTTACCCATATTTGATTTGGATAATTCTGAAAGAATTTAGATTTGCAGTAGAATTAAGACTTTTAGGATGAAGTGATAGATGTTATGTATATGCAAATGCCATGAATTCTGAGAGCCTAAATGGTAGAGCAGGGAGCCTCTGTTGGCCTGGTGGTTAAGAAGCTGCACTGCAATCCTAAAGGCATGTGGCTCAAATCCATTAGTTGTTCAGTGGGAGAATAATGGGCAACCTTTCCCTATTCAATTATCTGCCTCTGACAATCTGCCAGAGGGTCAGCTTGGGTAAGTTCTGACTTAACAGTACACAACAACAACAACAACAAAAGGTACACCATTAGACTGAATTGTGACCCTAAAAACATATGCTGTAAATCCCAATATTTGCAGTTATAATCCAACTGGGAATTAGTTGACTTTGCTATATTAATAAGATAAGATTAGCACAGAATGTGCCTTAAGTTCTTTTGAAATATAAAAAAGAAGGGAGCTCTGGTGGCCTAGTGGCAAGAAGCTGCACTGCAATCCCAGAGGTCCGTGGTTCGAAACCAACATATGCTCTGCTGGAGAAGGAGGGACAATCTCTTCCTGTACCAGTCAGATCCAATTTGCCTGTACACGCACACAAAATAACATTTAAAATTTAAAAAAAAATAAATATAAAAAAGATTAAAAAAGAAAAAAAGGCAGAGATGGCAGAGACAGAGGCCATCACATGATGACCACCCAGAAGCAAAAACACAGAAGAGACAATGACCTTCTGCCAGAATCCATGAAGAGGAAAAGCATTCCATGGAGCTAGCACCTTGAATTCGAACTTGTAGCTTCCTGAAATGTGAGAAAGTAAATTTGTTAAAGCCATCCACCTACTTAAGGTACTTTTGTTAGAATATACTAGATAATCAGGAATCATTACGTCTACAACTCATAAAATATGTGAAGAATCTGCACTGACATCTCGAAGGCACCCAGTTCAACTCTGCCAGCTGCTCCACAGGACAAGGATGGGGAATCTCCTCCCATGTGACTCAAGCCCCTGAAAACCCACTGGAGGGTCAGCTATGATTGTTCCAACTTGATGGTACACAACAACAATAAAATGAAGACCCAATAAGACACAACAAATTATGTGTTCTGCCAATATATATATTCTAAATATACTCTGTGAGTATATTTTTCTTCTTATTAATGTTCTCCCCCTGACTATTGAGAATAGTTAGAAGGGAATTCATCATAAGGTTAAATTAAAGAGATAGAAAATGTAATGGAATGAACAATACTCACATTTTTCTTCACTCTGTAAATAACCTAAGGTGATTTTTTAATAAATAAATTACTCAATTTATCAATAAATCAATCCTTTAGTTAATAATGCCATTTATAAATCCATTTCTAAATCAATCCATTTATTACTGTACATAACCTAAGGTGAGACCAAATCTTGACATCTCACAGAATCCAGGATAACCAGCTGGCATGAATTTGTGTGTGTGTATATGCCTGTCCACACATATTATTTCATTTATATCTACAACTTCAGTGTTAAAATAATTCAAATCAGTCAGGTACAGGGAATGCAAAAAAGAACTCTCAGTCAGAGTACACAAAACAGCTGGGGACAGTAGCCTGGGGACAGTAGCAATGGATAAAAGAAAAGAATAAAGAAAGAAAACCCACTGCTATCAATTCAATGTCAATCTTTCATCAGGCTCTTGGGGCTGTAAATCTTTATAAGGAGGAGACCACCTCATCTTTCTCCCTGGAGCAGCGACAGAGCTCCTTCTAAGGCGGAATGTCTGGGTCAAATGAAAGCTACCAACATGCTGAAAAGCGAAAAGTAAATCAAAACCACAATGGGGTAATTTCATACACCACTAACGCCAAATATATAAACAGTGTCAATTCCTACTGTATTACAGTGTAAAACCATTCATAGGGCTTTCTGGGTTCTAAACTGTAAAGCAAATCACCAGACTTTTCTTTTGTGGCACTATTAAACCACGGCTGTCAAGTTCAATGCACACTTGAACCCTGGGTTCGGACACAGCAAATCTTTACAGGAGGAAGCAGCTTAATTTCTCTTACAGAGCGGCTGGTAGATTCCAATCACTAACTAGTTAGCAGCCAGACAAGTTATACATTATGGTAGGTACACAGTTCCAATCCTTAGGTTAGTGGGGGAATACACCTATTTGCACAATCTAGGGATCCCTCACAGCCATTCAAAGAAAAAGAAAACACAATGCCAAAGTCAATTCCAACTCATAGTGTTACCATGTATTACAGAGCAGAACTTCTCTACAAGGCTTTCTTCCCTGTAATTCTTTTAGAAGAAGATCCTCGGGCTTTTCTTTCAGGGCTTCTGGGCAGGATCGTACCACTAACATTTAAGTTAGCCGTTGCTGCTGTTACTAGGCATCTTCTAGTTGAGTACAACTCATACTTACCCTATGAACAATAGATCTGAAGCCTGTCCTACCCTGTGCCATCCTCAACATCTTTGACACATTTGAGCTACTGTGTCAATCCATCCACTTGAGGTTCTTCCTCTTTTTTCAATCTTCCATCTTTCCAAGCACTATTCAGGGAACAGTCTCTCTAGCAAATGCCCAATGTGCGTGAGACAAAGCTTTGCCTCCAAGGACCATACTAGCCGCACCCTCTCCAATAGATGTTTATTCTTTTGGCAGTCCATGGGATATTTAATATTATTTTCCAATACCATAGCTCAAAGGCATCCTTTTTCTCCTGTCATCCTTAGTAACAGTCAAGCTCACAGATACATAGCAAGTGACTGAAAATATCATGGTCTGAATCAGTCAGTCTTCAAACTGACATCACTTTGTTAGTGCAGTAAGTCTCCTGATCTCCTAAATGCTGGTACCAAGAATGCTGGCTATGGACCCAAATAAGTTGAACTTGTTTACAGTCTCAATCTTTTCTCCATCTATGTTGTCTATTGGTCCAGTGGTGAGAATGTCTGTTTTCTTGAAGCTGATATGCAATCCATACTAAATGTTGTAGTCTTTGATCCTCTGCAGCAAGCATTTCAAGTCCTCCTCACTTTTAGCAACCAAGTATGTGTCATCTGTACAATAAAGGTTATTGATGAGTCTTCCTCTGATCCTGATGCCACATTCTTGAGTCCAGCTTCTCAAAAGATTTGCTGAGCATACGAACTGAAGAGGTATAGAGAAAGGATACAACTCTGATGCACACCTTTCTTAATTTTAAACCATGCTCAGCTCCAGAACAACACTCTTGGCATCAGCAGTCAGGAAATCAAAGGACAAATTGCACTGGGGAAATCTGCTGTCAAGAACCTCTCCAAAGTACTAAAGAGCAAAGATGTCTACCTAGAGACTAAGGTGCAAAAACTGAGGCCTTTGAGTTATGAGGCTGGAATAGAGTACTGAACATATCATGGACCTCCAAGAGAACAAACATCTGTCTTGGAGAGCGGAAAACCAATCTTCTCCCTGGAGGCAAGGATTTTTAAGCTTCATCTCACATGATTGGGGCACAAGGCCAGGAGGTACCAATTTTTGGAGAAGGGCATCATGCTTGGAAGGGTGGAGGAACAGTACAGGAGAGGAAGACCCCAGATGAGACAGACTGACAAAATAACTGGGGTAATGGAGGTAGGTGTGTCAGAGACAGTGAAAACTGGCTCAGAGTAGCATAGGGTTCAGAGCTGTTGTACCTAAATGGTCACTATTAGTCCCAGGTGACTCAATGGCACATAACAACAACAACAACAACAGTGTTCCCTTGCTCTGTTCACAGCCAAAGTTAGTAGTGAAGTACAAACAATATGCATCACCCAGGGACATTCACACCTATTAGAACAGCTACAGTAAAAAAACACAAATGAATAAAACGAGTCAGCAAGGATGTAGTAAATTACAATCTTCATAAACTATTGTTGCAAATTTAAAATGCAGCAGCCATTATGAAAAGTAAATTTGGTAACTCCTAAGAAAGTTATACAGAGATATGCCATAACAAAAACCAAAACCAAACCCATTGCTATGAAGTCGATTCTGACTCCCAGTTACCCCACAAGCTACCAAGCAGAACTGCTCTGGTATTTTTGCTATAATCTATTTTTACTGTAGCAGACTGCTAGACCTTTCCCTCAACACACCTGAACACACACACCTTGGACCCATGAATCTGAAGCTTGTGCCATCAACACACACTTCACAACTCACATCCACATACTTGAGCCCACTGCTATAGTCAATATCCCAATCCACCTAGATTTCCAATAATGGAGGCTTAGACGTGGTTACAAATCTAGTTCAAAATTTTAACAAGAGGTCAGTTTGACCAACTGTTCCCAAGCGCATAACACTAAGACAAAGGCAGACTCGGGTCCCATTCCAAGGTGTTTACAGCAAAGCAGGATAAGCATTATTTCCTTCCATCTCAATAATCTCCACCAAAATAAAAGCTATTTATACACTATAATGGTAGCATCATTTTCCTACGGACAAGTACCGTTTAACAAGCCACCACCTCCACATCCCACAAACAGGCATTAGAGGAGGACCTGGGTAGGTGCCATACTTTTTCTACTGCACCAGGCCTTCTTCCCATTAAATTTAAATACTGGCTTGCTTGAAGGCCACACAGCTCAATGCCCATTAGAGCTGCTGCGCCAGTTGACAAGTCAGTGATCTGTAGCTTAAACAAATAAACAAGCAAGTAACTCTTATAAATAACAGTCTTTCTTGAAAACAATTATTGCCCTTCATCTTCTAGCAAAATTAAAGTGCAAACTATGGACTATTAAAGTCATTAAAGAAATCTTAGTCATGCAAATAAACTAAGCAACTATTGCTCACTCCAGTAAGTATTTAGCAAACTGTGTTGAAAAGAAGAATTATATCTTTGGGAGTTTTTGGAAGACAGCATAATTTAGTTTAAATTAGTACTTCCTGGGGTGATTTTTTAAAAAATTCTTTTTTAACAACCTCTCCACACTTCAAATACCATAATCATTCAACTAATTCACAATAACCACTTGGCACCCATGCTTTGGACCTGCTGGAGAGGAACCATTTCAGGCAATACACGAGAATAGCAGTTGTGATTAAAACTATCAGAGGTGCTTTTGTTTTCTTTGTCCTTATCAGTAACTCATATATCTATACCATTACTCAAAATGTAGCAGCTTAATGTTCTCATTATTTTTAATCTAATTGGAAAATCAATTGTGTCTGGTTGTTATTGGCTGTGGGTGTAATTTGAAAGCCTAACAATAAGACACTGGAAATATAAAAGTTGTTCAACAAATATTCTTTCATTAATCTAGCAAACAAATCTAATTAATTGAATTAACCAACACTCACTTAACATCTACCATGTTAAATACAGATGGGATAATAAGCAGTTGTCCCTGCATGGTGCAAATGATTATGCACTCAGCTGCCACTGCTGAGAACTTGGAGAGACCTGAGATCATCCGGGAGTACCTCAGAAGAAAAGTCTGGTAATCTACTTCTAAAACAGCAGCTAAGAAAAACACAATTCTATTCTGACGTACATGGGATCACCAGAAATCTCAGAAATGATTCAACAGCAAATAGCTAGGTTTTAAAAAGACAGGCCTGTCAAGTTCACACTCTAGCAGTGAAGGTAAGCTAAATTAGCTTAAAAAGACAATCCAGGGTTCCTCAGATTTTAGCCATGTGATGCACAGTGGACCCAGAAAAACCTCAATTAACCAGGTCATCATGACACTCACTCAGCTGACATCCCCCCTCACTCTCACCTTCCGCACCCAGCACCTAGGACGTCTTCTCTTCAACGGTTAAGTGAACATTTCTTTCTCTATCTGGTCTTAGCCACAAACCAAAAATTAAGGCTTCGCAACAGATTTAAAAGTTGCTCTATATGGTGGTAAATCTTTTAAGCTCAAACACAATACCACGGAATGGAGTACAACTCATAGCTTAAATCTTCTTGGAAGCATATTGCCACATCCTTCTTCCAAAGATTAGTTGGTAGGTTCCAACCTCTGACTTTACGGTTAGTAGTCAAGTGCTTTAGCCATTATGCCACTTGAGTTCCTTAAGCTCAATGAAAATTATTATTACACCTCTGCTAGCATTCAATCCAAGAACAGAAAATGAGCACAATTTTATTAGAAGTTAATAAAAGCACTGACCTTGTCTCTGAAGCCTGCCCACTCATCTTCTAAGAGACAGTGAATATATTCGTCTTTTTTACAATGTTGACTATCTTGATCGTTTTATTGTCAAGTCAGCCGGCGCTTCAGAGCATTTACGTAAGTTGCAGGAGAGATTTCTCACGTCTACTAAGTCACATCAGTGGATACGAAGTGTTAGAGAGACACCATGTTTGGTTTGGCAGTGTAACTCCTTACAGACTATGCCACCAACTATGCTGAATAGTTAGAGGTTTATATGGTGAAGAGATTGCAACTGTTGACAGCTTTGGTTTGCTTGGCTAAACAATCAACACTCTTGGTACCAGCAGCCAGGAAATTAAAAGATGAATTGCATTAGGAAAGTCTGCTGTCAGAGACCTCTCCAAAGTACTGAGGAGTAACAATATCAGTCTGGATGGAGACTACGGTGTGCATGATGCAGGCTATGGTTTTTGCAATATTTTGCTATGTGTCAGAAAGGTGGACAAAGACTAAAGATGATCGAAGGAAAAATGATGTCTTTGAGCTCTGGTGCTGGAGAAGAGTACTGAATATATATATCATGGACTGCTAGGAAAACAAACAGGTTTGTCCTGGAGGGGGTGAGACCAGGCTGCTTCTTGGAGGCAAGGATTCTGAAGCTTCGTCTGACATACTTTGGACATGTTGCAAGGGCAGCTCAGTCCTTAGCGAGGGACGTCATGCATGGGAGGGTAGAGGTAGAGGGACAGTGCAAGAGAAGAAGACTCTCAATGAGATGGACTGATTCAGTGGCTGAGGAAATGAGGGTAGGTGTGTCAGAGACAGTAAGATTGACATAGGACAGAGCCAGGTTTAGGGTTGTTGTACACAAAGTCGCTGTGAGTCGCAGGCGACTCAATGGCACATAACAACAATATAAAAAACACACAAAGGGTAAAAACCACCCCACTACCCTTTCAACATTTGTACATGTATAATTCAGTGTCAGACATGACCTACATTCATTATGTTGTGCAATAATAAACCTCACTATCTAACTGGTATCCAAAGTGAGCAAATTAAGAGCTAGAAGGGCAAACTAACACTTTCAAGGAAATAGGTCCGTTGAGGGCAATGGAATCATTAGGAGCTGGGGGCAGTTATCCAGCATTACTACGTTGGGAAGAAGCTTGGAGGAAAAAATCAAGACCGATAAAACTATAATCTACTTAGAGGGACAAACTCCTTTAACTTATTCCGACTTAGAAGGAACTTGTTGTAATGTGCCCAACTAAAGTTCCAAGTTCCACCTGTGGCTCAAACGGGTTAGCTTGATCAGTCCCCTACTTCTAGATCAACCACCACCAGACCCTTTGTAACTGACTTAGGGGATCAAAGATGTAAAAAACTGCCAAGAACCTTAGAAAGGCCACAAAAACTAGTCAATCAACACACAAAATTAACACTGGAGAAGGAGGTTCTGTCCTGTCCTTCTGTGAATTCCGTCCAAAGACCTCTGAGCATACTAGGTGCAGAAGCAGTCCAAAGCAGTGTGCAGGAAATGGCTCAAGAGGAGCACTGTCAACCTTTAAGTCCTGGCTCCATTCTTAACAGCAACTTCTCTGTGACTCAATTTCCTCATCTGTAACTGGAAGACATCTAACAGTAGTAACTACTTCTTAGAACAAAACAAAACCAGTTTAAAAGTTCTGCACACAAGCTGGCACAAAATACACATCTAATAAATATCTATCATGATATCTGGTACTTCCAGAGGTAACCTGAACCACCACCCATTTCCTAAATTGGAAATGGCAACCCGACTAGTACTGAGGAGCTCTGTTACATAGTCCTTAGGGTGTTGTGCTGCCTGCCAAGCAAAAGACAGAAAGTCTCTGGCAGTTCAAATACACCCACAGCTCTCAGAGAGAAAGACAAGCGGTCTCTCCTGGCTAAGATTTAGTCTTGGAAACCTCATAGGAGGCTGCTGACTGAACAGCTGGAATTACTGAACAGCAACAAGTTGCGTATACAACAAACACTACTGTATGACTGGATTCTAATTATGAGACCAAAAACACCCTTGACATAATAGTATTATCCTCATTTTAGTGGTGAAAAATACAAATTTAAAGGTATTCAGACACTCATCCAACCTTATTGCATTAATATGTGAGAAAGCAACAAGTCTGATAACAAACCAACAAAGTTTGCATTATGCCATCTACCTCCGAAAGTTAAAGCTTTTTTAAAATAATATTGCGGTACTCTAAAATTGGGGAGTTCTGGTGGCCTTGTAGTTGAGAAGAGCCGCGCTGCTAATTCAAAAGCATACAGTTTGAATCCATCAGTTGCTCCCTGGGAGGAAGTTGGTCCTCCCATGTGATTTGCAGCCCCTGAAAACTCACTGGAGGGCCAGTTATGAGTTGGTTCCCATCTGACAGGACACAATAGCATTCCAAAACTACCACTTATTGAACGAAATTACATTCTGTTAAATACACCTCACAGTCATCTCCCCAAAATCAGCACTGCACATTCAGAAATCCCTGACAAACTGATAACAAAAAAACACAAAATTCCTTTTAACACACATAGTAATAATAAACACGATGGGGTAAAGCATTACAAAGGTTTAAATTAAATTACTTTAATCGTTCAAAACAACTTCAGACCCACAGAATAGTAAATCAATTTTGTTCAGGGATTTGTAATCTGATCCTGTTGGAGCATCAGCACACTCCTACTGGCCTGTGTAACATTTCTCTAAAAGTGTATAATTTTCTTATATACTTATAAAAGTGCTTTATAAGTATGTAACAAAACTAACAAGAGTTAATAGTTACTGTAAATATTCTCTCTCACCTATTACACCATTTAGCAAGACTTACAGTCACTAAATTGCACTAAAAGAAAATGCAATCAAATTCAAACTATGGTGGGCCTAATCCCATAGAGTATCTTTTGAAAGCTCTAACACTCAAATCCAGGGATATGTGTAAATAGTCAAATTGTTATATCTACAAGCTAGTAAAGAAAAATTGGAAGAGCAGCATGCTGTTAGTCAAAATTGTTGGCCCCAACAGATGAAGTAGTTACCCAATTTCCTGAAAACTGAGTTCCTAATAACCACTAATCCATTAAAATGCAAAATAAAAGACACATTTAGCTTATTTAAGGAATAGAGACATGAATAAAGCAAGCCATCTATCTTTACTTCACTTTTTCCAAGTTGCAAACTCTTGTAATACTTTCTGGAAAACAAAAGAGACGACAAAATAAAACACATCAATTGAAGCAGACGAATGTCTGAACACTTCAAAAAGTTACTGCCATTTCAATAACTTGAAACTGCAAGTATCAGAAAGCAGTAAGACTGACAACACAACTACAAATATTTATACAGGTGCCTTAAAAGCCACTGCTGGGCGCACACCATCAGCACCGACATTTATTATCTGTTAAGTAGTTTCAAAGAGTAGTGGCATAAGTCAAATCACTGGTTCGGAACGTGAAGTTTATGACAACAGGTGATATGTCTGGAGTGACTGTGAAGGTGTGATGCTTGTCATAACTTTCATCAGAGGAGCAACAGGAGGCCAGGCTGGCAAGATGGTACACGGGCACAGGTGCCTTTCCTCATTTCAGGAGGGAAACCTAAACCGACACCTTCATGGATAATTTAACAAGGTTTGTTTCATAAATTTATAATGCCTTTTATTACTTTCTTATAATTGCTTTGTAACAGTTTCCAAGAACCAATATGCTTGGGTAAAAAAAAAACAACCCTGAGAATACAAAGTATCAAACAACGTCAGTTTTGAATTGAGAAAAGAATGGCAACATCTAAAAAGGGTGATACAGCCCCTCAGGCCACATCCCCCCAGGAACGGGTGGGGAAAGTTTCAGAAATTATACAAGTCCAAATACTGGAATTACAGCGATGTGTTATTTAAACTTAGAGCTATGAACTCTTTAGTGGATTAATTTTAAGAAATTCTCTTTGTGAGGTTAAAAGAAGACGAGACTGAGAAACCACAACTGCTCAACTTCAGCTAAACTTCAGGTTTTTAACTTCTTGGATGATGATTATGTTTTGTCTGTTTTCTTCACCTCCTGGAGGAAATAAAAAGTGTGTGTGTACTAAACAGAAAGAAATCATACTAAGTAAAATTCGCGTTAAGGGCTCTTTTATCACTCAAGGTTCAGTCTCAATGTTCATTTCAACAGTTCAAGTTTTTAAGTGAAGACTAAAGCACTTCAAAGCAAATGCTTTAAAAAAAAAAAAAATCTCAGACATTGCTCAGAATCCTGCTTCTCCAGCTTCGGAAGCACCCGATGGCCAGTGGGGCGCCCGGGCACTAAAGGTTGGGGAGATAGGACAGCCAGAAAGATGCCACAGGTGGTCTTGGCTTCCCTGCCCGCAATCAGGCCTCCTTCGGGAGGCCCCGAACCCACAGCCGCCTCCCAGAGGCCGAAGGTGCTCTCCAGCCTCAAAGTGCCCAACTTCAGGGAGAGAGAAGTTCGGAACTGGGTGCAGGTGACCCCTCCGAGTCCGTGAAGTGGACACCGAGTATCAGCCTAGGGTACCCAACAGCACCCTTCCCTCGGGACCGTGGAAGTCTGAAGGTCCTGGGGGACGCAGCGCAGAGGGTGGGCGAAGGTGCGCTGGAAGGCGCGGCTCGCACCAGCCGCTGCAGGACGCCTGGCGGAGCAGCGCGGCCCCGGCTCCTGCACGCCGTCCCGCGCTTCCTCCCCGGA